>NC_134408.1:104064865-104664865 GCF_038048845.1 Mixophyes fleayi | reverse complement strand
TCTTCATGTATGGTGGGACTGCCCACTTATATCTAGATTTTGGAACGACGTCTTACTCTTCATTAATCAGGTTACTACAACTAATGTGCCTAATGACCCGTTATCTGTACTTTTATGTCAACCTCTTAGAAGGGTTCCCAAATCATCTGATAAACGTATCCCCCACATATACAGCGCAGCTAAACTTCAGATAGCTAGTAACTGGAAGAAAGCCTTGCATCCATCTAGAGTTGCTGTTATGAACAGAATCTGGCACACCGCCTCCATGGAATATGTGACAAGCCTCCTCCACAACACTGTATCTGCTTTTCATAAACTTTGGGGCCCATGGTACTCCTTCTAAGTCTCTTGTGTTTCCTCCTTCTTTGTCTTCACCTTTTGCTTTTCATCCTTTGACCCTCTCTCCCACACATTCGTGTTACTCTCCACTTTCACTCTTGACATCACTATATCTACTTCCTCCTTTCTACCATTCCTCTCACCTGACATTCCCCCTCTAATATCATGTAGGGTTGGTAGCTCCCTGAGAGGGGACATGCCTCCCTGATAATAACAAACTGCCCTCTGATCCCCTACCTTCATAACCCCATAGAAAAAAATTCCAGCAGTCTTTCTCACCTTTCCGGTGTCCCCAAGTCTACATGGTCTCTCTATTTTTGCTATATGGATATTTTCATTAAATACCTCCGCTAAGATATTAGCTCCTAGCACTCACCAGAGATCAGCATTGCTGTTGTATTACTCTTAACATTATTTAATATTCATGCTCTGTTTATGCACCTTCCCTGCAATTCTTGTCATTTACTTTTCAAGTATTTAATCACCTGTATTGTTATTACCTGCTATTATAAATAAAACAATTTTTAAAAAAACTTTGCTCATTTTTGCATGCACTGCATAGCGGTGTAAAGATCATTACGAAAACATCATGTAGAAACAAAGCATGATGCTACTACTACATTTAATGGCTATTTGAGTCAGCCCTTTAATGTTATATTTTTATTAATTAATTAATTAATTAATTAGTTATTTATTAGGTATGCCATTTGGGATCCGAGTGAAATGATCTTTATTGGAATGGAATGCATTGCAGCAGCTTCTACATTTGGTGACCAGAACATAATATTTGGTAAACTAGTAATGGGGTTTCAATTAAGCAATGACTTTAAGCAGAACAAAATATTGTATTTGGAAGCAACAGAAGCTGGAACAATGAGGAAATTGTGATTGAAAAATTTAAAGATAATAAGGGATTGTGTAATTTTCAAAATAACATTATAATATAATCTTGCACGTCACACATTACAAAAAAAATCTGTGTTGGCATGAGTCAAACTATTCTCTTCATCACATCAATATCATCAGACTCTTCTTTTTTTACCCACCCTAGCAGTACACCACTGGATCATGGAATAAAATGAAGAAAAGTAGGTCAAAACCTAATGTCATCCAAGCTGAATCTAAATTGGATAAAGACAAAAAGTTACTTAGGTGTTTGTAGGCCTTCAGATGACAACCTGAAAACTTTAACTGAATTGACCATACAAGAGTGTGTAAGCATTTGTATGGCATCATGCATTGATCCATCCAGGGAAAGTGAAATATCCTTTTCAAATAATGTGTCCTTCATTCTGGTTGTGAGGGTCTGTAGAAGAAGTGGTAGGGCCACTGGATGGAGACTGGTGTCTAAGCCATTTGTGATGCTCGGTGGGTAACGTGCTCACACTCCTCAAAATAGATACTGACTCCACTACATGGACCTACAGCTCATTATGACAAAATAGAGATGGCAAAGGCTGTGCAAATGTGCTACAGTGCTGCTAATCCCTATGTGCTACTCTATATGCCCAGTTATACTGAGGCATTGCAAATTAGGATAAAAATCAATCTCAGTCATTCACCATCCTACTGCCACGATCTGTCTGTACCTAGACTGGGTGGTGTCTCTGGAGTGAGGCTGGTGACTAGATATACAAAGCTGGGTGGCCTGAATATGTTCCTTTGTATGAAAATATAAGGACTAGTTCAGGTGGTGATAAATTAGCAGAGAAAACAAGGCAGGAACTGGATTGATGAACCGGACTGGAACCAGGATGGAACTGAAATGCAGGAACCGGAACGTAACCAGAATTCTGGTACCGGAATGTGGCCGGAATGCTAGAGTCGGAATGCTGGAAATGGAAGGCTGGAACCGGAATGCTGGAAATTGGAATGGAACCGGAATGCTGGAAACCGGAATATAACTGGAATGCTGGAAACCGGAATGCTGGTGCCTGAATGTCTGTAATGCTGGAAACCAGAATGGAACCGGAATGCTGGAACCGGACTATTATTATTATTAATTTTTATTTATAAGGCGCCACAAGGCGTCCGCAGCGCCGTACAGAGACAAACAAATTACAATACAATGGGAGACAGCACAGTACAGTAAACAGTAAGCACAGCAACTCAGTAAGCTCAATGCACAGCTAGAGAGGGCGGGGAAGGGGGAGGGAGGATCCTCAAATGACGGGGCCCAAGAAGGATGGCGCTTAAGGCAGGGAGACCCCCAGGGGGGAGGAGGGAGCGAAAGTGGACGTGGGGTGGAGGACCCTTGAGGAGGAGGGCTAAGTAGCTGGAGAGCAGAGTTAGAAGTGGTGGAAACAGGAGGAGAGATGGCCCTGCTCAGAGGAGCGTACAATCTAAAAGGAGGGGTGGACAGACAGAGAGACGCAGGGGAGAGAGGGAGAGTAGGGGGATGGAGGCAGAAGATAAGGTAGGAAGTTAAGTGGGAGACAGAAAGGCTTTAAGAAAAAGGTGGGTTAAAAGCCCTAAAAGGGCCTGTTTGAAACTGGACAGATTTGGGGAAGTTCTGACGGAGGGAGGGAGCTTGTTCCAGTGGAGGGGGGCAGAGCGGGCGAAGTCCTGGATACGCGCGTGGGAGGAGGTTATAAGGGGGGAAGAGAGGCGACGGTCAGAGGCAGAACGGAGAGGGCGGGATGGAGCATGAATAGAGAGGAGGGTGGAGATGTAGGGCGCAGTGGAGTTGGCGAGGGCCTTGTAGGTGAGTGTGAGGAGCTTAAAGAGGATTCTGAAGGGGAATGGGAGCCAGTGAAGGGCTAGGTAGAGGGGGGAGACAGAAGAGGAGCGGCAAGAAAGGAAAATAAGCCTAGCGGCAGCGTTAAGAACAGATCGAAGGGGATCGAGATGAGAGTGGGGAGGCCAGTGAGGAGGAGGTTGCAGTAGTTCAGGGGGGAGATGATCAGTGAGTGGATAAGGCATTTGGTGGCATCTTGGGAGAGGAAGGGCCGGATGCGAGCGATGTTACGCAGCTGGAAGCGGCAGGATTTAGCAAGAGAGAGGATCTGGGGGTCAAAGGAGAGAGAGAAGTTGAGGATGACACCAAGGCAGCGAAGATGGGGGACAGGGGAGATAGAGGTGTTGTCGACAGTGATGGAGAGGTCAGAAGGGGATGAGGTATGAGAGGGAGGAAAAACTATGAGCTTAGTTTTGGCAAGGTTAAGTTTGAGGAATCGAGAGGACATCAAGGAGGAGATGGCAGAGAGGCAGACGGACACCCTAGAGAGGAGGGAGGGAGAGAGATCAGGAGAGGTATAGTTGAGTGTCGTCAGCGTAAAGGTGGTAGCAGAAGCCAAAGGAGCTGATGAGTTCACCCAGGGAGGAGGTATATTGAGAGAAGAGTAAGGATCCCAGAACAGAGCCCTGAGGGACCCCGAAAGACTGGAGGGTGTGAAGGAGGAGGGGGTGGTCAACGGTGTCGAAGGCTGCAGAGAGGTCAAGGAGGATGAGAAGGGAGAAGTGGCCCCTGGCTTTAGCAGAGAGGAGGTCATTGGTGACTTTAGCCAGGGCAGTTTCAGTGGAGTGGAGGGGGCGGAAACCAGACTGGAGAGGATCAAGGAGGGAGTATTCAGAAAGGTAGGAGGTGAGACGGCTGCAGACGAGCCTCTTGAGAATTTTGGAGGCAAAAGGGAGAAGAGATATGGGGCGATAGTTCGAGAAAGAAGTGGGGTCGAGATTAGGTTTCTTAAGAATGGGGGATATGAGAGCATGTTTGAAGGAGGAGGGGAAGATGCCAGTGGAGAGGGAGAGATTAAAAAGGTGAGTGAGGTGGGAGCAGGTGGTGGGGGAAAGGGAGTGAAGAAGGTGGGAGGAGATGGGATCCAGGGGACAGGTAGTGGGGGGGAGGATGAAATGAGAGAGTGGACTTCCTCGCCAGTGGTGGGGCAGAAGGAGTGGAGGGGAAGGTGGTTGGGGGGGAGGACAAAAGAGTGGGAGGGGTGGAAGAGAGAGTGGAGGAGGAGATTTCAAGTCGGATGGCCTTGATTTTAGAGGAAAAGAAGGAGGCGAAATCAGAAGCAGTCAGGGAGGAGGGAGGGGGGGGAGGGGAGGGGGCCAGGAGAGTGCTAGACTAAAGTCGGAATGCACTGTCTAAGCTGGAAGGATAAAAAGACTGCAGACTGCTGGGAGCCAGGTTGGCCTTTGGCAATGCACAGTTGCAACAGGTAAGGGCTCCAGGAACTCCTTTTATTGCAGTTGTTGTTCCCTGATTGAAGACTGCCGTCAGTTGTGCTGAAGCAACACTCAGAGTTGCTGAGATGGATCAAGTGTCTATAGATGGCAGCTCCCAGCAACTGGTTTTGGAGAGATCTCTGGAGTGGAGACAAACTGGGCAGCATCTGGCAGAGATATCTGAAACCAGCAAAGCCTGAGGACCACAGAGACAGCTTGGAAAGACAGCGGAGAGATAAGTGACAGGACCTGAGAGCCTGGTGTGTGACAATACCTCCGTTTTGAGGGTGGACCCTGGACACCTCTTGGGCTTCAAAAGGAATTTTGCATTGAAGATACGGAGCAAGCTTGGGGCATATACATCAGGATCATTCTTCTGGGCAGTAACCCCCCAATCAATAAGATACTGAAGATGACCATGACGAATTCATGGATTGAGTATCCTTTCCAATTCATGCTCAAATCCTCGTTGACTTCGGACTTTAGGAGACTTAGGTAGTGCAGAATGAAACCTATTCAAGACCAAAGGCTTCAGCAAGGATATGTTGAAGGAGTTTGGGATTGTGAGATATGGAGGAAGTTTGAGTTTTTAAGCTACTGGAATGATAACTCGCTCTATGGGAAATAGACCAACATAGTGAGGGGCAAACTTGATAGAAGGTACCTTAAGCCTCATGTTGCGAGTGAAAAGCCAGACCCTATCCTCTGTTTTGAGACTGGGTATTGTCACGGGCACTAGGAGTCTTTACCCAGGGATCACCAGATGGTAGGCTTACCAGAGCAATGTAGATGGTAATAGGGTACTCTGGTAGCTGGGTGATCACGGAACATGAAATGATGGCCGATGAGATGCTCAGGAAAGTCTATGACTAGCAACACTGGTAATAATGAGGTAATGATACACAAGGAACTGTATGGACAAGGACACGTGAAGGTAGTCAGTGGTCTGCGATAGCAAGTTGTACCACTGCTATAGTGAGGAGGAATGTCCAACAGAAACAAGGAGGTGATGAGAGTCAGCGGTCTGCGGGTAGCAAGTTGTACCGCTGTCTGAGTGAAGGAATGGAATCCAAGTGGAGGTATCCAGGTAGTCAGTGGTCTGCGGTAGCAAGTTGTACCACTGCTATGTGAGAGGATAATGGAACAGGTGATACCGGAAACAGGGATCAGTGGTCTGACATCAGCAAGTTGTACCACTGAATATATATGTGAGGAGGTGCACGGGGGAAGGCTGCAAGACAGGATATACACAGGCACCTTATACACGATCCACGGTAATATGCACAATATAGATATATATATATATAAATGACTGATCAGGTCTGCAATCTAGAAAGTCTCTTGAAGTAGTCCAGCACAATGATAACACAGTCAATGATGGCAATAGACTCAGCGGATAGCAGACTCCAGAGAGAACCAAACACAGTCCAGCAAGATATGCAATACACAGCACAGTCAATGAGAAGTATGCATACCGTGGTTCAGCAGTAGCAGTCAGATGGGATTGCAGCGGTACCTGAGCGGCTGGAGGCCGACTGGATAGGAAGTCCCTGGATAGGTGAAGCAGCGGTCTAGCAGGTGCAGCGCACAGGTGAGTAGACCAACAGGGACACGAATCCACAGGAGTCAGCAACACGTGGAACTGGACTCATAGGGGACCCAGGAGAATGGAGATGATTCAGCAGAGGGTAGTAGATGAGATACAAATCCAATGCTGACAGGAGGGTAGAGACCAGTGGAACACGTGAAGGCGTGGAGAGTGGATCAGCAGGAGATGGACGATAGCGTTGACCACCGCAGCAGGACTCAGCGGCACACGGGGGTAACCAGTAGCAACCACAGGAACCAACAGCGATGGGAAACAGGAGTGCAGCGCAGGGCAGGAGCTGTTGATCACGAAGTGTAGCAGATGGTAATGAAAGCGGCAGTCACGATGTTGAACACAGGCGAGATGCAAGCAGGAGACTGTAGTGCACAGAGGCAGCGGATAGTAGTCAGCTGGCAGTCACGATGTTGAACACAGGCGAGTTGCAAGCAGGAGACTGTAGTGCACAGAGGCAGCGGATAGTAGTCAGCTGGCAGTCACGATGTTGAACACAGGCGAGTTGCAAGCAGGAGACTGTAGTGCACGGAGGCAGCGGATAGGAATCAGCAAACAGACTTGATGAGAAGCAGGTGAGTGAGGTAAAAGCTGGAGTGCACGGGGGCAGCGGATAGCGATGAGCAAACAGTCACATTGATATAAAATAACGTTGAAGAGGTATAGAAGACTGTAGTGCACGGAGGCAGCGGATAGGAATCAGCAAACAGTCATGATGATACAGTTGATGATAGAAGTGGTATGGAACACAGTAGTAGAAGTGGTTTGGAAACCACAGGAATCAGCAAACAGTCATGATGATACAGTTGATGATAGAAGTGGTATGGAACACAGTAGTAGAAGTGGTTTGGAAACCACAGGAATCAGCAGCGCTGAATACACGAGTAATACAGGAACACCTTCAGAGACTCATGAGGAATGAGACTCCAAGATCAGGCAACGTGGTGGTGACCACAGGTGCTTAATATAGGGAGGTTGCCTGATCTGCCAATTAAGTTAAAGGGGTATACACTGAAGTATAGAAAAGGGCTGCGCATGCGCAGACCCTCAGGATGGTGGACGGCCACGGTTCCTAAATGTCCGGGAAGAGGCACTCACGGTCCGGTGAGTGACAGTACCCCCCCTTTTAAAGGTGGGCACAGAACGCCTGGAACCGGGCTTGTCCGGATTTTTGGAGTAAAACTTCTTCAAAAGGGCAGGAGCATTAAGATCTTCAGCTTTGATCCAAGAGCGCTCCTCAGGACCAAAGCCCTTCCAATGAACGAGGAAGTGGAGGACTCCTCGCGAAATTTTTGCATCTAGTACCTCGGTAATCTCAAAATCCTCCTCCTGATGAACTTGAACTGGCTGCGGAGCTGAGGGAGGAGTTGAAAAACGGTTGATAATAAGAGGTTTCAGCAAAGATACATGGAAGGCATTAGAAATCCGAAGACTCTTAGGAAGAAGGAGTTTCACACATACTGGATTGATAACTTGAATGATCCTATATGGACCAATAAAACGAGGGGCGAATTTCATGGATGGAACCTTCAAACGAATATTTTTTGTGGATAACCAGACACGATCTCCAATTTTTAGTGGTGGAATAGCCCGCCTCTTCTTATCAGCGAAAGATTTATATTTGACAGATGTCTTCTTTAAACAGGTTCTGACCTGAGACCAGATATTTTTAAAGGTCTGACAAACAGTTTCCACCGCAGGAACTTGGGTGGGCGGGAGGGCAGGAAATTCCGGAAAAGACGGATGGTGACCGTAGACCACAAAGAATGGAGTTTTGGATGATGACTCATGGTACATGTTGTTATGGGCGAACTCAGCCCAAGGGAGTAACTCTACCCAGTTGTCTTGATTGGCTGATGAAAATATCCTTATAAAAGTCTCAAGATCTTGATTGACACGTTCGGTTTGTCCATTGGATTGTGGATGGTAAGAAGATGAGAGTGCTAATCGTATGCCCAAGGTTTTACAAAGGGCTCGCCAGAATCTGGACACGAATTGTACTCCTCTATCAGACACAATCTCAGATGGACATCCATGGATACGGAAGATCTCTTTAATGAAATGTTCAGCCAGGATAGACGAGGAAGGCAAACCAGACAGAGGGATGAAATGAGCCATCTTCGAAAATCTGTCCACTACCACCCAAATAGTATTATGGTTCTTACTAGGTGGTAAGTCAGTAACGAAATCCATACTAATATGGGTCCATGGTTTGGACGGAATGGGTAGTGGTCGCAGCAACCCTGCTGGGGTTCTGCGGGAGGATTTGAATTGCGAACATAATTCACAGGAAGCAATGAACTCTTTGACGTCTCTTCTCATTGAAGGCCACCAGTAACTTCGAGAGAGGATCTCAAAAGTCTTGTGTTCACCGGTGTGTCCAGAAAAACGAGAGGCATGGAACCACGAAAGAATTTTCCTCCTTAGAGTAGGAGGCACGAGGGTCTTCCCAAATGGTAGCGTTTTGGTGGATGAAGCAGCCAGTGAGATACATTTGGGGTCTAGAATGGTATGGTTGGAAACCTCTTCTATATCAGAGGACGTAACAAAGGCTCTAGATAAGGCATCAGCTTTTTTGTTCTTGGCAGCTGGTTTGAAGGTAATTATTAATTCAAAACGGGAAAAGAAAAGAGACCATCTTGCTTGACGAGGGTTCAAGCATTGGGCAGACTGGAGATATGACAAGTTCTTATGATCCGTGAAGATCGTCACCGGATGGCGAGCTCCCTCCAACAAGTATCTCCATTCCTCTAATGCGGCTTTGATAGCCAGTAATTCCTTGTCTCCGATGGTATAATTCTTCTCTGCGGGTAGGAGACCCCGAGAATAGAAGGCACAAGGGTGGAATTTTTGCTGTTCCGAGCGTTGGGAGAGAATAGCTCCTAAGCCCACATTAGAGGCATCTACTTCTAGGAAAAAGGGGAGTGTCACATCAGGCTGACGAAGGATTGGAGCCGAAGAGAAGGACTCTTTTAATGTTTGAAAGGCTTGAATAGCCTCAGTAGACCATTGCTTAGGATTAGCCCCTTTTCGAGTCAGGGCCACAATAGGAGATGCAATGGAAGAAAAGTCTTGAATGAAGCGTCTATAGTAATTGGCAAAACCTAAAAAACGCTGGATGGCACGAAGAGTAGTTGGCTGGGGCCAATGTAGGACAGCATTTACTTTGTCAGGATCCATCTTCAGACCAACTCCGGAAACAATATACCCCAAGAATGGAATCTGGGGTAATTCGAATGAACATTTTTCTAATTTACAGAACAATGAATTTTTCCGTAGCCTGGAGAGGACTTCTGCCACATGTTGGTGGTGAGAAGGCAGATCCTGTGAAAAAATCAATATGTCGTCCAGGTAGACGACGACACATACATATAATAAGTCCCGAAAAATCTCATTGATGAAGCCCTGAAAAACAGCGGGGGCATTACATAGCCCGAAAGGCATTACCAGATATTCGTAATGCCCGTCTCTGGTGTTAAACGCCGTCTTCCATTCGTCACCGGAACGGATTCTGATTAAATTGTAGGCACCACGAAGATCCAACTTAGTAAAAATACGGGCTCCCTTGATGCGGTCAAATAGCTCAGTGATCAACGGAATGGGATACCGATTCTTGATAGTAATGGCATTGAGTCCACGAAAATCTATACAAGGGCGTAATGATCCATCCTTCTTTTTGACAAAGAAGAACCCAGCTCCAGCGGGCGAGGTGGAAGGTCGAATGAACCCACGCTGGAGGTTCTCCCGTATATATTCAGATGTAGCTTGAGTTTCAGGTAACGAGAGAGGATAGACCCGGCCCCTGGGAGGAGTCTTGCCAGGAAGAAGATCAATCGGACAATCCCAAGAACAATGAGGAGGAAGACGTTCAGACTGAGCTTTATCAAAAACATCGGTAAATGAAGCATATTGAGGAGGGAGTCCCGGTGAAATAGCTGAGATGGAAGCTTGCTGTACCTTGAGAGGAATGACTTGGGAAAGGCAATGATGGTGACATTCAGGCCCCCAAGACGTGACTTGAGGGGTGCGCCAGTCAATCTGGGGAGAGTGACACTGAAGCCATGGAAGGCCTAGGACAATCGGACTTGTCGTAACAGGAAGAATTAAAAACGATATCTCTTCATGATGCAGAGCACCAATCTGAAGGGTTACTGGAGACGTACTCTGGGTGATGAGACCGTTGATGAGACGTGATCCATCGATAGCCGTCACAGTAATGGGAGTTTTTAAGGTAATCATTGGTAGAGACCATTGATTAACTAACGATTTGGAAATAAAATTTCCTGCTGCTCCGGAATCAATCAATGCCTGTGACTCAAAGGTTTTGGTAGCAAAGGAAATAGTCACATCAAAAGCGCAGACTTTAGATTTCATAGACGATGGAGAGGACTCCAGGGACCCTAACTTCACCTCTCCAGAACTAGTTAGGGCCTGGCATTTCCCGATCTCTTAGGGCAGGAGCTGAGGACATGAGTGGAATCAGCACAATAGATACAGAGTCTATTCTTGACTCTTCGTTTCCTCTCCTCAGAAGATAACTTGGAACGTCCTATCTCCATGGGAATCACAGCGGGTGACACTGGACGAAATTGAGGGTTAGAGCGAAAAGGTGCTTTAGCAGAAGTCGTTTTCTCAGCCTCTCTTTCACGAAATCTCATATCAACACGATGGCATAGAGAGATCAAATCTTCAAGTGACGAAGGAAGCTCTTGGGTAGTCAGTGCATCTTTAATTTTATCGGAAAGCCCCTGCCAGAAGGCGGCAACTAGGGCTTCAGTGTTCCACTGAAGTTCAGAGGCTAAGATCCTAAATTGAATGACGTACTGGCCTACAGTATGAGATCCTTGTCGCAGACGGAGGATGCTGGAAGCAGCGGAGGTCACACGACCTGGTTCATCGAACACACTTCGGAATGTAGAAATGAATTTGGCACTATCTTGTAATATTGGATCGTTCCTCTCCCACAGAGGGGAGGCCCAAGCCAGGGCTTGTCCTGAAAACAAAGAGATAAGATAGGCCACTCTGGAACGATGGGTAGAAAAATTTTGAGGTTGGAGCTCAAAATGGACTGAACATTGGTTAAGGAAACCCCTACAAGTTTTGGGGTCTCCATCATACTTTGACGGAGTAGGCAGGTGAAGCGTGGAAGCTATAGACACCTGGGATGGCAATGGGGAAACGGAGGAAAGCACAGGAGCTTCAGTAGTAGCTGTCACAGTCTGTCCAGATGTTCCTTGGGAGGTTAATGACTGATAACACTGAAGTAACAGCTGTTGGCGGGCATCCTGTTGCTCCACACGGCTAACCAGATGTTGCAGCATCTCTTTGGCGGTAGGTTCCACATCTGGGTCTGTCATGGCCTGATCTTACTGTCACGGGCACTAGGAGTCTTTACCCAGGGATCACCAGATGGTAGGCTTACCAGAGCAATGTAGATGGTAATAGGGTACTCTGGTAGCTGGGTGATCACGGAACATGAAATGATGGCCGATGAGATGCTCAGGAAAGTCTATGACTAGCAACACTGGTAATAATGAGGTAATGATACACAAGGAACTGTATGGACAAGGACACGTGAAGGTAGTCAGTGGTCTGCGATAGCAAGTTGTACCACTGCTATAGTGAGGAGGAATGTCCAACAGAAACAAGGAGGTGATGAGAGTCAGCGGTCTGCGGGTAGCAAGTTGTACCG
This sequence comes from Mixophyes fleayi, assembly GCF_038048845.1. Classification (NCBI taxonomy): domain Eukaryota; kingdom Metazoa; phylum Chordata; class Amphibia; order Anura; family Limnodynastidae; genus Mixophyes; species Mixophyes fleayi. The sequence goes on along the minus strand of NC_134408.1, from coordinate 104,653,064 downwards.
CTGTCTGAGTGAAGGAATGGAATCCAAGTGGAGGTATCCAGGTAGTCAGTGGTCTGCGGTAGCAAGTTGTACCACTGCTATGTGAGAGGATAATGGAACAGGTGATACCGGAAACAGGGATCAGTGGTCTGACATCAGCAAGTTGTACCACTGAATATATATGTGAGGAGGTGCACGGGGGAAGGCTGCAAGACAGGATATACACAGGCACCTTATACACGATCCACGGTAATATGCACAATATAGATATATATATATATAAATGACTGATCAGGTCTGCAATCTAAAAAGTCTCTTGAAGTAGTCCAGCACAATGATAACACAGTCAATGATGGCAATAGACTCAGCGGATAGCAGACTCCAGAGAGAACCAAACACAGTCCAGCAAGATATGCAATACACAGCACAGTCAATGAGAAGTATGCATACCGTGGTTCAGCAGTAGCAGTCAGATGGGATTGCAGCGGTACCTGAGCGGCTGGAGGCCGACTGGATAGGAAGTCCCTGGATAGGTGAAGCAGCGGTCTAGCAGGTGCAGCGCACAGGTGAGTAGACCAACAGGGACACGAATCCACAGGAGTCAGCAACACGTGGAACTGGACTCATAGGGGACCCAGGAGAATGGAGATGATTCAGCAGAGGGTAGTAGATGAGATACAAATCCAATGCTGACAGGAGGGTAGAGACCAGTGGAACACGTGAAGGCGTGGAGAGTGGATCAGCAGGAGATGGACGATAGCGTTGACCACCGCAGCAGGACTCAGCGGCACACGGGGGTAACCAGTAGCAACCACAGGAACCAACAGCGATGGGAAACAGGAGTGCAGCGCAGGGCAGGAGCTGTTGATCACGAAGTGTAGCAGATGGTAATGAAAGCGGCAGTCACGATGTTGAACACAGGCGAGATGCAAGCAGGAGACTGTAGTGCACAGAGGCAGCGGATAGTAGTCAGCTGGCAGTCACGATGTTGAACACAGGCGAGTTGCAAGCAGGAGACTGTAGTGCACAGAGGCAGCGGATAGTAGTCAGCTGGCAGTCACGATGTTGAACACAGGCGAGTTGCAAGCAGGAGACTGTAGTGCACGGAGGCAGCGGATAGGAATCAGCAAACAGACTTGATGAGAAGCAGGTGAGTGAGGTAAAAGCTGGAGTGCACGGGGGCAGCGGATAGCGATGAGCAAACAGTCACATTGATATAAAATAACGTTGAAGAGGTATAGAAGACTGTAGTGCACGGAGGCAGCGGATAGGAATCAGCAAACAGTCATGATGATACAGTTGATGATAGAAGTGGTATGGAACACAGTAGTAGAAGTGGTTTGGAAACCACAGGAATCAGCAAACAGTCATGATGATACAGTTGATGATAGAAGTGGTATGGAACACAGTAGTAGAAGTGGTTTGGAAACCACAGGAATCAGCAGCGCTGAATACACGAGTAATACAGGAACACCTTCAGAGACTCATGAGGAATGAGACTCCAAGATCAGGCAACGTGGTGGTGACCACAGGTGCTTAATATAGGGAGGTTGCCTGATCTGCCAATTAAGTTAAAGGGGTATACACTGAAGTATAGAAAAGGGCTGCGCATGCGCAGACCCTCAGGATGGTGGACGGCCACGGTTCCTAAATGTCCGGGAAGAGGCACTCACGGTCCGGTGAGTGACAGGTATTGCTAGACGTTTGCGATCAGCATTTTTTTTTTAATATATCGAAGCCGTTAACAGGCAAGAACGGACTTCCTTCCATATATTAGTGAACTGATGTAAAGTATTATCAGCAGTAGTTTCAATGGTAGAAGGAAAAGGCTGGGACTCAGGTATTCTATGATGAAGACCGTAGACCATAAACATGGGTGTAGACCCAGAGGAGGTGTGATACTGATTATTTTGATAGAATTCTGCCCAGAGTAAAAGTTCTTTCAAGTTGTCTTGTGAAGATGAGACAAATATGCGAAGAAAAGTTAGTAAGTTCAGATTCACCCTTTCAGTTTGGCCATTTGCTTGGGGGTGATAGGCAGATGAAAACCTGAGTTTCATTTGGAGAGCTGAACACAAAGAACAACAGAACTTGGCCACGAACTAGACCCCACGATCGGAGATTATTTCTGAAGGCAAACCATGGAGTCTGAAAATCTCCTTAATAAACAATTGAGTCAGTTTTGGAGCAGAGGGTAGTCCCGTGAGAAGCATAAAATGATACATTTTTGAGGACCTGTCAACTACAACACAGATGGTGTTAAACCCCTTAGAAACTGGTAGAACGGTAATGAAGTCCATAGACAGATGAGTCCAGGGTTGTGAGATATGGACAATGCTTGAAGTTGGCCGGCAGGTGTCTGACAAGATATTTTATGATGGGCACACCTGGGACAGGGAGCTATGAATTCTTGGATGTCCTGCTTGAGAGTAGGCCACCAATAGGATCTTTGGACAAATTTAAGAGTCTTTTGAACTACAGAATGTCCAGAGAATAAGGAGGCATGATCCCATTGAAGCAATTTCTTGCGAAGTGCTGGAGCTACAAAATTTTGTTCCATAGACGGGGTAGGAACCATATTAGTAGTAGAAAAGGAGACAGAATCTATGATGGGACTTTTTTTGGTAAGGCAAAGATCCTCATCTTGAACCATGGAACGAGAAAGGGCATCGGCCTTACAAATCTGGGATCCTGGCTGGCAGGTTACCTTGAAGTCAAACCTGGGAAAGAACAAGGCCCATTTAGCTTGTTTTGGATTGATACAATGGGCTAACTTTAGGTACAGTAGGTTTTAATGATCGGTGACAACAGAAATGGGATATTTGGCACCTTCCAACAAATGTCTCCATTCCTTCAAAGCCAACTTAATGGCTAATAATTATTGATCTCTTATAGAGTAATTTTTCTCTATCGGCAGACATTTGCGAGGAAAATAACCACAAGGATGAAGATATCCATCTTCAAAGTGCTGGGATAGAACAGCACCTACACCTACTGCAGAGGCATCCACTTCCATAAAAGATCGGGATAAATCAGGTTGGCGAAGAACTGGAGCAGGAATGAAGAGCTGTTTGATTCAAAGGAATGCAGCTTTAGCTTCTTCAGACCAATTGGAGGAACCGGACCCCTTCATGGTAAGGACAGTAATGGGAGCCACATGAGTTGAGAAATTTCTAATGAATTTCGTTTAATAGCTTGCATAACCCAGAAGCATTTAAACGGCTTAAGAGTGGTTGCAAGAGGCTAGTTGAGAATCACCTTGAGCTTCTCTGGGTCCATCTGTAAGTCAGTACCAGAAATTATGTAACCTAGAAAGAAGATGTATTGTACTTCAAAGGTGCATTTCTCCAATTTACAAAATAGCCAGTTGATACGGAGTCGTGAAAGAACCTCTTTGACATGGGCACAAAGTGATTCCAGATTATTGGAGAAGATAAGAATGGTGTCCAAGTAGACAACAAATGTTTTCTAGAGGAAGTCACTGGAAATTTCATTTACATAATGCTGGAATACTTCTGGGGCATTGCTCAATCTGAATGGCATGACAAGGTACTCGTAGTGCCTGTCACAAGTGTTAAAAGCGGGGTTCCATTCGTCCCCTTCACAAATCTAATTTGGTAAAGATTGTGGCACCTCTGATACGATCAAACAGTTCTGTGATAAGGGGTAAAGGATAACGATTTTTAATGGTAATATTGTAAAACCTCTATAATGCAGGGGCACAGACCGCCATCTTTTTTCTTCACAAAAATGAAACCTGCTCCTGCAGGTGAGGAAGATGGACATGTAAACCCCTTCTCAAGGTTTTCCTGGATATATTTAGACATTGACTTAGTCTCAGGGAGAGAGTGCGGGTAGGCATGCCCCCCAGGAGGTTTTTTCCCTGGTATCAAATCTATAGGACAATCTCACTCTTGGTGAACCTCTGCAATACCAAAAACAGAGCTAGGGCTAATGGGAGTCTGCAATCCAGAGTTATCCTTTTCCACTCCTCTATCACCACTTTCAGTTTCAAAAACAGGGATTTATATGACAAATGACATGAATTTATCAGGTAAAATTGACAATGGCTTGATAAGGTTACTATAAAGGTTTACTTTGTAGTTCCTTCTCCTATGGCACAAATAAGTATTACTTCCACATGCTGCAATTACTGCAAGTAATGGGTTTGCCTCCTTCAACCTTATTAAATTAAGATAAATGGGAGAGGAATGAGATTTCTATAGTATTTATTGATTTTCAGAAGAGCACCTTCCCATTTGTACTTTATATCTTTAATTATCTGACCACCTGGTCATGCATAGCACATGGAACTGAAAGACTTAATAAAAATTTACACAATCTATCTGAAAATGACTAAAATTCCTCAAAATTATATCCCACACTGACTATTAAACCCAAAATTCTGACCTACTAAGATTTTATGCAAGTGCTGTCACTCTTAGGTCTTCAGTTACCACCTATCTAATCCCAAACTAGAGTAAACACCTAATTGAATCATAGTTACTGTAAATCAAAAAATGTCCTGCCCTAAATGTAGAGTTATAAAAACAAAACCTAACGTATGTATTATTTAAGAACACAAATACAGATTATTTTTAAAGGGAGTTTAAAGTAAAAAAGAGTATCAATGCTTATTGAATACAAATGATGATAACAAATTGAAATATAGAGCCTGAGTCATGCTCAGTGCATTGTGCATTTTTTATAAACTGTGCATAAATCGACTCTCTGTACTTCTGAAGTCAACAATGAATGGGTCAGCAGCAATTTATATAGCGCCACTAATTCTGCTGTGCTGTATTGAGAACTCACTCACATCAGTCCCTGCCCCATTGGAGCTTACAGTCTAAATTCCCTAACATACACACACACACACACACACACACACAGACTGAGAGGTCAATAGCAACCAGCTAAACGACCTGGAGCACCCAGAGGAGAAAACCAGTGGTGGCATGCAAATAAATTAACAACCGTTTCTCTGCCCTTATGATCATTTAAAGTATGCAAAAATATATACCAAAAGGTATTCTAATATTTCATTCATTTAATACTCAAATAAGAACAATAAAAGAGATACACAAAACTAGATTGTTATAAGAAGGAGTTTTAAAATGTTAAAGAAAAAATATTAAAGAATACCTTACCTGACAAAAATCTGTTATTTAATAGTATATTCATATTATGCCACAGTAATGCCCCCAGTTCATATTATGCCACAGTAATGCCCCCAGTTCATATTATGCCAAGTAATGGCCCTCTTCATCACACTCTGCCATGCAGCCTTTCTTTGCTCCCCTTTCACACTCTGCCATGCTGTCTTCCTTTGCTCCCCTTTCACAGTCTGCCATGCTGCCTTCCTTTGCTCTCCTTTCACAGTCTGTCATGTAGCCTTCCTTTGCTCCCCCTTGCCCCGTTCCTTCACTTACCTTTTCTATTGGCTTCTTTCTTCTCTTTTCTTCTCTTTTTGCCTTCTGTTTTCTTGTCTTTTTGATTGCCGTCGACTCCTCTCTGCACCGCTCCTCACTGAATGTCGGTCGTGACGTGATGACGTAACGCCCGACATTCTATAACCACTAAGCCACTATGCTGCCCCAATGGATATGTGTAATTTAAAATCATAAAATAATGCACAGAAAAAAATATTAAGCAATTAATGTTGCCTGTCAATAATATAGTCATATATTATTATGAATAAAAAAAAAATGTTTTTTTGTTTTTTTTTTAAAACAAAAAAAAATGATTTGGAAAAATATTTATTAGGCTGTCCTTAATGTCTATTGTACATAACGGACATTTTTACAGTTGCTCCTGATTGCAGACACGTTACAGCATACATATGAAACTGACATCACTAGGACTCAGGACTTAGACTAGCCCTATAGTTGGTACTAGAGATACGTCAGAAAAAGTTTGATGGGCATAGGGCTTGATTCAGGCATGGCTGTGTGCACTCAAGCTTGGCACACCCTCACTGTCAATTGCCTACAGCCACACGCCCCTTCCCAATCCCCATGTTCACTCCAAGAAATCGCAGACTGTAGTAACTGTCCTTTGTGTCCGCATACGCAGCAGACTTGGCTTTGTGCACAGCTTTATGTCCAAGTTCTGGGCATGTGCAGAGTAATTTTGCATAGGATACTCTCAAAATAGGTGCCTTAATGACTCATGCCCACAAAGAATAACATTAATGTAAAAACAGAAATGTTTTGATCCTCAACATATTTAGCCCAGTTTATAGAAGACTGCAAGCTGTCTGTACACTTTCAAATGACTTTCTCTTTTTTTTTACCTTAAAATATTGCCAAACCTTTGTATCTCTATGTTCGGGGAAAGTATTTTCTGCAAGTTTAATGTTATCACTGATATAATTAAAAAGAGTATAAATAGAAAAGATTTGCTTGTAACTTCACCAACAAAACACAATTATCAATCATATAATCTATGTTCTTCTAAAATAGAGATATACTGTAGCTTATGCTACACAAACTTTAACAACCCTGAAATGTATAAATCACTTTCTTTTCCTGCAGCTCTTCAACAGGAAATATCCCTAGTGTCTCTGCAAGATTGTAATGCTATTATTACATCCAGAGAAAAGATAATTTCAGCTACAAAAGTATGAAAAGGTATTACAGTTAAGTGTGTTTCCATATTCTTCGCTTTTTATCCTCACCCGCTTCTTGAAATGTTTTCACTTTCTATGTTTCAGCGTACTCAACCTTTCTGGCATTTCATATAAAGATTTTTCTTTATTCATTTTATTTTGTTAGAAATGGTGTGACTATTGTAAGCAGACTCACTTTTAATCTTTTTTAAGTACAATATACAAATGACTATATAAAATGCTCACTTATGCTCTATACAAAACATATTTTTTTGTATTTTTCATTTACATTTTATTTAGTGTTCTAATTTAATACTATCTTCTTGGTTTTACTGTCATAATAAAATAGTCATAAATAATTAATTAAAAGCAATTAACCATCTAATTGTCCAATTAGTATGTAATATAGCTTAAAACAAAGTTTTTGATTTTTCTAGGCAGTTTACACAATGGAAAATATTTGCTGCATTGTGCAAAACCAGCTGTGGATGGTGATGTAAGTGTTTGTGGAGGATCAGAATTTTATACAGGCTGATTAGACTGGTTAGGTGGAAAAAGGCCACTAAAAGCAACTTTAGAACTGTTTTTCGCCCTTTAGTTTTCAATGACTCCATTCTGTGTCTCCATGTTGCCCTTCAGCAGATAAGCATATTTTTGTGCACAGCCTGAGCAATGTGATAAAAAACTCCACACTCACACAAAGTGCTACGTAAAAATCCCAATGTCCATACACTTTCACGATTAGTTTAAAAATTAAATGTGACTAAACCTAGCAATATTTTAAAAGACAATTGTTAACATTTCACCTAATGAAAAGTGGAAGGCGTTTGGACTTTAATGTAAGGTTTACACTTTTGCCCAGTGTCCTTCGTTAAATGTTTCTACCTTACCTCACTCATTCTACATATGTCGTTATAATGTTTGCTATATTCCCCATTTAGAGATTTAGATAAAGACATTAGAAATGTCTTATTACTCCCAATCTGGAATGTGATGGCATAAACATAAAAATGTTAGAAACTTCAAGCACCTTTAGTGTTCTAACATAGGTGCAAATCAATAGAAGATAAAGGAAAAAAAATTAAAAAAAATTATACTTATATTCATTGAAGATCAAATTCTTCTTGGATACAATTCATTCTCCATGTAGAGATTACATAAAAAACAAATAATAGAGAGACAACATAGTATAATATTGTTTGGTATGAGAGATATGACAGAAACAATAAGTCCCAAATGCAGAAAGCAAAGAAATAGTGTTCCTTGAAATCCACTGAAATAAATTCTCTTTTAACCCTTATTAGGGATCCACTTATTGGAATAATAGTAGGTGCCCACTTTAAAACATCAACACTGAGATAATCTTATGCCATATATATATATATATATATATATATATATATATATATATATATATATATATATCTTTTAATACAAAGTTGTATAAAAAATGAGAACAGACATACTGATGATCATAATAGTATAGATCATAATGGTGATCTATACTATGCCTAACATCTTAACTCTCGGGTAGGAACCCATCCACTTACTGTGCTCAGGAAGTCATTATATGTCTGTTGTAATTTTTTATACAATTTTGTATTAAAAGATATATTTTTTATCAAGCATTTTTTGAATATTTCACGTTTCTTCTGAAGGTCATTACTATAAGGGAATAGAATATATATACTACGCCCATATTTTATAAACATCTTGTAAGTACACACCTGAGAGGGGAGAGAGAGAGACAAGAAATAGTCATTCATATGTAAAAGAAGTTCCTTTGAAAGATTATCTCAGTGATGATGTTTTAAAGTGGACACCTACTATTATTCTAATAAGTGGATCCCTAATAGGGGTTAAAAGAGAATTTATTTCAGGAGATTTCAAGGAACACTGCTTCTTTGCTTTCTGCATTTGGGACTTATTGTTTTGTCAAATCTCTCATACCAAACAATATTATACTATGTTGTCTCTCTATTATTTGTTTTTTATGTAATCAAGAAGAATTTGATCTTCAATGAATATAAGTATAATTTATTTACCTTTATCTTCTATTGATTTGCACCTATGTTAGAACACTAAAGGTGCTTGAAGTTTCTAATATTTTTATGTGTACTTCATATTTTCTATAGGAAGTGTATATCCTATTTTAGAATTGTAAAGCTGCATTTAAAGGGAGCGCAAATACCTCTCAGTTTCTCTTTTGATAATTTTGGAATGTGATGGCAGTTGGAGTAAGCGGTACACTAACTGAGCTTCCTCATTTTCTTATTCTCACAAAAATAGAGCGTTGGATATTTTTATATTCTGTAGGCAAATTTCACAGCAATGCTGAGGATCAACTTCATACCGAAAAACAAAGCTGTTTTAGGATCTACTGAACTACCATCTCTGTTCAGTTGTGGGACAGAGCTCAACTGTGATTGCTGTTTCAACATCTGTTCAGCTGCCCACTGAGCTCAATAGCTGTTGCCAGGGCCTGATTAAGGGTTCTGTCCGCCCTAGGCTAATACGGCCGCAGCGCCCCCCCCCCCCCCCTCCTCCGAATATATAGGTGTATAGGAACACTCCTGAATATGAATGTTCAGGTGTATTCTCCAGCATTCAAATTTAGACAGATTGTGCCATTGTCTCTTACCTGTCCTTGCTCTTCTCTCTTGCAACTTTGTTATCCTCTCGCTGGCTTCTGGAAAGTTGGCGTCCTTTTTTGAAAATGCAAAAATGTATTATAATGCAAACCCTGAATGATTAGGCCCTTTAGTTAAAACAAAACACTCCATTATGGCCAGCTAAAAGTACCCCATTGGACAGGCATATATAAGCAATATCTGAATATTTGTTGTCAATCAAATACAAACCTCTACCAGCCCCATCTCACTAATATTTAGTATTCTAGTGATTGCTGAGACCACCCATGTGACCACCACACAATCATGAGATTCTGCCCCCCAAAGCTGCTCTATTTTTTAAATACCCCCTGCAGCCATTTTCCTTAACCACAACCCCCCCCCCCCCGCACAGCCATTTTCCTTAACCCCTGCTGCAGCCATTTTCTTTACCTCCCACCCTGCATCCATCCCCCTTGCAGCTATTTTCCTTACCTCCACTCTGCTAGCTAGCTATCCCCCCCCGTCACATCAAAACTCCCCCAGTCACATATATCAGCCCCCCTCCTCTGCCCTCCTTCATACATATCAACCTCTCTACCTCCCTATAGATTTTCATGGCAGCCCCCCCCTCCCTCCCTATACATATGCATGACAGTCCCCCCTCTCCTCCCTATAGATATGCAGGGTAATCCCCCCCCTCCCTATAGATATGCAGGGTAGTTCCCCCCCTTCCTATAGATATGCAGGGTAGTTCCCCCCCCCTTCCTATAGATATGCAGGGCAGTTCCCCCTCCCTATAGATATGCAGGGCAGTTCTCCCCCTCCCTATAGATATGCAGGGCAGTTCCCCCCTCCTTATAGATATGCAGGGCAGTCCCCCCCTCCCTATAGATATGCAGGGCAGTTCCCCCCTCCCTATAGATATGCAGGGCAGTTCCCCCCCCTCCCTATAGATATGCAGGGCAGTTCCCCCCCCTCCCTATAGATATGCAGGGCAGTTCCCCCCCTCCCTATAGATATGCAGGGCAGTTCCCCCTCCATATAGATATGCAGGGCAGTTCCCCCCCCCTCCCTATAGATATGCAGGGCAGTTCCCCTCCCTCCCTATAGATATGCAGGGCAGTTCCCCCCCTCCCTATAGATATGCAGGGCAGTTCCCCCCCTCCCTATAGATATGCAGGGCAGTTCCCCCCCCCCTCCCTATAGATATGCAGGGCAGTTCCCCCCTTCACTTACCTGTAGTTGTGCCAGCGTCGCTCCTCTCCTCAGATCAGCAGATAGAAAGTGAAGACGTCCTGCTTCCTGTCTGCTGCACAGCAACAGGCAGCCTGGCGATTGGCTGTGTGTTGCTAACCACTGACCACCAATGCTTTCGATCGTCGTGCCCTCAACCCCCCCGCGGCGATCCCCAGCGGCGACCCCCCCCTCCCCAACCCCCAAAAAAAAATGAATGAAGAAAAAAAAAATTTGAAAAAAAATAAATAAATAAATAAAAAATACCCACAGTGCAGCGCCCCAGGCTGCAGCCTGGTCAGCCTAGTGGTTGATCAGACCCTGGCTGTTGCCATCTCTGTTTGGCTTCTATACCCTCTGCACCCAACTGTCAGCATCCTGAACCTTGTTGTGTCTGAGTTGCAGAAACTTTCCACTCTATTAACCCCAGCCAGGGGGTGGTAAGGTGTCTCTCACCTCTTCCAATTCCCTGACAATTTGAATCAATTGTTCCTTTCCACTCTCTCATTACCTACCCTAGCTAACACACATTCATTCACATCTCTCCAACATGCAGCTACTCAATTTACACTCTCGTCTATTCACTGTTAACATACAGAGTAGGATCAGGGTTATCCAAAATGCTGTTCACAGGATCTGGCCTTGGATAAAAAAAATTGTTGAACAAATATGATGTATACTTCTCACCTACACCCTCTGATAGCGAAAACTCTCATAATCCCCAGGGATGGGTGGGAGTGTAGCAGGATTAAGAATTGTACAAAATGATGTTTGGAGGAATAAACAAAAAAAAATTCTACATTGTAAGCCTGACAGTAGAAATTATTTGTGTCTGTTTACAAGTTAGCAAAGCTTCTACTACATGTGGATCAAGGACAATATCTGCAGAGTTTTCAAATAGCAGTGCAGCTGTTGTTACAGCTCTTAGAGATAATGGTAGTGCCCCAGCAACAGAATCTAGGGGGGCACTGTACTATGCTACAGGTCTTTATTTGTCACCATGTCTCTGTGTGAGAACCCCTGATGCATGTCCTAACTACTCATGTGTAAAAGAAAATTATTTTTCATATGTTGGTATATCCACTGTAGGTGAAGTGCATGGAGCCTTTATAAGTGCAGCAAAAAATTAATTTGTTCCTGTAGTTTATATGACTGGATCTGGGGCTGTGCTCTTTCTGTCCCTTTCTGTTGGTATGTGAGCCAATCTGCAAGTGGCTTCTGCAGCCTTAATTTATTAAGCAGTCCTTGTTCTAACAGTCTTTGCAATACTGGCAAAATGACAATTTCAGCTTAAGGTTTCAAAGGGTATTGAGGCAACTTAGGTGGGCATGTATGGTTCTTTAATGAACTTTGTACAGGAGAGACTGTGGCAATCAATCCTATATCATCTGGGTCCTCTGTCCACAGTGTGGGAGGAACTGATGAGAGGAGTGTTTTTTCAACCTGCATTTGCAACATGTGCAATTTAGTCTCATGTGTCTGTAACAAATTCTGTACAAATATTTGAAGTTTTTCAGGAATTTCAAGATAAAATCCTTTTTCAGGACAATGAATGATACATCCCAGTTTACACAGCAGATTTATTCCTAATAAACTGACAGGAGCATCAGCAAACATGAGAATAGAGTGATGGTCCTCGAGCGGACCCAGTGTGACAGCCACAGGTTCAGATTTATTAATTTGCTCAACTCTTCCAGACACACCAAAAGCAGTCACAGTTTCAGAAGTAGCATGAAGAGTTGTAACACTAGAAATGAGAGATAATGCAACCCCCATGTCAAGAAGAAAAGGTTTTGTTTGTCCATCAACCTCAAGACTTACCCTTTGTTCAGTAACATGATTACTGTTTGTGTTGTATGTCATTATCATGAGGGGGTTGAAGAAAACCATCATTGTGGAAAGTCTTTAAGGAAGTCAGTGTCAGGGGCATTACTAGTCTGTTTGGAGGACTGTCTGTTTGTCTCTGCATAGCTCTAGAGTGTGCTATGTTTGCCCTTTGTCAATGGGGTCATTTACAGAGATATGTCCATTCTTCTGGCCATTATAATATATGATATCTTTTAGGTGCTCTTTGTGAGGTCATACAGTGGGGCTGCTATTTATTAACTTGGTGATAGACACTGACCAATGTATGCAACTTGTTTCCAGGCATTATTGCATTTTGTCTTTAGAGACCTTGTGACTATTGTGTGCAAGGTATGTGAGCAGTACCTGAGTATCTGTAAAAGAAGTTTCAAAATTAGGTGAACAAATAAGATGGTTATCAACATACAGAATCAGGATTGAACCACCTTTGGGAGACAGAGAAATAGTTACCGGTTGTATTTTGATTAAAATGCTGTACTATCAATGTATCCAGTGATCAGAGATTAGGTTAAGCAAATTGCACACATATGTAAAGGAAAACATATAAATCTTGACTCACTTTTATGGGAATAGGGAAAAAGTTCATAATTGTCTGATGTTAATTTATGTATATCAAGTGGTATTTGCAATATATAGCGGCTTGGAACTACAGTATACCGTGCTTGACATACAGTAGCAGGGCCTGATTCATTACTGATCTTATCTGCAATTGTTTGTGGATCTTATGAAAATCTTCTCTGTGCATGCCCAGAAAAGGGAGATAAGAAGAAAAATCCATTGCGTAAGCTAAGAATTTCTTAAGTATTTGGATGTCAAATATCCAAATATAGGCATTATTTGTACTGACTTAAGAAGAGTAGGCGTTTACCTCCAGGTCCTTCGGATAGATAAGAAGAAAAGCTCAGAGATTTTCTTAACTTCTTGCTTAAACTTAAGGAAGCTCAAGATCATGGTTAAGTCCAAAACAGCTATAGCAACAGCACTGACTAACAACACTAAACTGTTCAGCATTGTTTGTTTAAAACACTCACAACTAAAAATACACAGCATACATTTTAATACACCACTCAATTTTTTTTTTATATATTGCTTTATATTAATATCAAACATTAAACAATGTACTCTTTTTAAAAAAAACTACCATGGTGGATGCACAGTTGTAATAAATTGCAATGTAAGGTGGTTAATGTGTAATATAATAGTTAGCCTATACCTTTTTTGATAATTAAAAAAATAACTGCTAATAATACGCTAATAATAATACGAAAGACTTAACAGCTTAATTTGTTAAAATTGTAGGAACTTAAACCAAGGTTACTCTTGCATAAGGGACACATAGGAAATCCACACAAACATGGGAAGAATATATAAACTCTACAGAGATATGGCCGTGAGCGAGGATTCAAACTCAGGTCCCCACTGGTGAAAGGTGGATTGTCTAACCACTAAGCCAACTTGCAAGTGGAAACAATATATGTATGATATAGACTAGAACGAAAAGCTGAGCATGAACTTCCCTCCTAACAAGCTTTTTTCATTTAAAAACGTTTATTAATGTCAATAATTATACATTGAAATATTATAGCCCTAAATCCTTGGTACATGCACAGTTTGTATAAAAAAGGAGATAGTTATCGCACGAGGAATGGAACCTTCCTCATTCTTACATAATTTCAATTATATATCAAATGAAACCTAGAGGGACTGCTCTTTCAATATAGAACCTAACATATAGACAGAAGACCGAAATACGTTCTAAGTATACAGAATGGCACTCCAGTTCGCTGTTAATCAATGAGAAAATTATAGATATAATATCTTAAACTTAATAACTATTGAGATTCCTATCATTGGGCAAAATAAGCCTTTATTGTAAGGATCACATAAAGGTGAACTATTAAAAACAAAAAGTGATGAAAAATATGAAAGAAGTGAATTAAAAACTGATAAGCAGATCTTTGAACGTATTAGCCGATAGGGATATATTATAAAGGACAGTGAGGCATCAGATTGTTTGAGTGTTATAATATAATACAATTTAATATACTCAATTATACAATCTGACTATATATATCTCAACAGAGTTCATAATCCCATTAGTTACTCTATTATATTAGGAGCCAGAGATTGCCTCTTAAAGGGCATATATCAATATTGTTAATATAGGGGACAAATAGGTGGTATGTAATATCTCAGAAAAATCATCTTAAGTTGAAAAGCAATCATATATTGAGAAATGATAATAAGCAATAGTAATGTTTAACATGCCATAAATAATTCATATACTGATTTGGATGTCATTAAATTAATGGGAGATTCTCCCTAAGATGGCCTTATATGTAACACTTTAGCTATAACAGCGTTATCCTATGAATCATCATACCTAATGATACAAATGACGTTCAAACTATCTGGCGTGATGACGTCAGTTGTGACGTCACAGACCCGTAAGTATTAGCCGATAGCAGCTGTATAGCCACGACTCTCAGTAATAGATGAGTGTAACTCACAATAGAAAACTGCCATACTAATATAAGATCCAAGATATTGGGCAATATGGATGTGGCACTATAAGATTATCACTAACACATATAGCGGCTGTATAGCCGCGGCTCTCGGCAATAGATGAGTGAAACTCAAGCCATATACCAGTAACAAGAGGGCTATTTATTTATGAAAGCATGAGCGACATGTATATATATCGATTCAGAATAGATAACTGCCATATTAATATAAGACCTACGATATTATTGGGCAATATGGATGTGACACTATAAGATTAATACTAACACATATCAGTCCCACATTCGAGCTTGGGCTATTATTTGTATCATTGGGCATAATTAATTATAGGGCTAAATTGCATGTAGAGCCCTGTGCATATATATAAATGCTTATATGGATATTGATATGATACTGTAGCCCAGACCCTATGTATAGAGCAATTATGGGAATTTTCCTATAAATGTAGAGACGTTTAGAACAGCTTATTAATCATCTATGATATTTTGAACATCATTTGTATCATTAGGTGTGATGATTCATAGGAAAATGCTGTTATAGCTAAAGTGTTACATATAAGGCAACCTCAGGGACATTCTCCCATTAATTTAATGACATCCAAATCAGTATATAAATTATTTATGGCATGTAAAACATTACTATTGTGAAAGATACATATATTGCTTATTATCATTTCTCAATATATGATTGCTTTTCAATGTAAGATGATTTTTCTGAGATATTGTATACCACCTATTTGTCCCCATTCTTAACAATGTTGATAAATGCCCTTTAAGAGGCAATCTCTGGCTCCTATTATATTAGAGTAACTAATGGGATTATGAACTCTGTTGAGATATATATAATCAGATTGTATATTTGAGTATATTAAATTGTATTTTATTACAACACTCAACAATCTGATGCCTCACTTTCCTTTATAATATATCCCTATCAGTTGATATGCTCAAAGGTCTGCTTATCAGTTTTTAATTCACTTCTTTCATATTTTTCATCACTTTTTTTGTTTTTAATATTTCACATATATGTGATTCTTATAATAAAGTCTTATTTTGCCCAATGATAGGAATCTCAATAGTTATTAAGTTTTAGATATTATATCTATAATTTTCTCATTGATTACTGGAGCGCCTTCTATCTATATACTTAGACCATATTTCGGTATTCTGTCTACATGCACAGTTTTAATAATTTGCTATGGAAATTCATTCATGTATAATATAATAATAATAATTTGACCTAAAATTGATTGTCATTTTTTTCCTTTTGCTTTCTTTTTTGCCACTTTGGTTTTTTTTGCTTTTATCTGTGGATATTTTCAATTTGTTTGAAATCAATTTATTTTGAACAGCTGCTTATCTGTGTTGTAACTCCACACAAATTTCAACATGCAATATAGGCATATTCCACAAATTGGGTCAGGAATCGAACTCCTAACCCCACTGATGAAAGTGGATTGTAAAACCACCAAGGCAACATGCTGATTTAGCATTACCTACATTAGAATACATAAAGACTTGAATGACAACCACCATGTCTGAAAGTTCTATTAGGTAAAATAATAATATGTGAGTACAAATACCAGAAACCAAGGTAATAGCGCTCCTAAAATTCATACAACACAACACAGGCACTACAGACAATATGAAGGTTTAAGGATAAACAATAAAGAACTGCACACACATCAACGGCTAATAATTCACAATCATACATATGCATGCACGGTACAATACACAGAGCTAACCCCAAAACATGTACTAGCGTACTCTTCTATAAGTGACACATTCAAGTAAACTCACAGAAAAATGGGGATATACAAAGTCCACACAGATATGGGGATGACTCTGGATTTGAACTCAGTACCCTACTGTTGGCAGGTAGAATGGCTAACCACTACAGTAACATCCACATTGAAAATTACAAATACTGTATTGACTAGACCGACTTAAAAAAATACAAAATGTCTGCAAGTGAGAGAACTGATACATTTCACATAAGGAACACCTAAATATTGTAATAAAAATAAAAAAATAAATAAAATGAACACAGACACTTACTACAATTTCATTCTTAGTTATCAGAATACAAACTATGCGTTTGGTACTCTTCAAACATATAAAAAAGAATTGTTCTGTCGCACCAACTGTGAGACAAATACCCAGTCAGTATGAATGTCTCAGGATTGAAATCCTCTTTCGTGACTTGTGTCTGTGGTGCAACCTTAAACACAAATATAACATAGCACATAAAGAGAACAGGAGTTTGTAAAAGGTGCACTAGATATCCCTTTGAATATCAATTGTTATTATCACAGAACGTCCGCTTAAAACTTAACTTTTATTGATAATAAATCTTAAAAAATGACCTGCAAAATATTAAAATAGTATTGTGCTAGTGAAAAACAAATCATGTGAATTAAAATAACTGGGTGCACTCAATCTGTTCTCTTGGATTGGTATATAGCATGTTCTTTGCTTTTAATATCTAGTTAGTGTACGATAGTTATGTACTGAATCAATATTGGGCTACCCGCAGCTTATAATAACGGAAGCAAAATGGATCACCGACAAATGTAAAGCAAAGATAATTATACTTAGTATAATGAGGTTGGCTTCTCCCTAATAGTATGAACGGAGTTAAGGGGTCTGTATAATTGATTTATCATACAGAATCTATAAAAGGTGGCTTGCTCTCTGCCTCCTAATTGCTTCTAACTTACTTTGGGTTTAATGGAGCTGGTTGTCCATGAAAACAGCCCTATCTATATTGACTATATTGTAAATGCTGACTATAGGGGCATACATGTACATAACTATGAGGCTAAACTGGCTCTTTTTGCGGACAACATGCTTTTGATGATCCAATCCAGAGAGATCAATTCCCGCTATTCTTCACATGATACAGGAGTTTAGTTCCTTTGCAGGATACAAAATAAATTTTGATAAATCAGAATTGCTACCACTGTCAGGTGCACAAGCCATAGCGGGAAACTCCTTTCTCACATCTCAGTTCACGTTGAACCATAACATAATTAAATATTTTGGCAATTATATTCCGGCTAAACTACAAAATCTTACTGTCAATTACCCCCATATCATCAAAAAAATCACAACACTTTTAAATAATTGGCATGATCTTCCACTATATCTCCTATGACGCAATGTGGTGATTAAAAGGGTTATCTTCCCAAAGCTAACATACCCATTACAAATGCTACCTATAGGTTTAAATAAGATGAATACACATTTGTGCACAACCTTATTCTCTAAATTTATGTGGCACTCTAAATAACCCTGCATAGCTAGGAACAAACTAATCCTTGGTAAGACTCAAGGCGGAATCAGCTTACCAGATGTAACCACATTTAAACAAGCAGCTTTATTTTGTTACATTATTGACTGGCTGTCACTCACCGGACCGTGAGTGCCTCTTCCCGGACATATAGGAACCGTGGTCGTCCTCCATCCTGAGGGTCTGCGCATGCGCAGCCCTTTTCTACCCTTCAGTGTATGTCCCTTTAACTTAATTGGCAGATCAGGCAACACTCCCTATATTAAGCACCTGTGGTCAACACCACGTGGCCTGATCTTGGAGTCTCATTCCCTATGAGTCTCTGAAGGTGTTCCTGTATTCCTCGTGTTTTCAGCGCTGCTGATTCCTGTGGTTTCCAAACCACTTCTACCTCTGTGGTTTCCAAACCACTTCTACTACTGTGGTTCCCATACCACTTCTACCATCAACTGTATCATCGTGACTGTTAGCTGATTCCTATCCGCTGCCTCCGTGCGCTACAGTCTTCCAAACCACTTCAACGCTATTACTTATCATTGTGACTGTTTGCTGATTCCTATCCGCTGCCTCCGTGCACTTCAGTCCTCTAATCCACATCATCGCTATTATATTTCACTGTGACTGTTTGCTGGTTCCTACCCGCTGCCTCTGTGCACTCCAACCGTTACTTTACATCCACTCACCTGTTCCTCATCAACTCCGTGAGCTGATTCCTATCCGCTGCTTCCGTGCACTACAGCCTCCAGCCTACAACTCGCCTGTGTTCATCATCGTGACAAGTTAGCTGATTCCTATCCGCTGCTCCTGTGCACTGCAGCCTCTTCTCAGCTCTCCTGTGTTTCCTCGAGACTGCTGCTCTCATTGCCATTTGCTACTCTCCGTGATCAACAGCTCCCGGTCTACTCTGCTCTCCCGTGTTCCATCGCTACTGACAACTATTGGTTGCTACTGGTTACCTCCGTGTACCGCAGAGTCCTGCTGCTGCTGACCGCGCTATCATCCATCTACTGCTGATCCGCTCTCCACGCCTTCACGTGTCCCGCAGGTCTACCCTCCTGTCTGCATTGGATTTGTATCTCATCTACTACTCCTCTGCTGGATCATCTCCACTCTCCTGGGTCCTGCGTGAGTCCAGTTCCACGTGTTATTGATTCCTGTGGATTCGTGTCCCTGTTAGTCTACTTATCTGTGCGCTGCACCTACTGACCGCTGCCTCAGGTATCCTGGGACTTCTCATCCAGCCGGCCTCCTGCCGCTCAGGTATCCCTGCACTCCTATCTGACTGCCTGCTTCTGAACCACGGTATGCATACTTCTCATTGACTGTGCTGGTGTATTGCATATCTTGCTGGACTGTGTTGGTTCTCCTCTGGAGTCTGCTATCCGCTGAGTCTATTGCCATCATTGACTGTGTTAACTTGTGCTGGACTACTTCAAGAGACTTCCTATATTTGCAGACCTGTTCAGTCATTTATATATATATTGTGCATGTTACTGTGGATCGTATATAAGGTGCCTGTGTATATCCTGTGTTGCAGTCTCTCCCCGATCTCCTCCTCACATATATATTCAGTGGTACAACTTGCTAGTAGCAGACCACTGATCCCTGTTTCCAGTATCACCTGTTCCAGTATCCTCTCACTTAGCAGTGGTACAACTTGCTATCGCAGACCACTGACTCCCCGGATACCTCCACTTGGATTTCATTCCTTCACTCAGACAGCGGTACAACTTGCTACCCGCAGACCGCTGACTCTCATCACCTCCTCGTTTCTGTTGGACATTCCTCCTCACTATAGCAGTGGTACAACTTGCTATCGCAGACCACTGACTACCTTCACGTGTCCTTGTCCTACAGTTCCTCGTGTACTATTACCTCCATATTACCAGTGCTGCTAGTCATAGACTTTCCTGAGCACCTCATCATCTGCTGTTTCCTGTTCCGTGATCACCCAGCTACCAGAGTACCCTATTACCATCTACATTGCTCTGGTAAGCCTACCACCTGGTGATCCCTGGGTAAAGACTCCTAGTGCCCGTGACACTGGCTTTACCAGCGTAATTGCTACACTAACCAAGACCTAGAAAACGCTTTATTCTATCCATACTCCCAAGCTGCTCTATTATATCTACCCAGATCTTTGATACCAGTACAATATCGCCAAAGTATTTTGTTCAGAGACACATTCAAAGCCTGGATTCATATAAATAAAAAGTACAATAGGAATTTTACCAGATTCCTTCCAGTTTGGGGTAACCATGCAATCCAACCCAGTCTGCAAAATGTTAATTTTTCTGTGTGGCGTGACAAAGGTATAATGGCAGTCAAAGATATATTTGACCCAGGGGGCAGGCTTTACTCATTTGAACAGCTGAAGGACAAAACAGGTATACCAAATTCCCAATTTTCCATGTATCTTCAGATTTGACATTATGTAACCTCAATCAATATGTTGACAAATCCCATGCAAGAGCCTGATGGCTTAGAAAATTTGCTTACCTTTTTGAAATCCACGCCTTTTAAAGTTAAATATATATATATGCGGATTAGAGGCGCAACCTGCAACTTCTTGGAAAAATACGTTTGAAGCTTGGAAAAAAGATGTTGCTAGTGTAGATGATTGAAGCATTCTAACCTGTCATTTTGAATCTATTTGGAAGTCACTAACTACCGCTCGCCTTCAGGAAATACATTTAAAAGTAATTCATAGAGCATACATTCCGCAGGCAAGACGTTGCTATTTGGTTGAAGGGGAGACAGGTCTTTGTCCAAAATGTAAAACCCAACAAGCAGATTGGCTGCACAATTCTGGGAGTGCAGAAAGATCAAAAAATACTGGTATAAAATTGTTGACTATATTAATAATACTTTCAAACTACAGGTTTCCTTGGCTGTAGAGCCACTTTTAATAGCTGATTTCAGTATTTGGAGAGACGTCCTCTATTCTTCTGATACAATAGAGGCTCTGGTTGTAATAGTCACTGTAGCTAAGCAGCTGATATTACGACAGTGGACATCAGCAGTTCCCCCAACCCTTGCAACACTTAAAGCTGAGATTTTAGATATAGTATATTTAGACAGTAGAGCTACTCTTCCTGACATAGAAAAAGGTGGAGAGAAATCTCAGAAAAAGTGGGAAGCGTATATTGAATCACTAGATCTTACAGTTCATCAAAATATTTTTAAACTGTTTGAATATACTACTTGGTATTTACTTAGACAACTGAGTTAATTGAGTGTAACAGATAAGATATGTGTAAACCCTTCTTAAGGGAAAAACAAACAAACTGTCAATTGACAAATAATATCTTGATGGCTCTATCCTGGCTCTCCCTACACCCCTCTGTTAGGAACTTACCTTGTTCCCGTTCCGCTGCGCTGTCAGCGTGATCTGACAGCGGTGTCCGATCTGTGCAGCGCTTCTTCTGTTGGCGATGCCGCACTTCCGGGTTCTCCCTGCTGCCGATCATGTGACTCCTGGGCGGGGAATTCAAACTCCTATATCTCCCCTGCTCTGACACGCTGCCTGTGTCAGAGCAATGTGTTTCCTGTTCCTGGCTACAGTTCCTGTGTCCTGACTCCTGTGAACCGGCTCCCTGTGTATCCCTCTATTCCTCCTACTCCTGTGTACCTACCTGGCTGTGACCTGACTATTCTTTGGCTTATCCCTGGCACTACGAACTGGACTATCTCCTGTGTACCGACTCGGCTGTGTTACCGACTATTCTCTGGATCTCCCTCTGGCACCGTATACCTGATACCTTCTGTGTACCGACTCGGCTGTGTTACCAACTATTCTCTGGATCTCCCTCTGGCACCGTATACCTGATACCTTCTGTGTACCGACTCGGCTGTGTTACCAACTATTCTCTGGATTTCCCTCTGGTACTGTATATCTGATATCACCAGTGTACTGACCCGGTCGTCCCTCTGGACCCAAATCCTGCCACGCACCCATTGGCTCCGTGCATCTACCGGTTACTGTTCCAGACCTACAATACCTGGAATTAACGGTTAGTGCCTGTACTTGCACCTCATTGTCTATTTTCTTGTCTGCCTGCCATCACTTAGAACCTTCTCCCTTACGTCAGTAGGCTAATCTGGGGGCCGCGACCTGCGGTTCTTCGGCAGCAAAGTCCACACTACCTTGCGGTGGTTCTTGGTGAAGACCGGAAGGCCGTTAGACTCCGCGCCCTAGGTAAGCCTGTGCTAATACTGACTAAGGCATCATAATCGTAACACCCTCAAAGTTAAGGAACATTTTTCTCTTTTGGGTTGATAAAAAGGGGGCTTACATCCCACTCTGTGGTTAATATATAGAGACAACTATCATTCCCTCTCTCCCTTCCCTCCCCCTGATTAATTGTTTTTGGTTATGTTTGTTCCCCTTTTCCATTATTCCATACGTAATAATTATTCTAGATAGTCAATTTCACTTGCATTTAAGTATTGGTAAGTTTATTTATACTTTTCTCTCATAACACAAGGAATGCAATCAAGCTATAGAGGGTGACATTTGTTTTTGAGTGTCTGTATTAAAATGTTATGAGACCTTCAATTGCATCAAAACTTACTAATGTATGTAACTGATTTTATGCACAATGTCCTTGGCACTATTGACTTGCTTTCTCTGTTTCTTTCAAAAAGAAATAAAAAAAGAGCTAAAAAACAAATAAAAAAATGTGATCTAATCATCCACCTCAAATGCAAAAAGGAAGTTCATTAAACATTAAAATCTATTCTAATAGAGAAGCAACTTATTCTAAAAATAGGCTAGGTAAAAATCCATGTTTAGGCTATTCGAAGATGGGGTATGCATGTTAAAAATATATTTAATTTCTTCTTGCAAGGTTTTGTTTCATAATCTCCTCCTCTCCAGTGTCATTGCACTTTCTTGATACCTATAAATCTAGGAACTTTTGTGTCATTATTGTGTACTTTTTCAAAATGAGTTGAGACAATATGGACCTCATTCAGAGTTAAGAGCAATGCAAAAAGGGGGAAGATTTGCTCTTCAACAAACCACTTTGCACTGCAAGGGTACAAACTGGCTGTTTTTCCATGTAGCACACAAATATGCACTATTTTTACACTGCAATTTAAAGATGAGTTAGGACACACCCCTTCCCAAATTTAAATCTGCCCATACATTTTAAATCTCCCCTCCCCAGCAGTGCAACCTGGTTTTGCCAAGGTGAAAATTTGCTCTTTTTTTGCTTTGGTCTTAACTCTACATGGGGCCCGATTTGCCTAAAGATCAATTCTGATGTTCTCCATATATTAATAGATCCATATCCTCAAATTTATCTTGAATATTGCTATATATTGTAAAACACATTCCAGTAGATCTATGACATATTTTGTTCTGTAACTCATGTTTTGTTTAATGTTAATTTTTTTCTGTGCTAAATTAGAGATTACCTCACTGTGTTACCACATATCTTTCTTTACAGTGGTCTTGTAGCCATAAAAATTATGAGAGAAAAGTATTGTTTTCCGTTTTGTACACAGGTGCTGTTTTCTTTAGTCTCGCAATGGGATGTAAATACTTTCTTATTTTTGTTTTAAACTGGGAGCTCATTTATATAAAATCCTTGGTCTTATATGGAGAATTTCTTTCAAGCTTTTATACTTAAAAAGGACATGCAAATCCCTGTGTAAATGTTCTTTAGGGATGTATTTTTTTAATAAAATTCCTCTTATATCTTTCTCTTGTAGGGAATAAGTTCTCAGCAATCTTTAAAATATTTTTTTTCAACACTATCCAGATACCATTCTTGGAAATTTTTTGTCCAGAATTGTCCCTTGTTCCATACATGGGAACAGCCTGTTTGCATATTCCTTTGAATTGGCCACCAGTGATGTCATTCAGCAACTCTCAGTTATTGTTAGTTTCTGGAATAGAACCAGCAAAAACTGACTTATTAAAGTTCCAGGTATAGGGTCTTCTATTTTCCAAAAGAATCTCTAAATCTAAGAAGTAAACTATTTCTAAACTAATTGCTAAAGTAAATTCCAAGCTCAAATTGTTTTTATTTAAATATGCAATATGCAATTATCAGGATTCCTAATATGAAGACCACTGAGAGAGCGTAAGTGAAACAAAGTGGTTTTTTATTATAACACAGGTTACACAGGTTAGGATGCAATTGTTGGTGAGGCAATGAGTATAGCAGTGTATATCAGTTATAGCATGGATAACTCAGGAAGCCACAGATGCAGAGAATGGACAATAATAATATAGTTCAAAGAGTAAGTGGTGAGAAGTCATATAACCAGGTCTAGTTCAGAGGCCAGAGAAGCAGGATAAACCATGGGGTGTCAGGACTCCAGGATATTCAGGAAGCAGGAGGCACCGGATAAGTCATAGGTGCCAGAAGTTCTGGTTACTCAGGAGACATGAGGCACCGGAGGAGTCACAGGTGTCGGGCCTCCAAGTTACTCAGGTGACACGAGGCACTGGATGAGCCATGGGTATCATGACTGCAGGTTACTCGGGAGGCACGAGGCACCGGATGATCAGCAGGCAGAGAAACTAGTGGTCTGTAGGGTGGAGTACTTGGAGGTTCAATTAGGCAGACAGCAAGAAGACTGGATCAGACACAGAGGTGTAACAACTGCAGACACAGGAGCTAGACAGCTAGAGATGTCACAAACTGTAGGTGCTGGATTGATAGTGGTGCAATGGAATGCAGACACCGGAGCTGAATAGCTGGATATGCCACAAACTGCAGGTGCTTGATTGCTAGTGGTGCAATGGAATGCAGAAACAGGAAAGCAGGAGGGTCAAACAAGCCAGGGGTCAAAGCCAGACAGTCCACCGCGATTCCAGGGCGAAAGCAGGTTTGAAGTCACAATAATGCTGGGTCAGGGGTCATGGGAAGAGGTGCCAAAACAGAGAGACAAGCAGAGCAATACCAGGAAATCAATCAGAGATAACACACAGGAGAAGCAGCAGAAGTTATGGCAACAGATGAACTGGCAAAGACTGCTGAGGGAGCCAGTCTTTTAAAAGTCAGAGACAGGTGAAAAACAACCCAGAGTAAGAGGTTTAATTCTGGCAGGTACGAGAGTAGGAGAGCAGTCAAAGTATCACAGTGGCTCCTTTGGTAGAACAGTGGTACTGCAGGCTGGATACATATAAAGACAAAGTCCAATATAGTTCTTGGCAGACAGGAGCTATAGGAGACAAGCAGCATCCTCAAGGAAGATGCTGCAGAGCAGCCAGAGGCAGATCGTAACTATACCATCCACCCTTTAAGGGCGGATTTCAGATGCTCAAATTATCGAGAATAGTCAAAAAAAGTCTGAATCGTAATCCAGAATTGGCATGTAGCAGAGAAATCCTCGCCTCAGGGTGGAGAGACCCCCAAAGCCCACTCCTCTTCTTTTTTTTTAACCTCTCTTTTTACGGCATTTAGAGAGTTGCTTAAAATGGAGCAAATAAAAAGATAACTTCAAAGTTTGGGTAACTGGAGATAAAGAAAATGGCATAAATGAAGCGCTGGGAGTAGGATTGGAAAGTACTGGAGCAAATTCTTTGATCACTGCATCAGTAAAAATCTACAAATCTGAAAGGATGCGATCTCTGGTTTCAATAAAGGGGCTTGCCCATTTGAGAGCGTTCCCAGTAAATTTGGATAACAAATAAGATATACAAAATATTTCTGGATGTCCCCATTGAAGGTAGGTGGTCGATAGTCTGGAACAGAAGATGAATTTGAGGCCTTGGTAACATTGGATAATGGTGTAGTCGGAACCTTGGTAGGAGAATCGGGTTTAGCACATGACTTAGATAGCTCGGGTTAAACACACGTCTCTGGGAATCGGGCAGAGCACCCTTGGCCGGAGACCGTACAGATTGGGCAGACGACTTGGAGGAAGACCCAGACTGGGCACAGGATTTGGAGGAAGGCCCAGACTTGGCACTCGACTTGGAGGAAGGCTCAGACTGGCACATCACTTGGACTGGGCACATCACTTCAGAGCGTACAGCACTGAGAGAAGCCTCAGAGCATACAGTACTGGGAGAAGCCTGAGAGCAGATAACTTCGAAGCTAAATTGGCAACTTGGGCTGAACCGTATTAAGTGGAAACTTGGGCTGCACAATCAGCAATGTTTCTGGGCGAATGGAGGGACATGGTCCTCTCAGGAACAGGCTGTAGGGACAGGATCTTCTCAGGAGCAGGCTGTAGGGACAGGGTTCTCTCAAGAGTGGGCTGTAGGGGCAGTGCCCCTCTGGAGCAGGCTGTAGGGGCAGCACCTCCTGTGGAGCAAGCAAAGTCTCTGGAGCAGAGCCAGAGGCTGGCAGCTTGGAACTGGAAACAGGTGTCAGCAGTGTGGAACTGGAGGCAGAGGCCGGGACCTCAGAAGAGACTTGCACCTCAAGACTGGTTGCAGAGATGGGCACCTCAGTACTGGCGGCATAGACGGATACCTCAGAGCAGGCGACAGAGACAGGCACCTCAGAGCAGGTGACAGAGACTTGCACCTCGGAGCAGGCTGGTGCCTCAGGACAGACAGCTGGAACTGACACCTCAGGACAGGCCACTGGAGCTGGCACCTCATGACAGGCCACTGGAGCCGGAACCTCAGGAGAGACGGCTGGAACTGACAAGCTAGGCCTCATCCCAAGGAGCAGAACAGGTTGAAATGTAGAAGCAGGCAGCAATGTGCAAACAAATCTGGAATGAGGAGGAGAGTAAACTGAAAACAGTTCTGTAGGCTGTCATGATCTGCGGAGTGGACAGTCTTATAAGAAGTGTACATTACTGGCACAGTAGAGACATAATTTGTTAGTCCTTCTACTCCATCTCTCCTCTCAGATCAGGTGGAGACGTGGACCACCTGCGAACCTGGAGTTTGTTACAAAGTAGTTCTTGGTGAACTGCAATTATGTAGTAACATCATTAAGAGGTACTTCTTGAACAGATTCGGAAGCTGACAAGGTTGATTGAGGCAAAATAACAGCGTTTGAATTCGGAGAAACACTATCTGGCAGTTTCCCGAGTGGATCCATTTCTGGACAAGCATATCTTGACTCCACTTTATCGCAAGGTACAATCTCTGAAGGATGTACTGCAGTAATGACTTTCTCCCTGGGAAAAAGATTTGTAACTTCAGAGCTAGAGGTATCAAAGCAAGAAATACTTGGAATGGAGACGGGAAGCTGTTTAAGTACCTTTATAAGCAAAGCAGAGACTTTAGAATTTGAGATTGGAGTTGAAGAATATCCACTTGGAGCATCTGGAAGAATAGAATTTCAGAAGAAATAGTAGACATGGTCTCTGGATGTTGAATACTGAGTTTATAAACCGACACACTGGGAATCCTCAGAACAAGGGTGGAAAGCGTGCAACAGCAGGCTCAATATTATGGCCACTTCATATTGTCAGGATTACCAATAGGAAGACCACTGAGAGAGCGTAAGTGGAACAAACTGGTTTATTATAACACAGGCAAAGTCCAACATAGTTCTTGGCAGACAGGAGCTTCAGAAGCCAAGCAGCATACTCAAGGAAGATGCTGCAGAGCAGATGGAGGCAGTTTGTAACAGCAATAAAATCATTCAAAGCCTCATTTTCCCCATTCCAGGTCTTAAATATAGTGTCTAAATACCTATACTAATGTACAAGATTTGTGGCACATGTTTTGTTTTAGAGAAAAAATTATCATCCTTCCACTTTGTCATAAATAAAATCACAAAACTGGTTAAACATTCCGTACCCATTGCTGTACCCTATAAAATATCATGTCAAACTAAAAATAATTGTGTGTTAATATAAAATATAGGCTTTATAATTGTTTATTTTTCACCAGATTCAAATCTGCCAAACTTTGACAAAATGTTGACACATTTGCCCTCATAGGGCTAGATTTACTAAGCTGCGGGTTTGAAAAAGTTTGGATGTTGCCTATAGCAACCAATCAGATTCTAGCTATCATTTTGTAGAAGGCACTAAATAAATGAAAGCTAGAATCTGATTGGTTGCTATAGGCAACATCCCCACTTTTTCAAACCCGCAGCTTAGTAAATCTAGCCCATAGACTATACATATATAAAGTGATTTTACATCATATTATATAATAATTTGTTTGATATTCCAAGATCATTCAATATCTGAGTAATGTTTTTAAGTGACTTTTTAGTTGAACTTTTTTCCTGTTCATAATAATTTAGATTGAATGTTTTTGTTCCACGGTTGCTAAGAAAATTTTCTGAAAGTTTGGAGGTTAGGAATTGTATCACAGAAACAATTGACCTTCCATTTAGGTTTTGTGGATTTTAGGCTAATAGTAGATATGAGGAAAGTGTTTTTCCTTCATCTAGAGGGTCATAAAGTTACTTTTCCATATATATATATATATATATATATATATATATATATATATATATATATATATATATATGTGATGTCCTTTTTAAAATCTCATATATATCTTTATTGGAGCATAAACGACCTTCATCTTGAGATCTGCAGAATTCTTACTTTCATAAAGAAGGTCATCTAATTTCTTTACATTTTACGGTATAGTGTCCTTATTTAAAATCGTATGTTTCTTTATTGGAGAGTAGACAAGTGCCTCTTGAATATATTCCACTTTATTTAAAAGTAGAGCTTTTTCTTCTGTTTCTCCTGTAAGGCACACAAATAATCTGCTACTAGTTTTTCAAAATTAAATATTAAATAATTTTTCATAGAACTTGAATAACATTTTGATTTATTTTAAAATGTTGTGTGTTCAAAACTCAATTAAAATTTGGGGTTTAACTCAATCCATCCCTTCCACTATGACTATTAATAAAATATGTCTTTAACACAAGCTTCCTAACAGTTTTATGCAAGTCTATGAATGAGACTTATGAACTGTAAACAGTAAGTCCTTATTTATTTCCATTTTATTGATTTTATTATTCCCACTTCTTTTCCCTCTCCTAGTTGTAAGCCATTTTTCCTGAGACTGCTTGTTTCCTTTTGGATGGTTTAAATCTTGGGGACTCATATTTAAAAAGGCTAAAAGGAATCTAATCTATCATTAGACTCCATTTCAAATATCTTATCTTGCTTATGCTTATTTCCTGTTTCATTCTATAACTGAAAGCTAAGAGTCTGTTCGTTCTGCTTTTGTATCTTTCACCTCTTCCTTGTGGGAAGTATGCATCTGTCACAAAACTTATCTGCTCCATACTCCTATGCTGCCGATTTCTCTGCCTCTGTGTAGAGGCCAGCATTTCCTGGTTCGGGCAGTCACATAATCGTGACTGGGAATTGGCATATACAATCTGCAGAGTATATAAAGCTCACCTTGACACTGCAGCCTTTTCAGAGCAACAAGTTACCAATTGGCGTCTGGTACTCCCAGTGTACCATTGTGCATTCTGGTGTTTCCCTGTGTATGAACTTTTGGCTTGTTAGACCTCTGCATCTGGACATCCATCCTGTGCTTCTGTGTATCAAACCTGGCTATCCATACCAACCAATCTGCTGTCTGTGCTCCAGTGTATCTGACAGGGCGACTCTCCTGTGTGCAGTGTTTATTCAGTGTATCCAACCCAGTGTTCCACTGATTACAAATTAGGATTCTTATGAATGTGCTGTACCACTTCACCTATTTAAATCTTGCTTTGTCTTGCTGTACAACACTACCGCTACAGAGTCTGCTCCCCCCAGTCTGGGTCTCTTACCAACCTATCACGTCAGTGGGCTAACTTAAGGGCCGCGACCTGTGGTCCTCCAGCAGCAAAATCTATCCCGGCTCTTGGTGAAGACCAGGGGGGGTCATTAGGCTCCGCGCCATGGTAAAGCAAGCACTAACACTGACTGATAGAAAACTCCTGAGAATCGAAACAGTTTGTTCTGACATAACATAATGATGGACAGATCTGGTAACACCTCTCCGAGGGATTGTCACGCATTGCAAGAGCTAACCTCTCATTCTGGCTGGTCTGAACTGAGCATGCACACACCTGGTCTTTTCAAAACTACCTACATTCATTTGATTGGCTAAGTACCTGTAAGCCTGTCTATTTAAAGCACCTATGGTTCCCAGATCTTCAGGTCTCCTTACCTGTTAGGACGTCTCCTCCTCTGGCTCCTGTTTATTGCTCTCCTTTGTATACCTGTATTACCTCTGCAGTAAAGATGCTGCCGTTACTCTGCAGATCGTTGTGCATCTCCTCTGATTCTCCTCCAGGGCTTCCAGCTCGTCAGGACCTCAGTGCTTCATCCCCCTACAGTCTATTGCTCTCCTGTGCATACCTGTATCATCTCTGCAGTCAAGTAGCTGCCGCTATTCTGCAGATCATTGCGCATCTATGCTAATCCTGCTCCAGGGCTTCTAGTTCATGAGGACCCCAGAGCATCAGCATCCTGCAGACTATTGCTCTCTTCTATTATCCTAAACTTTCACTTACCCGTTGGACCCGCCTCCAGCACTCTGTCAAATCCTAACTGCAACCAATATCTCCTGATCCTCCATTCTGTCTTGTTCATTGCCCCCTAGAGGACTACAACCTGCGGTTAGAGAGTTGCTGAGCCCATTTTCCCTTGCGGGGATCCCTGGTGAAAACCACTCTTTCCATTAGACTCCGCACCTCTCTGGGAGTAGTATCCACCTGAGCAGACTTTGAGGCCCATCCTGACTCTAATTTTGTAACAGAGATTTCATAGAGCATGTGGTAGTTTAGGTTGAGGAACAAGAAATGAACCAGACTCAGCTACTGCAAATTCTGCAGGGCCTTTCTACTTGCCTGGACACCATAATCCAGCCCCCTCTTCTCCTGCACAAAGCCCTCTGGCTGACACACAGGAAACCTCTCAGCTTCTGATTCCGAATCTGCCTAAATTTGATGGTAACCCAAAAGTTTGCATTGTAGTGGATTTTTAAACCAGTGCGCCATCCAGTTTGAGTTACAGCCAGGGACTTTCCCCATGAAAAAATGAAGGTGGCATATATCATCTCCTTCTTTCCGGACAAGCTTTGGCCTAGGCATCTCCATTATGGAATACAAGGACATGCGTTTCCGGAAACGTAGTCAGGAAAAGGAACTATTTCATCTAACTGGATTTCGCCTGGCTCCTCGGTTCCAGAGTCTGGTCCTTCCTGTAGAGGAACCTATGCAATTGGGGAGAGCACATCTTTCTCCGGAGTAAAGAAAGAGTTGATACAAGAACCACTTATGCCTGTACTGAGGATAGCTTGGCCATATGCTGGGTAATTGCCCTAAAACGTCCAGGACATGGCAAGGCATAATTGACTCCAGAGAGGCTAGGTTGGGTGTATCCGCTTCTTCTCTATCTGATTCCAATTTCTCCATCATGGCCCTTCTTCAATATGCGCGACAGTCATGAAGTTATCATTAACCACACTTCCCCTGGTCCATCCCTTTGCCATTACTGCCATTGATCGTAGTAGGATTGTAGGGGGTCTACAAGGTGACGCCCGACTGACCTTTCACTTCAGATTGGAGCTCTAGATAGAGAGAGACTATTTTTTTGGGTAATCCCCGAGGTTCTAAATCCACTGGTGCTGGGTCTCCCCTGGCTTAGGCTTCACTCTCCAAGTCTGGACTGGCACAAGGCCCTACTTGTCACTCTCGGTGCCTTTAAAGAGTGGTTTTACCCCAGGAGAAAACCTCTTCCGCCTCTAAGGTGTCTTCCAATATTCCTCCTCAATATAGCTCTTTTTCTGATGTTTTCTGTAAACAGGAGGCCTCCAAGTTATCACCACACAGACCCTGGGATTGCAGAATCAAACTTTTGCCAAACAAGACGCCATCCCGTGGTAGAGTGTTATCTCTGGCTGAATTCCAGGTTATGTCCGCATATATTGAGGATAATTTGAGACAAGGTTTCATCAGGAAGTTTTCCTTGCCAGCTGGTGCTGGGTTGTTTTCATTAAAAAGAAAGACAGCGGTCTTTGACCATGTATCTACTACCGAGGGCTTAATGCTATCAAGGTAAAGAATACATACCAGTTACCTTTAATCTCAAAGTTATTTGGCAGAATCAGAGGAGCTTCTCTGTTTTCCAAGTTGGATCTTGGAGGAGCATACAATTTAATCTGAATAAGGCAAGGAGATAAATGGAAGGTGGCTTTTAATACTTATAATGGTCATTTCAATTATTTAGTTATGCCCTTTGGGCTATGCAATGTTCCCGCTGTTTATCAAAATTTCATTAACTAACTTTTCGGGGATACTCTTTATCAATCCATGGCTATATATTTTGATGACATTCTCATAATCTCTCCTAGGGTGGGGTACGTAATTCTGGCGCTGGAAATGCCAGCATGTAACCTGCTGACATGAACATTTCGGCAGGCTAAATGCTGACACTCCCATTGTGCTGACAGGTTCCCAATCTCGCTAGTGTGATTTTCAACATTGACATTGCCGCTAATCACAATGATAAAATTAAAAGAATAATGGAGGCTTCTTTAGTATATTAGTGTCACACAAATGAATTAAGTACTGTTAGTGGGTGAGTCAATCTGTAATCAGCTAATCAGAAGAGGTTATCTAGTGCCGCTGATTGTCCTCAACATCATTGCATCTCGTTGCACCGCAGAATCAGCACCTGCAAGAGATATATCTCCTGATAGGTGTATTTGCATCTGTGTCCAAGTCTACCTCAGGTGCAATTAACTGAGTATACTCTTACTGTACTATGTTTATGCATGCCTGACACTTACCTTCCACTGTTCCACCTCTCCAAGCATAAGGAGTCACAAGTTCGATATTATGTGAGAAAATCTGCATAATGACATATGCATACACATACGTGGTGCACATGTGTAGAATGGAAATGCCTATTCCACACAAAAAACCCCAACATAAAACCAGGCCGATTTGCCATTACTCATTCATCATTCTCTTCCCTTTCAACAGTAACAATTACAACACAATACATATAAATATGTTGTCTCACATTTACTTTTATCTTCCTTTTCATTATGCACTCATTTTGTTATTACACCTCTCACTTTCATGCTACTATATTCCTTCCCACTACCAAACACTCAGTCTCACAATAAACTCTCAAATCTAGTCTGATCATTATCTTTTTCTGATCATTCCCGCACCACAATCTCCAATTTATAGTATTCTCTCCGCCACTTAGAACACTTCCATTACTTGAATATTCCACTTTCTTAATGTTCCAACACAAGCCTACCTCCATAGACATACCATTGTGAAATACAGTTCTAAATATCAATAAAGAATAAGACGATTTTTCATTATATGTGAAAATTAGTTCAAAAAATCCACTTTACAAATATTAATTAATACATATTAATACATATTGATTCATATCCTATTTCTAATTGTGGTTTAATCAATTTGTATGTCTCAGTTATGCTGGGTTTATGGCTGAACTATAGTTCTAAAAATTCAATAAAGGATAAGACATTTTTTTTTTACATGTGAAAATTAGTTCAAAAAGGTCTACTTTAAAAATAGTAATAAATATCCTATTTCAAATTGTGGGTTAGATACATTAAGAGTGTATTTAACAATTATCTTTTCTGCTGTGATTCTATCTTTAGTAAGATGTGTATTTAGTACAGTTCTTGTTCTATAATAGGACTTCCCCACTGTGCCATAAAGCTGAAATCAAGTTTGAAATAACTAGCTAAAATCCATAATGGGAGCACATAATTGAGTCTATTTTGTACATACAGTGGATAGAAAAATCTACACACGCTTATTGAAATTGCAGGTGTTTGTGATGTAAAGTCTGAAATCAAGTTAAATCATTAGACTTTATTCCAACTTTAATTTGACATTGTAAACAACAAAATTCAAGTAAAAAACAAATAGACAATTTGTAAGAAAAATAAGTGAAAATAAAAAACCTACAATACTCTGGTTGCATAAGTGTGCACATCCTTTCATAATTAAAGATGCGCAGGCTCGGTTTTCTAAAAACTGAGCGCTCCTGAACATCACAAATCTGAGTACCATACAGCTTTGCTCAGTACTTTCCCGCTTGCTCGGATCTGACATCAAGGCAAAATGTCATTGTCAAATCATCGGATCTTGCAGGTTTTGAATTCCATAAGTATCTCTCTAAACATGAGATCCAGCGCCATTGCTCACACAAACAGAGGAGGGGTAGCAGCATTCTTGTCACTCTCCAGTCTCAAGTGCCATTGCTCAGTGCCATTGCTCACACAGAAACAGGAGGGGTGGCAGTGCTCTTGTCACTCTCCAGTCTCCAGTGCCATTGCTCAAAGAGAAAGAGGAGGGGTTGCATCATTCTTGTCTCTCTCCAGTCTCCAGTGCCTTTGCTCTGTGCCATTGCTCACACAGATACAGGAGGGGTGGCAGTGTTCCTGTCACTCTCCAGTCTCCAGTCACATTGTTCTTGTCACTCACCAGTCTCAGTGCCATTGGTCACACAGAAACAGGTGTAGCAGTGTTCTTGTCACCCTCCAATCTCCAGTCACATTGTTCTTGTCATTCTCTAGTCTCAGTGCCATTGCTCAAACAGAAACAGGGTTAGCAGTGTTCTTGTCACTCTCCAGTCTCCAGTCACATTGTTCTTGTCAGTCTCCAGTCTCAGTGCCATTGCTCACACCGAAACAGGGGTAGCAGTGTTCTTGTCACTCTACAGCCTCCAGTGCCATTGCTCAGTACCATCGCTATGGATCTTGACCAGTTGACAGAAGAGCAGCCACACCAACCAGCTGCCAGCTCCAGTCATGATGATACTAGTCCTTCTATGTCATCTACTAAAGCCAATGCTCAAGTGCATAGTGGGTTTAAGTCAAGGGAAAAAAAATCCAAAAAACAAGCTTTTACATTGGTAAAGAAAAAGCACTGTTAAAAAGGGAACGTTTACTGTAGAAAAACATAAAATTGCCAACATGACATTCTACACACGCTGTGGCAATTCAAGAATCAAGCCTTCACCTTTATGTATGAGTGATAGTTCTGCAACGGTCAGTGAAGTATCTTCTTCAAAGGACTGTCATGACAATGCAAAACCTTTGCATTCAGGGTCTTAAAGAGGTACTAAAAAAATTTTGTGCCGTGCTGGAAAAAACAGGAAGGCAGTAGAACCAACTGTATGTTCGGAAATGTCACAAAAACCCTGAGAAGAGTCTATCCATGAGTGTTATGTCTGAGCCTGACCTTTCTGACACTGTACTCATAAAGAAGCCTCCTTTCACCATTTCTGCAAGTGTGTGGATGAGCAGCCCAGGTGTAGCTGGAGATATAGAAATTGAAGATGCAACTTTGGATTTGCAACAGGATGAGGGTGATATTTGTGTAGCTGACGACGGCACTAAATGCTGATGATGAGGATGATGTTTTTATAAGTCCTGCACCAGTGGAAGCAGTTCTTGCCAGTGATAAGAAGAAGGCCATTGTCATGCCTGGGCATAAGACTAAAAAAATCCACCTCTTATGTGTGGAATTATTTTTACCCAAATCCTGAAAACAGTTGTGTAGCCATTTGTAGCGTTTGTAAAGCCACAGTTAGAAGAGATAGGGACCATAACCATCTAATAACCTCATCCATGTTACCTCATTTGAAGCAAGTTCATCCCAAGCTTTTGGGAAAATCAGAAACTTATGCTAAAAACATAACAACAAGCAGTTCAGCAACAACTAGCTCACTTCTCTCAGCTAGATCCTAGCACCTGCTATCTACACCGACAACACCTTCCTTCTCAATATCCTCATATCCAAGTTGCTAAGGCTAAATGACTCCTCCCCTATCCAGGATTCCTCCGAAGAATCCTTGAGCGTTAGGCCCAATAATGCTGCTGCTTGGGGTGAATATTCATCCCAGAAGCAGACATAGAAGAAGACTACTAATAGTTTACAACAATTGACTTTTAAACAATCTATTGCAAGAGCTAGCAAGTATGACAGCTGCCACTCATTCCCACAGCGGATCACAGGAGCAATGGCAACAACGCTAGTATTAGGTCTGCGCCCAATAACCACAATTAATGCAGCAGGTTTTAAACAGGAAATTGAGGTCCTGTGTCCCCGTTACCAAATTCCATCACCATATTACCAGACAAGCAATGCCTCACCTGTACCAGCAAGTTAGAAAAAGCTAATTATTGGGCTACAACATGCCATTGTACCCTATGTACACTTAACCACAGATATGTGGACAAGCGGAACTGGACAAAATAAAGATTATATATGACTGTGGCAGCCCACTGCATTGGTGAACATCAAGAACAGCAGCAGCATCAACATCTAACAAACAACTCCAGATATTTCAGAGGCAGGCTATTCTGTGTATCACCGGCTTCACTAAGAGGCATACCGCTGACAACCTGTTATAGAAACTAAGGGATGTCATTGCAACATGGCTTATGCCACTTGTACTCTCTTCAGGATATGTGATTTCTGATAGCGCCGCCAATATTGTTAAAGCATTACAGCTGGGTGCATTCCATTGCATTCCCTGTTTTGCTCACACAATAAACTTGGTGGTACAGAGCTTTTTAAAAAATGACAGGGACATGCAGGAGATGCTGCCTGTGGCCCAAATAATTTCAGGACATTTTCGGCATTCAGAAACAGCATGTAGGAGATTGCAGCAGCTGCAAGAACAATTGAATTTGCCCTGCCACCAACTGCAAGTGCTGAAATCAATCAAAGTAGTTACCTCTGAAATGAGTTCAGACACTGCAATAGCTTGAGTCGAATGATTCCCCTAATTAGACTTTTGGAAAAGCAGCTCGAGAAATTGAAGGAGGAGATGAAACAAAGTCCGCTAAGTATATTGACCTTGTGGATCAAGTACTTAATTCGCTTCACGAGGATCCAAGAGTTATAAACATCTTGAAATCAGATCCCAACATTTTGGCGACTGTGCTTAATCCTAGTTTTGTATCTATGTCTTCTCTTTCTTTCTAACTGACCCACATCTCAAGAGATGCAATAAGCTCCTGGTGAGCAAGTTGGCAGCTTAAGTGGTATATGACACAATGATGTCTCCTCCTTCAGTTTCTCACACAACTGCTGCTAGCTTTTCCAAGAGACTCAGGGATGATGCAGATGTGTCAGCACAACATTTTGACTTCTAGTCTGGTCTAAAAGAATTGCCTAAAAATTGTGACACCTCTGCCGTAACTCCACCTCATTCAACTATCAACATCCAAACAATGGTGGAGGATTATTTTAATGACAGCGTACAAATAGAATCGTCAGACAGTGCCTTTACATACTGGGAGGGAAAAAAATGCAATTTGGAGACCCATGTACAAACTCACTTTGCAATACCTAAGCTGCCCACCCTCCAGTGTGTACTCAGAAAGAGTTTTCAGCATAGCTGGGAACCTTATCTTCGATCTATTCCTAAAAATGTGGAAAAGATAATGTTCATCAAATTGAACTACAAATTCCATGAGGAAGGCCTTTACCAGCAATTGCATCAAAGTACAGAGACTTCTGTAATGGTGGATTCCAGCCGCGATGAATTAATATTGCGCGAGAATGATGTACACACTGATGAGGGTGAGGATGAAGATGAGGATGATAACAACAACATCTTGCCACTGAAGAGTTCATTGACAGCACTGTTAGCTTAGATGCCTTACGCTTATTCATAGCTTGTTTTGTGGGGGCTCAAACAAACCAAGCACTTCAGCCACTAAAGCAGCACTGCCGAGGGCGGGCAAAAGTACCGAGCCGGCTTGGCTCGGTACTCCGATCTGCTAAGTTTGGGTGTGTTCAGTTCTCGGGGGAACCGAGCTTGAGCATCTCTATTTATTACCTATTGTAATGGGGACACAAAGAAAGCTGTATCCGCAGATACCTCTCCAAGTGGATCATCAAATAGATGTGCCACTGGGAAATGGGTTTGTGGAAGAAACAAAAAGGGATGATAAAACTCCTGAAAGGTCTGATGAGTCCCAAGTATCTTATGATGAAAGTGAGGACGTGGTATGGGGAGCAGTTGGGGGTTCTGTTACAGAAATTTAAAAAAACCCTTATGGGTAAAGATTATGCAAATATATCTGCAAGTAACATTACCAGTTTTCCAAGACGGTCTGAAAAATCCCCTGATGTCCATATGTTCCCTTTAAGAACTATAACTACAGACCAAGGTGCACAGTGGGTAGCTCATGTCCCATGGACAAGAACTGAATTGAATTTAATTGTTACTGAATGTAAAGATTATATAACTAAACCTGCAGAGGTAATGATTAAATTGCAAAGATTATGCAAAACACATAGTCCCACATTTTCAGATATGCTACAATTGTTTCATGCTCTGTTAACCGCAGATGAACTTACTACTTTAAATATTCAGTGTAAGTGTAATCAGGCTGATTTTTAAACCCCTAAAAATGATGCAAGGGCTGATTTTGATACTATGTGGGAACTTGCAATAGCAAAATTTAAAGAAATGTTTCCCCTGAGAGTGGATTGGTCCAGAGTTTTTATGATTAAAAAGGGTGCAACTGAAGGAGTTAGAAAATACAATGTTAGATTCAGAAGAGAAGTTGTAAATTATTCAGACATTTCTGATGTGTTTGCTAAAGCTGATTCTAACTAGTGCTTTTGTTGAGCAAAATTTGAAAAACAAGAATTCAGATACACGACCCTCTGTGGGCTATAAAAGTCATTGATGCATTAGCCACAGTTGCTGCACATCATGAAGATAATATGGTAATTAAAAAAGCTCAAGCAGAAACAAAATTGATAAATTTGCAAATGGAAGCTGAAAAAGCAACCATACAGGGTGTTAGACCCAAAACGAGGGAAATGTAAATCCGGAGAGAAGTAACAGATCACAAGTGATTTGTTATAGCTGCCAGGAGAGGGGGCATTTTGCTAGAAATTTGAGGAAACCTAGGAAACAAAGGGATAGGGTGAGGCCAGATCAAATAAGAACTTCCCTATATAACATTGATTGACGGT
This sequence comes from Mixophyes fleayi, assembly GCF_038048845.1. Taxonomy (NCBI): domain Eukaryota; kingdom Metazoa; phylum Chordata; class Amphibia; order Anura; family Limnodynastidae; genus Mixophyes; species Mixophyes fleayi. Next base: position 104,614,047 of record NC_134408.1, on the reverse strand, counting down.
CTCCAGCAGCTCCTGTGCCCATATGTCCAATATAGTGAACAGATGTAAAGGACCCCACTGTAAAAATGACAATATGGGGGGTATTCAATTGTTGCTCTGGGCGCCGCCGGAACGAGCGCGTTAAAACTATTACAGTAAAGAACTTGATCCAGTGGCTAGAGGGCTTCCAAATGGTTTAAAATCAGTTGCAGCCACTGCTGTGTTAGTAGACAAATGGGCTGATATAGTTTTGGGAAATCCTCTTACAGTACAAGTCCCACATGCAGTAGCAGCACTTTTAAATTGCCATATGACTAGACATGTTACAAATGTCAGACTAACAAAATGGGAATTGATTCTTCTTATGGCTCCAATATTACATTTGTCAGATGCAATGTTTTAAACCCAGCAACCCCATTGCCTATTGCCACTGATATGGAATATTGTACTATTCAGAGAGATACAGATGATAATGATTTGGCTTTAAATGAATCAGATGAAGAGAATACACATAAGAGTGAAAATCAGAATTTTACGCATTTTGCTCATGAGCAACATGATTGTGTTGTGTACATGCAGCAAATGCATCACGACCAGATTTGAAAGAAATACCATTGCAGAATCCTGATTTGATTTTCTACGTAGATGGGAGTTGCCATAGGAAAAATGACACAGGAACATTACAGTCAGGATTTGCAATAGTAGATGATAATATGACTGTATATTCTGTAAGTTTATCATCTCCACATTCTGCACAGATCGCTGAATTAAAGCATTAATTGAAGCTTGTCAATTGGCAGAAGGTAAAACAGTAAATAATTACACAGATAATAAATATGGGTTCGATGTCGTTCATGATTATGCTGAAATATGGCGACAAATAAATTTCATTACAGCTAATGGTATACCTGTTGCTCATCATGAAACTATAAATGAATTCCTGCATGCTATTCAATTACCAAAACAAGTAGCAGTTATTAAATGACAAGCACATATGACAGGACATGATGATGTAACAAAAGGAAATCATAGAGCTGACTTAGCTGCTAAGAAAGCAGCACAAACAGACATTGCACAGATTGTTGAAAGTACTGAAATACTAAACGTTGTAATTCCTGATCAAATTGAACTAACAGAGATGCAAAAAGGTTGTGCGTCACAGGAAAAGGCCCAATGGGAAATGGCAGGATGCCAAATTGATAAAGATGGACTTTGGTGTTGGAAGGGAGGTAAGCCTGTAGCTCCGAAAGCACTCTTGCCAGCATTGGCACAGATGAGTCATTGATTAACCCATGCAGGTAAGATTGCTATGTAGAATATAGTCCAAATGTATTGGTATGCACCTGGATTTTCAGCCATAGCTGCCAGGTACTGTGCTTCATGTATTATCTGTCTACAGAGTAATGTAGGGAAGGCAGTAAAAACAAAACCTAATCACCTGCCACCAGCTGACGGCCTGTCTCAATTATTTCAAATTTATTTCATCCAACTTCCTAAGTGTAGGATGTTAGATTATGTATTAGTGTGTGTTGATCAATTCTCTGGTTGGATTGAGGTATATGCAGTTGCGAGAGCAACTGCTAGTGTTACAGCTAAAAAGATTGTACAAGAATTGTATGTAGATATGGCATACCACAGATAATTTCTTCTGATCGAGGTACACATTTTACTGGACTTATTTTTAAGCAAATGTGTGAATTGCTAGGTATAAAACAACAACTTCATACACCACACCACCCGCAAAATCGTGGAAAAGTTGAAAGTTACAATTGAATTTTTAAAAATAAACTGTCTAAGATATATGAGGAAACAGGAATGCAATGTCCTGAAGCACTACTACTAGTTTCACATGCTATCAGATTAACACCTCGAGGACCTCTCAATTTGTTACCATGTGAAATTCTGTTTGAAAAATTCCTAATTTGACTCTAAATTGCAATTCCAGTCAAAGCCAAGTTAATGATGTGACTGTTAACTACATTTTATTGTTTACTAAACAGTCGAGAAAGATTCGAGCTGCTGTGATAGGCACACATCCAATTCCGATTGACAGAGCCTGTCATAATCTGCATCCTGAAGATTGGGTGATGATAAGAAAGTTCTTGAGATCTGGTACGCTAACTGATCGGTGGGAAGGTCCATATCTTGTGCTATTGACAATGCCAACTGTGATAAAGGTCAAAGAGGAGAGCTCTTGGATACATGTTTTCAATTGTAAAAAGGCAACCGATCCTGATCAAGTAAGAAGATAATTATCACCTTTATTATTCTACATGAAAGGGATATTTCTGAGACCATAATAATGTCTCAGCCCTTGCAAAGGCAAGACACTCTTCTCTTGATGAAGTTAGGGGATGGGAGTCTTATGAAGAGGAAAAGACAAGAGATGGAAAGAAACTGGTTTTCAGAGTTCATAGGTCCTCAACCAAATATGAAATTATGGTCATTGCTATATGTTTTAACACTAATGACATTAGCAATTGGTATTTTTCTTGAACTGTATGTTTACAGCCCTGTAAATGGACAACAGAACAATAATGTAACAGCCTTGGAAAACAAAGATAAAAAAGAGACTACATCACATGTACAATGGTGTTCTGAGGACCCAAATTATTTCAGTGATCAACATCCTATAGATGTGTTTCATCAATTGAGAGGAAAGAAGCTTAATACCAGTGAATGTGGGGTTTGTACTCAAATACCTCATAGACATCATAATGTTAGTCTTATACCGTTTCCCATAAATGAAAGTAAATTAGGTGAGAAAAAATGTGGTAATACGACTAAGGGTGAGTATAGTATTACTATGCTACTACATATAAAGGTGATCAAATATTATAATGTGATACATGAAAATATAACATGTTATAATAAAACTGCTAATCCTACAATTCAGCAGAAGGGAGTGAATTATAATGTACCAAAAATATATTTAGGAGCAATTAAAGAATGTTTGAGGATTGTACAGTTTAACAACCTAAATTTAATTGAAGAACTGATCAATGTAACATTAAGTGGAAATATAACTCAGTGGACGAGACATTCGGAGACCACTTGTGAATTGGGCTATGAGGCAGCTCATAGTTTAATGTCTGATATACCATATACACTTCCTGAGAATTTGTATATCATATGTGGAAGGCGAGCATATAAATGGCTACCTCCAAATTTTGAAGGTATATGTTATATCAGTGAATTAATTCCTAGTACAATTTTAATGGAACACAAGGATCTGATTGACATAATCACTCAGAATATAAACCATAGTACGAGGACATCTATGAAAACTATAGGTGCTAAATATAAACATCTTTTTAATATAGAACAATCAATTAAAGTAAAAGTAGGTTTTGAAAATGATTTCACTCATGGACATCTTGGATATTTAAACAATATCGAGGCAATTAAACAATTAGCCGGTTTGTTAGATAACATTACAGAAATTTATGATGACACTTTTAGATATGTTTCCAAAGAGCTTTAAGCCTATAAAACTGAATTAATTCAACATAGGTTAATATTAGATTATTTAACTGCACAAAGTAGTGAATATTGTCACACATTAGAAACTGTTTATGGGACTCACTGTTGTACATACGTCAATAACGTAACTGACAATCCGGAGGAAGAAATATATAAATATATGTTAAATATAGCACAAATAAAGGCTAAATTCATAATAAACCATAATGATCAAGATTCTGAAAATGATGACTGGTGAGAAAGTTCCTCGTGGGATCCTTCTACTTGGTTTACAGGTATATTTTCAGGAGTGTCAGGATGGCGGAAAGGTTTATTCTGGACAGTAGGAAAACATGTTATTATTTTTTTTTAATAATATGTGCATTAATTTATCTTCTCTTAAATGTGTTCCAGGTATGATACGAAAGTTGTGCAATGTTGGAACAGAGGCTTTACAGATCAATGTTGTATCAGAACCACAAGGGAAAGTTTCCATTGCATTAAAAAATATCAAGGAAAATAGGAAATTTGTACCACAACTTTAATGAAAAATTCCCTCTTGATAGTTATATATATATATATATATGTATATATATATATATAAAACACACATATATATATATATATATATATATATATATATAGATATAGATATATATAGATATAGATATATATAGATATATATACATATGTCTGCTAAGCAGGGGATGTTTCTGTACTTTTTACTTCATTTTAAATTATTTTTTTGCAATTGAAATGTTTTTTTAGTTAAAGGTTACTGTGTGTGAATTTCATTCTCAGAGGGAGGAATGTTATAGATTAAGTTCTGGTGCTATTATATAAATTGAATGAAATATTATTAATGTATTATATGTATTCAGATAGAATATTTAAGGTGTCTGTATTTCTTGTATTAAATGCTTTTTATGTGTCTTTGTAGGAATAGGGGGTCTCATGTCCTACAAGATGTTCAAATAGATGGCAGATGTTTTAAGTGGACTTAAGCCTTAGGAATGTAAAGGTCACACATGCAGCTTGACCTAGGCATATAGGTTTTCTGTTTGATGAAATGTATGTCAAAAGCATTTATAATTGAATTATTTTCATCTGTTATGTATTATTTCAAAGTATGTTATATGATTAGTGACGTTTGTTAGAAGGGTGAATTTTCATGTTTATAATCTGTGTAAATTGAATCTGTAGTCAATCTTATTCTAACCTAGAATAAAGACTCTATGCATTGCATATCGGGAGAATAAATGAACTTTGCTTTTCAACACTTACGGCTTTGTGAGTGCTTCAACACTCTGCTACACAAAATGCTGCAGGATACGTCCAATATGTGGATCATAAATTTGCAAAAGAACACACAGGAAAATATTGAATTAATGTCACCTGGTGATAATATAGGCATTAATGATAAAACAGTTAATAAAAAAAGTGACAGCACTACTGATCAGGACTAGCCCTTTAATTGGAGCAAGAGATATGGCAGTAAAACAAGTAATTTTCTAATTTTCAGGCAATCAGAGCTTGATTCAGACGTGGCTGTGTGGCTGTGTGAGTTTGACATACCTCAACTTAATCCACTACGGTAAAACCCCCATCCCCACCGAGTTCACTACCTTAAATCATAGGCTGTAGTAAGCGTAGTAATCTATCAGTGCTCGGTATGTGCAAAGTAATTTTGCGGATGGTACGCACAAAATCAGCAGATACGTGGCTTGATGAATCAGGCCCAATGTGTTTATATATGTCAATTTTAATTAGTTTAGATACTTTCTCACAGCTTTAATGTCTTACTATTTAAGTGTAGTTATACAGTCCGAAGTCAAGCCATGCGGGATGCGAGGTACAAAAGGTTAAACCAAATGGGTAATATGGAAGCCAGAAGTTAGATACCAGGATTAAGGAACTGAGCCCAAGGAATATCTAAGGTCAAGGTCAGGTGTAGCCGAGTCAGAAGCCATGAGGTCAATCAGAAGTAGGATGTAGATCCTGGAGTGCTAGAGCATAAGGAGACCTGATAATCTGGCACCCTAGTGGTGCCAAAGATATCTATTCATTGAGGGGAGTATGGCGTGATAGGCCAGAAGGAGATTTGGCGGTCATAGCATCACTGACCGCTGACAATCTAACTAGATACTGTCCCATTGCCTATAAACGGGACACGGTACCAAATGAGTATGCGCCCAGCCAGACAGAGGAGGCAAGCAACCGTCACTGGCACACACCGAAAGTGCTGAGACAGCGTCTGGCAACATCTTTGGAAAACAAAATAGATGAAATTGAAAACACTAAGCATTAACCAATGAATCTGGGAGAGATTGACCGATGCAATGATTCCTTATATTTTGCCCCCCTTCGCATCTGCCACATTTTTACTCTCCTTCCTATATGCCACATGCCTTCTTCGACCCCTGTGACATCTTCAGCCACTTCTGCCCCAGTGAAATCTGTTGCCCCTATTGCCCAGTAACATATGCTACTCCTCCTGCTCCTGTGGCAGCTGGTGCTCAGATGACCTGGAGGCAGCTAAAATCCAGCAGCACATCGAATGTTGGGCCATGTGGCAAGAGAGGGCACAAGTACAAATGATTATATTTCTTTTTATGTGTATTTGTGTGTCGCTATTTTTTATTTGTTTATTTATTGTAAGCATTACATTTTAAACTAACCCAAGTAAGATGAAATCACATTTGCCTTGAAGGCTCAATCTCTCTAATCTGGAGGACTAGGGTCGATGTCTGAATGGAGTTTACTTCTCTGTACAACCTACCTTGAACAACCCGCATATGCTTGGGAATGCCTTTACTGTAATTCGGCTAATAAGTGTCATTTGTGTTTGAAGATTAATTGCATGCATTTGCGTTCATTAGCATATAGTTAGCTTCTGAGCAAGCAGAAAGCAATTTTATGTAAAATACTGCATGTATCGCGATGTGCGTTCCTTAATGAATCAGGCTCCAACTTTGTATATTCTTATAGTTTGATACATATTTTTAAATATGTATCAAACAGAGCTCAATTTAATATAATTCCTCTACTGACAAGAGAGGCCATATGCCAAACGCTCTTAAACTCATGTGTTTATGCGAATGTCATGCATTCCTAGTTAATAGGATCAACGCAGAGGGTCTTAGGCTTTTCCAAATATTTTCCAGTGGATGCTGGGTCTCTTTGTTTGGGCAGACCAAGGATTTCATGCTGCATTTCACACTGCAGTGTTCCTTGTCAGCATTTACTTTTCTTACTTTATTCTCCTTTCACTTATTCCTTTATTTTTTTTAACATCTTGCTCTAGCCTCTGACTTTCTTTGTATTCCCCCTCAATTTTCTTTTTCTCGTCTTTCTCCACCACCCTCTCCTTTTTTCTTACATGTAACTTACACCCACCGAGCCCGCTCAACCCCCAATGTCCCGTCCGAGGAGAACTGTCGTGCCTCTGGCCTGATTCTCTGATGTCTCAAATCCCTGTCAAGGGAGACATCTCTCAGCACCTCCCCCCATGTCCACAGCTGTCTCCTCGATCTCTGGTGAGTTAAGTGACGTCTTCCAGAGAAAGGTCACTCCTACCTCCTCCTGGACCCTTCTCCTCTGCCACCAGTGCTGGAGCTTGTTCAGAGCTCTGGAAGCCACAGCCACATGCAGGTCAAGGCTGTCACGGCCTGGTGGTCACGTTTTCCGAAATGCGCAGCCTCACGCCCATCTCTGGAGTTGAGACACAAATTTTCAGCATGTAGGGAGCAATAGGGAGGGGATTCCATTCCCCTGTAGCTGCCAAGACTGCCGGAGGTCAGATCGAGGAAGCCCGCATCACCAAGCATACAAACAGCCCCCTTCCCTCGGTACTCCACATATTGGGAGGCATACAGGGACCCTTCCGCCATTACATGAACCCCTTTTTATGGGGCTGCACCACCAGCAGATTGGCAACAGCAATTGCACCCTAGCCATTTTCCTCACACTGCCCCCCCGCATTATTCCCTGCCCTGGCCCCACTTCCCCTCCACATGAAGCAGTTCGCAATAGCACATGACTTTTCCCTTTCTACCCCTCCTTCCATGCCTTCTGCCTCTAATGACCCACTACCTCCTGGGTCATGCCTTCCCTTACTCACATTACTCCCAAGGTTCTGTCTTCCCCATCCTCCTCCCTGCAAACTGACAAGCCCACAGGCCCTTGGCACAGTCAGCAGCTCCAGTCTTGCTGTGCTCCTGCCTTACCTGCCCCCTTAAGTCTCCAATGAGGCCTACGCAAATCAACCTTGCACTCTCTCCCCATGTCCCTCTGTAGCCTTGCCATTGTCCTTGGGCTGCCCTCAAGTTCATGAACTCAGAGCACACCCTTCCTGGTTGGACCCCTTCCATACCCCTCTCTTTTGACACAGGCTGGTCTGTATGGCATGCGATAGTGGTCGGCCCCCTACTTCACAGCAGTTTACCACCTTCCTCACATGAACACGTGGTCGTCTGCCACTTGACCATGGCCCTCCCCTTCCTCAGACACATTATAGGATGCCCATTCATACCACCAGTGATGAATCATTTGAGGCAGAACAGGGCCCCTGCAAGCTATTAAGGAACTTGCATACGCATTTCGGGGGTAGTAGGGCTCCATAGGAAGCTGCTATGACTGTGCGTCCCGCTGATTTTGGTGGTGAGAAAATACGCTACTCCAACACAGAGCTACAGATAAGATTAGGAAGGATATATATACTGTACATAGACATGCTCTCCATCATGGACATAGCTAAAAAGGACCTTTAAGCAGCTTGCAGGAGAGGGGGAATAGGTGAGGACATGTACAAAACTTTCCCTAATTGGTTGACTGGTTTTTGTGTCTTCTTTCATTGATGTATGGCACTACCTTCACCTGGTCAACAAAATGTTTGCCAATGATGGAGTTGGGATTTGTTGCAGTTACAACAAGAGCTTTAGACATACGTTTAGTGGTCAAATGCGTATTCCTTTTCGCTTCAAAGATGTAGACATATGGATGGGATTTATGCATCTAAGTGGGGCCGCAGCACAATAGGCCAGGTGTCACGGAATTAGACAGAGATGGCCGCTAACCGGTATTAGCGCAACTGAACAGAGAGGCGCGGAGTCTAACATTCCCACGGTATTTACCAGGGACCCCCGCAGGGGAGTTTGGGCTTAGCTGCATAGGGTACGTAGGTTGTGGTTCTCAAAGACAGTCACCGGTGTTGCAACAGTAGTAGACAGGCATAGTCAAATGGTCCAGGTGAAAGCCAGCCGAGCAGAGCAGTCCACAAGGAGGATACAGAGAGTAGTCAGGTCAAGCCAATAATCGAACCAACTGAGCAACAAAGTACCAAATCGTAACACAGGAGAGTAGTAGGGAACTAGCCGAGTCAGAACCAAAGTATGCACGGATCTGAAGTAACAGGAAATGCTGGAGCAGGCAATGAACCAATACTCTGGCACCCTAATGGTGCCAGAGAATACTATATAAACAATAAGGTGCACCCTGAATAGGTTAATGAGATTCGGCGGTCAGACAGGTGAGTGGGGAAAGCGTCTCGTTGCCTAGCATTGGGACACGAGTCTGCTGGGTCTCCGCACACACAGCATGCATATGAAATCAAAGGAACGTCCCGTTGATTGTCAAAGGGACACGGCTCTCGGGAGGACACAGGCGCCTGTCTACTGCACCAAGTGCTAGTGCGATGATGGTGCCTGACACCTGGGGCTCTAGGTTTCCTGCATCAGGGAGGCATAGCACTCCTATCTCAACTAGGAATCGCTGCTTTACCATCAACAACACGATATGCAGTAGAGTGGACTCCCATCAGTACTGACACACATGTTCCAATTGCCATGGCCCACACCATGCGCGGGAGTGACCCAGGAGGTTGGTGGGCATCGGTAAAGGGCACTGCCTTGCAGGGGTTACTGCCCCAGGAAGTGGCTTACTCTAATAGGTGAGGAGAGATATGTCCGGATCAGGGATGTGCATGTCACTACTATAGTCCTCATCTGCGGTGACAGTGAGACAGGTGTTTGTACACTGTGAAAGTCAGATAATATGATGAAGTAAAACAAATTGATTAATGTTCTTTTACCTTGCGATTACGATTGGTGCGCCACATGTTGTGTCGCAATCGCACAGATTCATAACACACACATTTACATTCGCACTTACACTTGTAAATAATACACATTTGTTAAGGTTCCAATCCACATTTATTTATTAGTAAAATGTGTTAGAGATTGCACATTGGTGATAATATATTAAAGGTATTTAAGGCTCAGGTTATAGGAAATGTATCATGTTTAATGTCATTTTGATCTGCACATTGCCATCCCAAATCCGCTACTTTCGGCTTTGCGATCACTTCCTGCGTTCAATAGTTATGGAAGATAAAAGATTGAATGATCAAAATGACATTGTGTTTTAAGTTTGTTTAGAACTGGTTTGGGTCAGTTTCCTTGAGAAGCACGTTTTCAGCTGTTGGGGGAAGGTGATCACAGCTTCCCAGAGAAATCTTTTGAACTAGCCTATTATCAGCAGACAACTGGAACATCATTAACCCTGAGCCAATGAAGACCGCTAGACATGATGCTTGTTTACATAGTGACATCACCAGTAGTTTTTTCTATACTAAAGCTGCATATAAGCATGCTGGCACATTGTTCTCCCTCTCTGATCCTCACTAAATATTACCATGACTGTATACCCTGGGCCTGGGTGAAGCTAGCAAAAATGTAATGTATTCAGTGTTTTTATACTTTCCTGCTTTATTGTAACATCTTTAATGCGCAATAATGGCTTGCTGTAAATCCTGCTATATTTTGCAATTAAATATCTTTTTCTTTTGGAACCACAATAATCGCATTGGACAGTGTTTTATTGGTAAGCGATAAAATGACTTTAATACTAATCGCTCAAGTAGTTTGGAGACAAAGGGGAAGAGAGAGATAGGGTGGTAGTTGGAGAAAGAGGCTGCATTGATGGTTTCTTTAGTACTGGTGAGATGAGTACATGTTTAAAGGAGGATGGAAATGTGCCAGTGGAGAGAGACAGGTTAAAGAGGTGAATTAGAGGTAGTCATTTAGTGGAGAAGAGAGAGCAGAAAAGTTGGGAGGGAATTTGATTTAGGGGACTAGTTGTAGGGTGAGATGATGAGATGAGTGTAGAGACTTCATTATCAGTTACTGGAGAAAATGAATTAAGGGTAGATTGGGGAGTGTAGATGAATGTTGGTAAAGTGGGTGGAGTGGGTTGAGTTTGGCATAAGCAAATAACTTGTCAAATGGCGTTGACCTTTTCTTTGAAGTAGGTGCCAAAAACTGTGAGGGAGGAAGGGGTAGGAGGTGCATGGCGGCAGAGAAGTGAGTTGAATGTGGCAAAAAGGCAATGTGGGTTAGAAGACTGGGTGGATATTAGAGATTTGAAGAATGTTTGTTTGGCAATTTAAATGGCAGTGCTGTAAGATGAAAGTGGATTTCCTCCAGTGACACTTTGAAGTGCAGAAGCACTTTTGCAGGTAGTGGGTCTGTTTGGTGTGCCATGGTTGAGTTTTGGATTGTTGGAGACTGTATTTGGTAGCTGGAGCTGCATTGTCTGGGGCTGAAGTGAGTATTTTGTTGTAGAAAGAGGTAGCCCGATTAGGGCAGGACAATGCAGACATAGGAGAAAATAGTTATTTTAGTGAAGAGGATTGGGTTAAGACTACTTAGGTGTTGTTGTGTTTGTGTGGATTTGAGTGCAGGAGGGGAATAAGGTTAGGTGAGGCTGGAGGACAGGAAGTTGTAGTCGGAGTGTGGGAATGCTAAGTTGGTGAAACTAGATATGGAGCAGTGGCTGAAGTAGACAGCTTCAAGAAAGAAATTTAGTTTTAGAAGAGACAGTTGGATTATGAATGTGAATGTTAAAATCATCTAGCATGAGAGTATGCAGGTCAAAGGATAGGAAATAAGTGAGCCAGGCCACAAAGTTATCAAGAAATAGAGAAACTGGACCTGGGGGCGCTAAATGACAGAAACACGAAGGTGGAGAGAATAAAATAGACGGATAGTGTGTAGTTCAAAGGAAGTAAATGAAAGTGAGGGTTCAGAGGGTATGAATTGGAAGGTGCAACATGGAGAAAGTAGAATGCCTACTCCACCTCCTTATCTGTTTCTGGGTCTGGTGGTATGGCTGAGGGAGAGGCCCCCATAGGAGATAGCTGCAGGGGATGTACTGTCAGAGGAGGTGAGCTAAGTTTCTGTAATGGCAATGAGGTTGAGTGATTTAGAAATAAATAGATCATGAATGGATGCAATTTTGTTACAAACAGATCTGGCATTCCATAGTGCACTGGAAAAAGGAAGAGAGGGTAGTAGAAGCATGTGGATAAGGTTGGCGAGATTAAAAGTACAGGGTAGATGGATAGGTTTGGGATGGAGCAAGGAGCATGAGCAGAGAGTGGGGATTGTATGGGGTCCAGGGTTATGTGAGATGTCACCAGCAGCTAGGGAAAGAAGCAGGGTGTCGTAGAGGATATGCAAGGAGGATTTGTGGGTGTGAAGTTTATTTCTGTTGATGTGGGCTGGTGAGTGTGGTGGGTACAGGAGATAAAACTATTCATGACTAGTGAGGAGGGAAGTAATTAAGGGGAAATCATAAAAGGGGAGGGAGATATAAGATGATGGAGAAAGAGGAATTTGAATAGAAGGGTGGTGACAGTGAATATGCAAGAGTGTAAATTGAGTAGGTGCATGACGGAGAGATGTGAGAGAAGTGATTGAACGTGTATTAGCTGGGGTAGGTAATAAGAGAGTGGAAAGGAACAATTGATCCAAATGGGGAAGCACAATGGAAGAGGTAAAGGACACTTTACCGCAAACTGGCGGTTTATTTAGCTCTGACATGATGAAGTCCAGGATTCTGACAATTGGATGCAGAGGGTCCAACAGCCACACAGAGATTACAACAGCAATCACAATTGAGCTCAGTAGACAACTCAACTGTACCACAGCTGAACAGAGATGGTAGTTCCGTAAATCCTAAAACAGCCTTTTTTTCAGTATAAAGTCGTTCCTCTGCACTGTTGTGACGTTTGCCAACAATATTCAAAAATATCCACTGCTTTATATTTCAGAGAATAAGGAAAAGTGGGAACCTGGGCAAAGAGCTGAGCCAGTATACAGCATACTCCAAATGGCGTTCGCATGCCAATAGTAGACTCATTGAGACGTCGCTGGCCCCTTCCACTAGGAGAGCTTTTTGGGAATCCTGGCAGCAATCGGTTCTTTTCTTGCGTATGCAAGGTCACAATGACGCAGGTCAGATGGACGACATGTTTACTTTCATGTGGGCCAATTCCCAAGAGGGGGCTATGAAAACATCTATGGCTATGGTCATCTGCCCAGCCGCACTGTGTTCTCAATTGACTGGGGATCAACCCCATGGGGCGGCGTGATATATGGTTGGCAACTGCTGACCGTCCCCCCCACTACATTTCAATTTAACAAGCTGTTTAAGTATTCCTTGTAATTCGTGGGTATAGACGCAGCCCTCTATGACACCCTTTGGGGGCATCAAGGGATTTTTCCTATTTTTTTCCTTGGATCAAGGTTTGATTATATATGAGCCTTCAGGCATTTTATGGGTTTTTACTTTCATATGGATTCTTCAAAAGGACCCTTGGTATTTTGTGTGGAGGATCCCTTGCCATGCTTTGTGTGGGCATGTGAGTCCAGAAGGTCTGTAGTCACTCTGACACCAGAGTTATCACTGGCCAATCGTGAAGGACTATATCCTGTGACCAGTGGTGTAATGGAAAGTTGACCTTCCACTGTTTGGATTTGCTATTAGTTACTAGCTGACTCGCATTGCTTTCACCGGCACTATTATGTTTAAATAAATAATAAATTTGCCAAATTTACATTGGTGTCCGTGTGGTTATTTATTTATTCAATTACAGTAATAGTAAGTTTGAACATCCGATGAAAGTTTGGGTGCAATGAAAGGGAAATATCAACACTATGCAGTTTATGATATTTAGGGGTTAGCAAGTTGTTAGCTTGATCTACAAATTGTCTCTGTACAAAAAAATGTTTTTATTTAGTATGTAGATGCAGTGGAGCCTGCCATTTGTAACTCCCAGCTATTCTGGCATTACATGTCCCAGATTGCAATGGCTGCCATTGTCTATTTGTAGATGCGAGAATATAAATTAAAACCCTTTAATTTAAATAAAGATACCCCTCTTTCACCACTTTACCCTCTGTCTCATGTCCGAAAAACCTTCTTTCCAGAAACCGAGAATCCTTGCATCTGCCCAGCACGTACCACAACTCATAGCCACAGCTCTTTGATCACATCTTATATACTAACAAGTGTTTCGTGACTAGAGACTAATAGCCATTGCATTTGTGTCCTGTCGATACCATCAATCTCCGTATGAAGTAAGAACATGGCTAATTTACCAAGCATATTTGCAGGCTGCAGCATTTTGGGTAGCATTCTAATCTTTCACAGAAATCAGGGTTTGGGACAGTATTATATCTTTGAGATAGTGGATATCCTTCAACATTTGTGGCCTGCATTGGCATTTCTATGCATGTATTTCTTATTTTCAGTGCAGCAAATTTCAGTTGCATTACAGTTTGAATTATATTGAAGAATTTGGAATATTTTTGTGAAATGATTGGTCTATTTTCCAAGTGTTGGACCTATGATCTTCTTCTGTAACTTATATTTAATTATCAACTCTATGTTCACTCAATTGATAGGTTATTTCATATTTCAGTCATCATTTTGACTGCCTTATAATGATTATTTAATTGTTACTATCAGATTTTTTTTATTTGTTGGCAAACAAATTCTGCTAATTTTATTATTTTGGTTATAACATTAATAAATTAAAGAGCAACTTATATATGGTTGTTTACAGTTTATGTGATTTTCTGACTCCATTACGTAACATTGTGTTACTGCTAGAGTATTTGTTTAATACAGTACTATTAATAGCAAATTTTAACTTCAAAGTATGTTCAGGATGCATAAGCTCAACACTCTAATAAAAGGGAAAAACACCTGACATTTGTACACACGTATTATTAATTGATGCATATAATCTTTAATATATGAGAGCGTTGCTACAGGACTCCATTGCCACAACCTCCACTGCTTCTCTTTTATAAATACATTTTATTTTTTTTATTTTTTTAAGTAACCAAAAATAATGTTTATTCATTTTTTTAAATGTCGGAAGTCAAACATAAAAAAAAAAATATGTTTTGATACAAGGGGAAGATTTCTGTTCCACAAGATTCTACCCTATGAGACTGATTCATTAAGGAAAGGAAAGCAAGAAAATGAGTGACATTGAACCTGGGCAAAACCATGTTTTATTTGAGGGGGAGGTAAATTTAAAATGTGATGACAGATTTTTAGTTGGGATCAGGCATGTCCTAGACCAACTTTAAATTTCAGTGTAAAAAAAAAGCTATCAAGTATTTGCGTCCTACATGAAAAAACAGCCATTAATTAACTTATGTGCAAAATAATAAACTCTTTTGTATGCCTTGCATTGCAACATGGTTTTGCCAGAGTTCAATGTTACCCATTTTTTACCTTACTTTCCTTAATGAATCAGGCCCAATGTGTATGCATGTGAGGCCCAATGAAAAGACAAAGGAAAAACTTTGCTGTAACATAATGATGGTGTTTGACTTGGTCCAAAGAAAAGTTCTTAGAACAAAACAATTGTAATCTCTCACAAATAGGAACCTCTCTACCCTCAGTGGCGCACGCAGGGGGGGTTTCTGAGTCTCTAGAAACCCCCCCTGCACTAACTAAGTGGCCACTGTCCTATACAGCAGCCGCGGCGCTGTCAAAGAAGCGTCCGCGGCGGTGCTGTATTGTATACAGCACTGCCGCAGACGCTTCTTAGACAGCGCGGCTGCTGTATAGGACAGCGCTGGCGAAACGGAGCTGCTGCGCATATATATTAAAAAATCAGCACTGGTTCCAGTTTGGTAGAGGCCTAAATTAATAAGAAATGCAAGCAGCATAATTCATCCAATCCAGTCAGATAGCAATGTGAGTGGAGGTTGTCTACCTATCACAATTCAAGGTGTACACCAATGATCAGCTGTTAGAAGATGCCTTAAAAATCTACTAATGGCAGCCTGGGCATGCTAGGACCTGTAGTGCACTAGGGACAAAATGGTTTTTATAATTAAAATAATTATTATTGCCCCACACCCACCGCCAGCATAGGGCTGGTTAAACCTAAGTGTGCGGGGTTAACAATATGTTTGTGGATCCAATCTTCCTAAAGAAACAGGCCTGGGGCTGGTTTGGTGTTATTGCAGGAGGACAACACGCTGCAGATTCACCTGCTATAGTGCCACCAGCCTAGGCTGGCAAAGACTAGTGCTGGTAATAGTAACACAGGGGGAACAACAAGTTTCACCCCCTCCCACCCCCCAATATTGCTAGTATCAGCCTAGACTGGCAACACTATGGTCAGTTAAGTTGTTTGGGGGTTGAGGGGCTTTTTTTATATGTATTGTCATTTTAAATCTATTGATGTACGTCAACATTTTAATTGTGTCGACATAACAAACGTGTACATTATGAATGTCAACCTTTTAACTGTGTCAACCTTATAACTGTCAATATGGTGTACACATTTTCACTGTCTACATTTTGACTGTCAACTTTTCAGCTAAATCGCACCTAGAAAAACCTAACTAACCATACTCATTTTGTGATTCACAAATGAGGCCTTTAAAGTGACATTAATGGTATATTGTTTTTTTATTACATTTAAAGTATTTGCACAGGATTCTAAAGAGTTACAGGGAAAGCCATAGTTATGCAATAATCATAATCTCCTATACCCAACAAGGCGATAACTCATATTTTCAAGTTTATTTCCAAGACTAACCCCCTCCTTCCATTTATATACCAATTTGATTTCCAGTTCAATTTGAAAATTACACCTAGATTCATTTTTCATGACCTAAAGCTATCACACAAAAACTGTATTTTTTTTTGGCACTAAGACCTTTCACAGATAATAATAACATAATAATATTTTTTATTATTAATTTAACCAGTGGTGTTCGTAAGTGAAAAAAGGCAAATACAATATTCAATTTTTAATATTAATTTATTAAAAACTTGACTGAGTTTATTTTAACACTTTATTTAAACAATATTAACTATTGTCAACTTGACTTTTTATTTTTTTTATTTTTAAGTTTCATTATTCATAGTCTACTGCTTACATGTAATAAATTAACTAGTGCTGAGTTATGCTTTTTGCAAGCTTTTACTGCATAATCACCATCTGTAGTATAAATATATGGTATTTTTAAAATGTATATTGAGGACCATATTATTTTAGCACGTTCTTTCACTTCCCAACTGTACAGTTGCCTACAGATACTGAGATTTACATTTGTCCAGCACAAAAAGTGGTACTAATATGTTTTTTATTTGTCAACAGTAATTGAATACATAGTAGATAAAGATGTGTTAAATTGTCAATGCAGCCCTCAGACCTCAGTTTTTGTAAAGCTAGCAGTATTGCTACTCTGGAGACCTTCCCTAGTCTGGGTACTAAGTCAGTTGTCTCATTCGCTTTGTCCTTGAACTAGCTGTGACACTGATCAAAGTAGTGCAGTAGTGCATGACAGCACAGTGGAAGTTATGACTGTTATTGGTTTGTCATTGGGGAACACTATGAAAAACTGAAAAATCAGTGCTAAGTGAGTACTTTTTCCATGGGTTTCCTCCTACAGTTCAAAAACATATTGGAATGTTAATATTAATGCAAGTGTATCATTGTGTAGTAGAAAATTTATACTGTAGTTTTTACTTAGGCAGGAGCAGATCAGTAAATCCCTAAAGTGCTGAAGAATATGTTGGTGCTATGTAAATAAAGGTTAATAATATTATCTCATAAGATTTACTCTCTTGTAAATATTATTTAATTCAGCTAAATCACAGAAGGTGTGATTCATTAAAGAAAGTAAGGCAAAAAAGGAGTAGGTTTTCTCCTGGACAAACCATGTTGCAATGCAAGGGGTGCAAATTAATTTATTATTTTGCACATAAGTTAAATACCGGCTATTTTTTCATGTAGCACACAAATACTTGATAGATTTATTTTTATACTGACATATAAAGTTGATCTAGGACCTGCCATACCACAGCTATAAATTTGCCATCACATTTTAAATTTAATCCCCTCCAATGCAACATGGTTTTGCCAAGGTGCAAAGTTACTTCTTTTTTTTTGCTTTACTTTCCTTAATGAACCAGGCACAAAAACTCTTTCTTTTTATACAATAGTGTATGTTGACCTAGTTTTAAGTTTCTTCAGAAACCAAATTTACTGATAGCTTGAAGTAGTGCAAAGAAAAAAGCTTTATTATAACCTTGGTACACACTGGTAGGTGTGGTGTATATTGAGGCCCAGTGGCAAATGATCAAAGGCTTGAAAGCAGCTGAAGCAAACAATGAATACAAAATGTAAAACACAATTGAAATCCTGGAGGTAGGAGTGATAGTAAACAAACAATAATGTGAGCTATAAACAATAATCACGGGCCATGGCTCAGAAACAGACTAGTGGAATAGGAAAAAGAGTCTAAGACACAGTGGGCAAATAAGCACTTATCTGTCAGTTTTGTGCTTATCAAATGCAAAGTCAGTGTGTTGATGCCCACAGCTGGCCCATATGCCAAGAAGCTCTGTCTCTGTATGCAAAAGACACTTACTTTAGTCTTTGGTTTTGGAGAGGGAACAGGGCTATGAAGGAACGTTTTGGGCGTAGTCAATTTACAGTGAGGGCGTGCCAAGCTTAGGCGCATACAGCCACGTCTGAATGAAGCTCTGGGCGTCTTAAAATGACTCGGTTTTCTGCCGTATTACTTGCATCAGCTATAGAGCTAGTCTTAAGTCCGGAGTCCTAGTTATGTCAGTATCGTATGCATACTACAGTAGACATTAAGGAAAGACCAAATGTTTTTCCAAGGGAAAGTATATAATAAAAACATGTCCATGCATAAGCATAAATGACTATATTATTGACAGATAGCATTAATTCTTAATATTTATTTTTCTGTGCATTCTTTTGATATTTGTATATTTCAGATAGGTATTGTACATATCCTGCAGTGTCTGGAATAGATCAGAGTAAACCTACTCCTGTACTCAACACCACAGGTATCTTTAGATCCCTTCCTTGTTGACATAAGGAGTATGCAGAACTTATTTATGTGTGGCTTAAGACAAACGTACAATGCCCTCAGTGGGCCTGAATCATTAAGGAAAGTAAAGGGAAAAAAGGAATAAATGTTCTAAGGGACAAACCATGTTACAATGCAAGGGGTGCAAACTAGTTTATTATTTTGCACATAAGTTAAATACTCGCTGTTTTTTCATCTAGCACACAAATACTTGATAGCTTTATTATTACACTGAAATTTAAATTTGATCTAGGACATGCTCTACCCCAACTATAAATCTGTCCCTACATTTTAAATGTACCCCCCCTCCAATACAACCTGGTTTTTCCCAGGTGCAAAGTTATACTTTGCTTTCCTTAATATCTCTGGCCCAGGATGCGTGCCTTAATTATTCAGGTCCAGTATGTGTCAGGTTGCATAAAATCATCTTTGTAAACAATAGATTTCTGGTTGAAATAATGTATAAGTGTAAAAACAAAAAATCCAGGTACTTAGCTTGAAGTGAGATGCTTGTTGTAGAAACGCAAACTCCAAAGGGTATAGTCCAGGTATTTACCTTAAAGTAAAACAGAGTGGTGGTAGTGGTGTCATCGGCTCTGACAAAGCCGACACACTTAAGCACTACAAATTAACCCTTAAAGCAATAACATCGATAGAATGAGAATGTAGACTTACCATATAGCAGGCAGTCATTCTGTCCGGCAGCTGTAACGATCTATAGATCTAAAATGCGACTGTGAGAAAGATCTAAATAAAGAAATGACCTTATTTCTAATAGACTAGAGTACAAATGCTACTTTTAAAGCGGCAATGGCCGTCCCCACCGCCTGTATTACATTATACAGGCCCCACTGTCTGCTATATGGAAAGTCAATATTCTCATACTATCGATGTTATTGCTTTCAGGGTTAATTTGTAGTGCTTAAGTGTGTCGGCTTTGTCAGAGTCGATAATTTGTACAACACCCAAACAGAAAACAGGAAACAACATCTGTGAAATAGCTAGAAACATTTAATAACCATAAATTATGAGCTAGAAGTTACAGGTTTAAAAAGGCATGCAACTGGTGTGGCAATTAGCTGCTATAAAAAAAATAGTTAACTGTTGCATTGCTGGAAAGCAGGTAAAGAGAGCGGCAGCAAACCTTATGAAAGGGAGTGAACTGCACTGGGATATTTGACTTCAAGTCCTTATTCCTCATAACATCTATGTTAAGTAATATAGTAAACATATGAAAATGATCATAGATTGTCACAAAAGGAATTCATCAGTTTTGTTGCAATATCATTAATGAGGTGAGAACTTTATTTACCATTTAGCAATTTTTTTGCGTTCCCCCAGCTCGACAGAGAAATTGGAAAATATATTATTCCTATTATATAAACGTGTTTAATTCATTTATTTTTCAATATTTCTGAACAGCTGCACAATAAGGTGGATACCACTAGCTCTTTTTCATTATTCTGCTGTTAAAGGTAGTGAAGAGTGCCATGTATTCCAAAAGGAGACCGTAAACAAAACTTTTAACTACTTTTGAACTAAGTTATTGTACAATACAGTTGCTACTTCATTGTGTAACACAGCCTACAGCTTCATTGTTATGAAGTCTAAGTTAGGAAACTCAATTGCAATGTTCAGAAAACATTGATATTAACTGCAACAAATGTCAAGGTACAAAAATAGTACTTAAAAAGAGAGTCTTATAGATAGATAGATAGATAGATAGATAGATAGATAGATAGATAGATAGATGGATGGATGGATGGATGGATGGATGGATGGATGGATGGATGGATGGATAGATAGATAGATAGATAGATAGATAGATAGATAGATAGATAGATAGATAGATAGATAGATATGGGTGATATTTTATATACTTTGGGACCAAAAATAATTTTTTACTACTCATATAAAAGAAGAAATGTGTGATATTTACTTTACAATTAACAATGTAAAAGCTGGCAAAAAAGTTATTTAGTTAGTCCAGTTGTCTGCACAGAACAACTAATATCATGAGAAGATAATGTGCCAAGATGTGCTTCATGCTAAAGATAGTAAGCTGCATTATTTAGCAAGAGCATCATTATGATGCACGCCGCAGGCCACTAAGCTCCTGCTTAATTTATTCTGTTTTAGACCCAATG
Source organism: Mixophyes fleayi (assembly GCF_038048845.1). NCBI lineage: Eukaryota > Metazoa > Chordata > Amphibia > Anura > Limnodynastidae > Mixophyes > Mixophyes fleayi. Next base: position 104,593,238 of record NC_134408.1, on the reverse strand, counting down.
GGGCAAAGTTCAACTTGGCATTTTTTTTAAGGAACTATAATTCAAATAACCAAGCCCTGGGACAAGTATACCCTATGCTTTATCATTCAAATAACTAAGCCCTAAGACAAATATACCCTATGCCTTTCAAACACTAAGTACACAGAGTAAGATATTTTTACTCTTCCAGGATTAAACTTGCTGCAAGTTAACACATTGCTAAAATATTTGAACAAACCCACAATATATGCTGTAAATATAGCACTGGAATGAAGAAACAGAGGTGAAAATAAAACATTGTGCCTGCAGTTATTATTACTTGAGATTAAACCATGCTCTCACATATTGCAAACTACAAATATTATAATTTTGACAGGTTCTAAATATCTAGGGCTATGAAAAATATTGCTTAATATATGTCTAGAATGCCTCCTAAACAAATTAATGTTACATATCTCTGGAAGTGGCAAAGATCTGGGGGTATACTTACTAAAGTGCAGGTTTGAAAAAGTGGAGATATTACCTATAGCAACCAATCAGATTCTAGCTGTCATTTTGTAGAATGTACTTAATAAATAACTAGAATCTGATTCGTGATGGTCCATGTTCTCATAGCAACTAGGGCTATGAATTTTAGTTTCGAAATAGACTCTGGTGGTTCCATACTCTATGGCAGCTGCCTCCCCACTAGTGAAATGGCGCAGTTGTCATACCTATGTAACTGAGGGAGTGGGAGCTCTGCCACAGGCTTCTCAACAGATTGCTAATGCCGAAATCCTTGGGTTCCTAGGTGTTATTCAGCCAGAAATGTTTCAATGTCATGTCCAGTTGTTTGTGAAGGTGTGCAGAGTAGACGAGTAATTACTTTGCTATAACTTTACTAAAGCATTTCAGAGATATGACTACTTTTTTAATTGGTGTTTTATGACTTATTGTTGTGTTCTGTACCCACTATGTAGCCCTCCTTTCCTCCACCCATTATAATGTCTTTTCCTTCCCACTTTCTTTTCTTCTGCACCCCTTTTAAAAGTCTCTCAAAAACCTAATAAAAAAATTCAGTTAAAATGAATAGAAGGAGTGGTCCAAAAGTGGTGCTGGTCATTTCTTTGAATTTCTTATTTCACTTTCTAGTTTTACAAATGGTCGGGAAACGTCTGCACTTAGTAACTTCACAAAAGCATGAGTGTGAATATTGTGAGGGGATTAGACTCAAAGGTAACAACCTTTTGATCAAAGACTAGAGTTTAGATGCAAAACACAGGTCTCCAATAGGCAATTCAGAGGTTGAACATAAACTAGCTTTAATTGCAACTACTGTACAGTAAAATAACAGAAATAAAACACACACCTTGTCCCTATTCAGGACACTAGTGTATTTTTGACCCATCTGTAACCAGTTGCATAGGCAAAATGAGGGGGTTTCCTAGTGCCTGTAAACATCCCTCCCAGCCTTGGGCACTATACTTGGCTGCTTGTGTGCAGATCATTTCTGTCTGCACTGTTCACAGCCATCTCTTCCCTGCTGTGTGTTCCCACCCCTCTCTCCTCTGCTGTGTGTCCCTGTCCCTCCTACCCTGCTGTGTGCCCCCGCCCCTCTCTCCCACTACTGTGTGTCTCCACTGCCTGCTTGTCTCGTATGTGCAGCAGGAGGACACAAGACACAGCACTAGATGAAGAGGTTAAGTGTGTGAGTTTGTGAATGTGTGTGTGTGTGTGTGTGTGTGTGTGTGTGTGTGTGTGTGTGTGTGTGTAGGGGGAATTCTTATGTGCTTTTAATGTATGTGGGTGGATTTAATGTATAAGTACTAAAGTTCCTTAGTAAAAAGGCTTGGAGGGGCTTTTAATATAAGTGTGGGGGAGGGGGGGAATGGATTTTAATGTAAGTGTAGAGGGGTAATTTATGTGATGTGGATGGGGGTGTAAAATATTAATTTCATAGTAGGCAGAGAGTGAGAGCTTTTAATTTATTGGTGGGATGGAGGTTGGGGATATTTATTTCAATAGTGCAGTTATGGCGAACCTAATAAAGGTGGGATGATGGGACTATTCATTTAATGCTGGGGTGGTTTGGGTGCTATTAATTGAATGTGTGGCTGAGTTTGGGGAGAAGGAGAAATAGGTTTATTTATTAAATGTAAATGCTATTATTTTAAGATTTGGGCTGTTTGGGGGAAATGGTTATTTTTATTAATGGTGAATGACATTAATTTACTGTTTGGGTTGGTCGCCAGAAGTCCTAATTATTAAACGTGGGTGCTTTTGATTTGATATCAGGCTTCTTTGGGGGAGGGAGGCCTACATGTGCGACTTCCAGTACGGTTCAGCACACTAGGGAAGACCGCGGCATCTTATCAACGCACTGCATCCTAAACAAGGGGACTATCAGTGGCACGCATCGTGCGGTCTTGTCATTACAGCGACACCACGACCAGCCAGGAGGATAGACATCACTCGCAATAGCACACGGACCGCAGCGCAACAATACAAACCAGAGGAGATACGTCATCTAATCGACAAACGTGATCAACACACCATCAACTTAATTACATACCCTGCACATGACCAGGAAACATCAGAGACAATACATACAATGTGATCCCCATGTGCAAAGGTGTTATTGCATCGCATACAGGCACTGCAGCTGCAGAGAGCATCTAGGCTTATATATCAGTCTCGCAGATACCACTCAGTTGGGGCTTGTATCTTCAGATTTCATTTTCAATTTAATTTCCATACAATTCAGCATCATTTATTATCGTTCATGATCTGCATCCCACATGTATTCTGCAATATAGCTCAGTGTACCCCCCGATCCTATCCTGGCATGCTTATTGGTACACCTCTTTAATCTCACCCTACCCATTGTTTGGAGTAGCACACCATTCATGCCAAATACGGTGCAAAACACTGTCTTACCTGCACAGTGTACCGACACACTACACACTATTACACTTTACATTTCTAACTATATCATATACCCATACCTTTTCCAAACAGGGACTCAACATTCCAGGATCCAGACAAGCACAACTGAGTTTAGGACATGAGCACCAGCAACAAGTAGTGAAAGTAGCAAGAACAGGTAGGAGAAAGCAGGATAGTCTGCCAACTCTTCTAACACACTCAATGAAGATTTTGACCTGACAGCAGGGACAGTTGGGAGGTATATCCTGCTTCACATGGCTCTGCTCGAAAAGGGAGAGCTGCGTGCCTCTAGCAGTAGTGCATCCAGCATTGCCGTGTATTAGATGGGGATAGGAAGAGATGTAGAGCAGCCAAGAACTGTCTAAAATTAGAGCTACGTCCCCATGCATGTCTCTCTCACTCTTGCTCTCTCTCTATCTCTCTACCCCTGTCTCTCTCTCTCTCTTTTTTCTTCATTTTCAAATAGACCTCTGGTTCAGCCTCCCTGCCTCTTGTGGGATACCACCTCCTACTGAATGTCGTCACTGACATTTTCACTCTTGTTTTGGTGGATTTCAAACTCCAGGGCATAAATAGGTTGCAAACTAGCATCACGTAGCAGCAAATATCACATATCCCCCTCCCTAGCTCACAACTTCTGAAGTGGACGACATTGGGACAAGGCCATCCATGCAGTAATCCCATTACTTTGCCAGGGTGTTTTGACATCTTGAAGGCCACCCTGATTCTTCTCTTGTGTGGGGTCTCATTTTTCAAAGGTTCTTTTTACTTTAACTTGGTCTGGTTCTCATCCTGACTAATGCCATGCTTGGACCTGTAAACTTCAGCTCTGGCACTGCTTTTATCTCCACTTCTACGATTGGTTAAGTGTATTTCATTTCAAATGCATACAATTAACCTCTGCCCATTTTCTCAGTCAGAGTTTCTCCAAATTTTACTTATAATTTAAATCTTCACCTCCACAAATTGTGCTACCAGCCCTACAATTATTTTGATCATGTAGATCTGTAGTCACCCTCTGTTAACAGCAAAATTTAGTTTATCATACTCTCTTAATCATATTCCTTGCCAGAAAGGACTTACTGTTCATATAACTTTTAAAGTTCTTTTGCTCAGATTTAGTTTCTGCTTTTCTCTTAGCAGCTTTTTACCCTATGTAAATTGCTACCTGTATACAACACAATTGATCAAATTGCCAACCTCTTTAATAGACTAATTACGTACTTTGGGACTAAAATTGAGTTAGAATTATATAACTTTTTCTACAGAATATAAACTTTTCCAAACGGCACTTGCACACAAAAAAATGCATATACATATGTTCGTATCTAGACCTGCCTTCCCTACCACCTGTAGAAGCATTGCAAGCATAGGATGAGTAAAATAATGACACATTCATGTTATTGTGACATAATTAGATGTGAACACATCCCCAGGTATGCCTGTTAGGAACTGTATCTCCTGCAGGTGCTGGAGGGCTGGTGCTATGATACGCAATGATGATTGTAACAATCAGCAGTACTATCTATCTTCTGAAACAGCATATAACATGAAATATCGATTTTGGCCCCAGGCCAACCACTAATGCATGGCATAAAAATCAACAATCACGCACTCATTGTCTAGTTGTCATTGAAAAGTTTACTGTAACCAATTTAAATAATAATTGTTAAAATTATTACAGTAATAAGTGCTAGCAAGTATCACGTGGTAGATGAGGTCAACATTATCTAAAATTAAAATAAGACCAAAATATAAAATAGAGAGCAACAGATGCTATTGATGTTGATCTTAAAGGAGCAATTGATTGAAGAAAACAGCATAATGAATTATGAGTTCTCAAATTTGTAACAGCCACGTTCACAATTGTATGCAACAGTAGGTAATTAGTTTGTACCTTTCATAACAGAAACATATCCTGGATTCTAAAGTAGTCCTGATGTAATGATATACTGTGTTGTCAAGGGATTCTCATTAGGCAACCAGTCTCTCAATAGAAAGTTCAGTATTAGATAGTTCAGAGGAAGATTAAGATGGATTTATATTTTCAATTTATGAGTCACTGGCATCGAATATAGATAATGATTCTTGTGGTATAGATTAATGTCTTGAAATCAGTGGCCATCAGCGGAAATGGCATATGTTAGTTTGCTTTGTAATTTATTGATAGTGTAAAGTAAATGAATAGTACTTACATCTGTATATAACATCTGGGGGTAAATGTATCAAGTTGAGAGTTTTCCGGCAGGTTTGAAAAATGGAGATGTTGCCTATAGCAACCAATCAGATTCTAGCTGTCATTTTGGTGACTGTGCTAAATAAATGATAGCTAGAATCTGATTGGTTTTTCAAACCCGCCGCAAAAACTCTCAGCTTGATACATTTACCCCCTGGTGTTTAAATCGTGTCACATTGGCAGAAGTTAAGAGATTATATTTAGGTTTAGGTATAGGGAGTTGGTGAAGTGGGAGTGGTGATTACCAGTTCACTCAGTTATAACAAGTGACCCCCAAAAAAACTATATTATTCTAAAATACCAAAGCCTATAAATTACATATAACAAAAAGACATTTTGTTATAGTTAAGGAGGGATATATTGAATATCATAACAGCAATAATTATAGATCGTGTTCCTTTCCCCTCTCTGTTTATCACTAATGCATTGCATGGCAGATCAAAGATCCATTTCTTCCAAGCACATTCACGCCCCTTCACTCTTCTCTTTCTTTCTTCTCCACCCCTCCTTTACATTTTGACCAGAGCAGCTTCTTCATAAAAGGTAAGTATCTGGGGAAGGGGGTATCAATGTGATATGGAAAAAATATTGATGCTAAGTTGGTAATGTGTATCAATGTTATGTGGGGAGTTTATTGATGTTATGTGGGGGCTGTCTAAGTGCTGGAGTTTGGGGTTGGGCACAGGAGTGCCAAGACCAGATTGTTAAAAGGTAAAAAATAGCAAAAGGCTTATATATCATAGTGCAATTACAGACAAAACACATATAAAAATATTTATTTATTAAAATTCAACTAAAATCTATTTATTCTGCAATATAATTCTTAAAAACAGTGATATAAAATCAAGATATGTGATTAAAGAGAAGAAATAGGTGAAATAAATATCTTTTTGTGTATCTTTATTAACTAGCTATTCTTGTAAGTAGAGATGTTCACTGACCTCGTGTTTTGGTTATGGATCTGGATTAACTTCGTGTTTTGGTTTTGGTTTTGGCAAAACTGCCCTCGCGTGTTTTGGTTTTGAAACCCCATTTTTTTTCTAAAATCCTTATTTTTTTTGCCAAAATCACATTATTTGGCTTTTTTTTTGTTCCTACCTTATTACTAAATTAAAAACTAAAAAATAGGATCTAATTGGTGCACTGTATGGTCTGTATACCAAAACAAAATAGAAATACTGCTTAATGACACTCTTGAGAATTAATCTCTAATTATAATAGATTTCAATGCACATTTTGATTAGTAGCACAGCTGTCAAGGATTGTGAGGCCCTATAAAACTGGAAAGCATATATAAGAAACAATAAGACAGCGCTGATACTAAGCAAAAAACAAAGCACGATGCTAGAAGAGTAAAAAATTAAAGTAAATTTTATTGCATATACACAACAATGATATACTGTAAACCATATGAATGAGAGTCGCATGTGTACACATTAAAAGATTGAAAAATTACTGGAGACCGACATAAAGTGTCTAATGTATTCCTTGTAAATAAAAGGCACCTTCTCTGATTAGTTACATGAAAGTCCAAATCCTGACTCATTGTGAAAGCCATTAATATGCCGAATTTCTCCCATTGGCTAGTGCAAACTCTTTGCAACCCTGTAGGCTCTGCCATTTTGTCCGGCAAATCCATGCATTTTCCAAAAAATCCTAATGCACATGCACAAAATTAGGTCAGATAGCAATATAAAATATGTAAATCCAAAAAGCGCTCCCTGTCACACACAGCTGCCTAATACCTTAATAAATGCCACTTTATTCAATTTACCACATGTAATACAATAGGTACAAAGGTGCATATAACAAGTTCATCACAGATTCAAAGTCCACAAAACGTCCATATATATAAAAAACTTCTTATCAGTCCAATCACGGAATTTTCTTTATAAATGACATAAAAAAATGGATGTCATATGTAGGGACTTTGTATGTCTTTTATAAACTCTCCAAATGGTGCGGTCCGTAGATGATGGAGAAAAAAAGGGGTAAATAGATACCAAATTAGTATTTCAACCAACTAGAAACCCTTTCGCTTAAATCCCGTATCCACGGATATCAAACTTCACCGTGTGTAGACTAATAATTAGCCCAAACACCACCACGCTTGCAACGTGTAGAAAAGAATAGACTAAATCACTTACACAGTGGAGTGGATACACTAATTGATATTGGATCCACACCAGATCTCTTTTCCCAATCGCAGTATATACAACGAGAACAGTATACAGAGAAACTCTGGCATAATACCTTCGGGGTTTATTTCACATATTATAAAAACATCACAATAAAAATATATCAAATGCAGAATCCCAACATAGACAACTAATCGACTCGTATCGGACGTGAGTGAAGAGTCAGCGCATAGATTGAATGAATCCCGGGCAATCCCCGCTGGACAGTCCGCTCTCCTCCAGCTCGTGTAACACTGTTGATTAGTGGGTGGATCTGTGTTTACAGACGCGTTTAAACCCCGCCTCTGGGGTCTTTGTCTCCCATTGGCTAGTGCAAACTTTTTGCAACCTTGTAGGCTCTGCCATTTTGTCCGGCAAATCCATGCATTTTCCAAAAAATCCTAATGCACATGCACAAAATTAGGTGCATGACATCATACTTTGATTTGCTTATAAATAAGTTGTTGCTTGATTGAGCCATTCAGGAATACAGTTGACTGTATATGTAATGTATGCAGTATAAGTTTGTGCATGGTGGTTTCCTAGGTGTGGAAGTGGAAGGTGAGAATGTGGTAAAAAGTTAGGAGATTGTGGTGGTGCATGAGGTACACAGTGAGGGAGAGAATGCTGCTGGACCTGCAATGGCTGCATTAGTGAATGAGTCCAGACGTGTGATCCCCAGGTCCCGTCTCTACTTCACACATTGGTATCTTGATGGGATACACAAAGGATTGAAAATGGACACAATGAGATTGTTGAACTTTCATAAGGTACAGAGGATTTTGTAATAAATATGTAATGTATATAAATATAGACTGTATATAAATATGGAATGCATACAATGTATATAAATATGTAATGTATATAAATAAATAAATAAATATATCTGATATTAGTAAAGTGTAAGGTGTTTGGGGTGTTTTGTGTATTGTAGTTTAGTATGTAGGGTTTATGTAGGATGGGGTTCTGTGTATGGGGTGCGTAAAGATAAGAAATGAATTAGGTTAGATAAATTAAACAACAAAAAAATGTAGTATAAGGAGTGTAAGGTGCAAGAGATAAAAATGTAGAAAGACTACACACACAATAAATTTTGAATGTAATAGGGCATCTGTCACTCACCGGACCGTGAGTGCCTCTTCCCGGACATTTAGGAACCGTGGCCGTCCACCATCCTGAGGGTCTGCGCATGCGCAGCCCTTTTCTATACTTCAGTGTATACCCCTTTAACTTAATTGGCAGATCAGGCAACCTCCCTATATTAAGCACCTGTGGTCACTACCACGTTGCCTGATCTTGGAGTCTCATTCCTCATGAGTCTCTGAAGGTGTTCCTGTATTACTTGTGTATTCTGTGCTGCTGATTCCTGTGGTTTCCAAACCACTTCTACTACTGTGGTTCCATACCACTTCTACCATCAACTGTGTCATCATGACTGTTTGCTGATTCCTATCCGCTGCCTCCGTGCACTACAGTCTTCTACACCACTTCAACGTTATTTTATATCTATGTGACTGTTTACTCATTGCTATCCGCTGCCTCCGTGCACTCCAGCTTTTACCTCACTCACCTGCTTCTCATCAAGTCTGTTTGCTGATTTCTATCCGCTGCCTCTGTGCACTACAGTCTCCTGCTTGCAACTCGCCTGTGTTCAACATCGTGACTGCCAGCTGACTGCTATCCGCTGCCTCTGTGCACTACAGTCTCCTGCTTGCAACTCGCCTGTGTTCAACATCGTGACTGCCAGCTGACTACTATCTGCTGCCTCTGTGCACTACCGTCTCCTGCTCGCAACTCGCCTGTGTTCAACATCGTGACTGCCAGCTGACTACTATCCGCTGCCTCTGTGCACTACAGTCTCCTGCTTGCAACTCGCCTGTGTTCAACATCGTGACTGCCAGCTGATTACTATCCGCTGCCTCCGTGCACTACACTCTCATCTCATCTCTGCTGTGGCTTCCTCGAGACTGCCGCTTTTCATTACCATCTGCTACCCTTCGTGATCTACAGCTCCTGCCCTGCGCTGCACTCCTGTTTCCCATCGCTGTTGGTTCCTGTGGTTGCTACTGGTTACCTCCGTGTGCCGCTGAGTCCTGCCGCTGTGGTCAGCGCTATCGTCCATCTCCTGCTGATCCACTCTCCACGCCTTCACGTGTTCCACTGGCCTCTACCCTCCTGTCAGCATTGGATTTGTATCTCTTCTACTACCCTCTGCTGGATCATCTCCATTCTCCTGGGTTTCCTATGAGTCCAGTTCCACATGTTGCTGACTCCTGTGGATTCGTGTCCCTGTCGGTCTACTCACCTGTGCGCTGCACCTGCTAGACCGCTGCTTCTCCTATCCAGGGACTTCCTATCCAGTCGGCCTCCAGCCGCTCAGGTACCGCTGCAATCCCATCTGACTGCTACTGCTGAACCACGGTATGCATACTTCTCATTGACTGTGCTGTGTATTGCATATCTTGCTGGACTGTGTTTGGTTCTCTCTGGAGTCTGCTATCCGCTGAGTCTATTGCCATCATTGACTGTGTTATCATTGTGCTGGACTACTTCAAGAGACTTTCTAGATTGCAGACCTGATCAGTCATTTACATATATATATACCTATATTGTGCATATTACTGTGGATCGTGTATAAGGTGCCTGTGTATATCCTGTGTTGCTGTCTTCCCCCGTGCACCTCCTCACATATATATGCAGTGGTACAACTTGCTGATGTCAGACCACTGATCCCTGTTTCCGGTATCACCTGTTCCATTATCCTCTCACATAGCAGTGGTACAACTTGCTACCGCAGACCACTGACTACCTGGATACCTCCACTTGGATTCCATTCCTTCACTCAGACAGCGGTACAACTTGCTACCCGCAGACCGCTGACTCTCATCACCTCCTTGTTTCTGTTGGACATTCCTCCTCACTATAGCAGTGGTACAACTTGCTATTGCAGACCACTGACTACCTTCACGTGTCCTTGTCCATACAGTTCCTTGTGTATCATTACCTCAGTATTACCAGTGTTGCTAGTCATAGACTTTCCTGAGCATCTCATCGGTCATCATTTCATGTTCCGTGATCACCCAGCTACCAGAGTACCCTATTACCATCTACATTGCTCTGGTAAGCCTACCATCTGGTGATCCCTGGGTAAAGACTCCTAGTGCCCGTGACAGTAAGATCAGGCCATGACAGACCCAGATGTGGAACCTACCGCCAAAGAGATGCTGCAACATCTGGTTAGCCGTGTGGAGCAACAGGATGCCCGCCAACAGCTGTTACTTCAGTGTTATCAGTCATTAACCTCCCAAGGAACATCTGGACAGACTGTGACAGCTACTACTGAAGCTCCTGTGCTTTCCTCCATTTCCCCATTGCCATCCCAGGTGTCTATAGCTTCCACGCTTCACCTGCCTACTCCGTCAAAGTACGATGGAGACCCCAAAACTTGTAGGGGTTTCCTTAACCAATGTTCAGTCCATTTTGAGCTCCAACCTCAAAATTTTTCTACCCATCGTTCCAGAGTGGCCTATCTTATCTCTTTGTTTTCAGGACAAGCCCTGGCTTGGGCCTCCCCTCTGTGGGAGAGGAACGATCCAATATTACAAGATAGTGCCAAATTCATTTCTACATTCCGAAGTGTGTTCGATGAACCGGGTCGTGTGACCTCCGCTGCTTCCAGCATCCTCCGTCTGCGACAAGGATCTCATACTGTAGGCCAGTACGTCATTCAATTTAGGATCTTAGCCTCTGAACTTCAGTGGAACACTGAAGCCCTAGTTGCCGCCTTCTGGCAGGGGCTTTCCGATAAAATTAAAGATGCACTGACTACCCAAGAGCTTCCTTCGTCACTTGAAGATTTGATCTCTCTATGCCATCGTGTTGATATGAGATTTCGTGAAAGAGAGGCTGAGAAAACGACTTCTGCTAAAGCACCTTTTCGCTCTAACCCTCAATTTCGTCCAGTGTCACCCGCGGTGATTCCCATGGAGATTGGACGTTCCAAGTTATCTTCTGAGGAGAGGAAACGAAGAGTTAAGAATAGACTCTGTATCTATTGTGCTGATTCCACTCATGTCCTCAGCTCCTGCCCTAAGAGATCGGGAAATGCCAGGCCCTAACTAGTTCTGGAGAGGTGAAGTTAGGGTCCCTGGAGTCCTCTCCATCGTCTATGAAATCTAAAGTCTGCGCTTTTGATGTGACTATTTCCTTTGCTACCAAGACCTTTGAGTCACAGGCATTGATTGACTCCGGAGCAGCAGGAAATTTTATTTCCAAATCGTTAGTTAATCAATGGTCTCTACCAATGATTACCTTAAAAACTCCCATTACTGTGACGGCTATCGATGGATCACGTCTCATCAACGGTCTCATCACCCAGAGTACGTCTCCAGTAACCCTTCAGATTGGTGCTCTGCATCATGAAGAGATATCGTTTTTAATTCTTCCTGTTACGACAAGTCCGATTGTCCTAGGCCTTCCATGGCTTCAGTGTCACTCTCCCCAGATTGACTGGCGCACCCCTCAAGTCACGTCTTGGGGGCCTGAATGTCACCATCATTGCCTTTCCCAAGTCATTCCTCTCAAGGTACAGCAAGCTTCCATTTCAGCTATTTCACCGGGACTCCCTCCTCAATATGCTTCATTTACCGATGTTTTTGATAAAGCTCAGTCTGAACGTCTTCCTCCTCATCGTTCTTGGGATTGTCCGATTGATCTTCTTCCTGGCAAGACTCCTCCCAGAGGCCGGGTCTATCCACTCTCGTTACCTGAAACTCAAGCTACATCTGAATATATACGGGAGAACCTCCAGCGTGGGTTCATTCGACCTTCCACCTCGCCCGCTGGAGCTGGGTTCTTCTTTGTCAAAAAGAAGGATGGATCATTACGCCCTTGTATAGATTTTCGTGGACTCAATGCCATTACTATCAAGAACCGGTATCCCATTCCGTTGATCACTGAGCTATTTGACCGCATCAAGGGAGCCCGTATTTTTACTAAGTTGGATCTTCGTGGTGCTTACAATTTAATCAGAATCCGTTCCGGTGACGAATGGAAGACGGCGTTTAACACCAGAGACGGGCATTACGAATATCTGGTAATGCCTTTCGGGCTATGTAATGCCCCCGCTGTTTTTCAGGGCTTCATTAATGAGATTTTTCGGGACTTATTATATGTATGTGTCGTCGTCTACCTGGACGACATATTGATTTTTTCACAGGACCTGCCTTCTCACCACCAACATGTGGCAGAAGTCCTCTCCAGGCTACGGAAAAATTCATTGTTCTGTAAATTAGAAAAATGTTCATTCGAATTACCCCAGATTCCATTCTTGGGGTATATTGTTTCCGGAGTTGGTCTGAAGATGGATCCTGACAAAGTAAATGCTGTACTACATTGGCCCCAGCCAACTACTCTTCGTGCCATCCAGCGTTTTTTAGGTTTTGCCAATTACTATAGACGCTTCATTCAAGATTTTTCTTCCATTGCATCTCCTATTGTGGCCCTGACTCGTAAAGGGGCTAATCCTAAGCAATGGTCTACTGAGGCTATTCAAGCCTTTCAAACATTAAAAGAGTCCTTCTCTTCGGCTCCAATCCTTCGTCAGCCTGATGTGACACTCCCTTTTTTCCTAGAAGTAGATGCCTCTAATGTGGGCTTAGGAGCTATTCTCTCCCAAAGCTCGGAACAGCAAAAATTCCACCCTTGTGCCTTCTATTCTCGGGGTCTCCTACCCGCAGAGAAGAATTATACCATCGGAGACAAGGAATTACTGGCTATCAAAGCCGCATTAGAGGAATGGAGATACTTGTTGGAGGGAGCTCGCCATCCGGTGACGATCTTCACGGATCATAAGAACTTGTCATATCTTCAGTCTGCCCAATGCTTGAACCCTCGTCAAGCAAGATGGTCTCTTTTCTTTTCCCGTTTTGAATTAATAATTACCTTCAAACCAGCTGCCAAGAACAAAAAAGCTGATGCCTTATCTAGAGCCTTTGCTACGTCCTCTGATATAGAAGAGGTTTCCAACCATACCATTCTAGACCCCAAATGTATCTCACTGGCTGCTTCATCCACCAAAACGCTACCATTTGGGAAGACCCTCGTGTCTTCTACTCTAAGGAGGAAAATCCTTTCGTGGTTCCATGCCTCTCGTTTTTCTGGACACGCCGGTGAACACAAGACTTTTGAGATCCTCTCTCGAAGTTACTGGTGGCCTTCAATGAGGAGAGACGTCAAAGAGTTCATTGCTTCCTGTGAATTATGTTCGCAATTCAAATCCTCCCGCAGAACCCCAGCAGGGTTGCTGCGACCACTACCCATTCCGTCCAAACCATGGACCCATATTAGTATGGATTTCGTTACTGACTTACCACCTAGTAAGAACCATAACACTATTTGGGTGGTAGTGGACAGATTTTCGAAGATGGCTCATTTCATCCCTCTGTCTGGTTTGCCTTCCTCGTCTATCCTGGCTGAACATTTCATTAAAGAGATCTTCCGTATCCATGGATGTCCATCTGAGATTGTGTCTGATAGAGGAGTACAATTCGTGTCCAGATTCTGGCGAGCCCTTTGTAAAACCTTGGGCATACGATTAGCACTCTCATCTTCTTACCATCCACAATCCAATGGACAAACCGAACGTGTCAATCAAGATCTTGAGACTTTTATAAGGATATTTTCATCAGCCAATCAAGACAACTGGGTAGAGTTACTCCCTTGGGCTGAGTTCGCCCATAACAACATGTACCATGAGTCATCATCCAAAACTCCATTCTTTGTGGTCTACGGTCACCATCCGTCTTTTCCGGAATTTCCTGCCCTCCCGCCCACCCAAGTTCCTGCGGTGGAGACTGTTTGTCAGACCTTTAAAAATATCTGGTCTCAGGTTAGAACCTGTTTAAAGAAGACATCTGTCAAATATAAATCTTTCGCTGATAAGAAGAGGCGGGCTATTCCACCACTAAAAATTGGAGATCGTGTCTGGTTATCCACAAAAAATATTCGTTTGAAGGTTCCATCCATGAAATTCGCCCCTCGTTTTATTGGTCCATATAGGATCATTCAAGTTATCAATCCAGTATGTGTGAAACTCCTTCTTCCTAAGAGTCTTCGGATTTCTAATGCCTTCCATGTATCTTTGCTCAAACCTCTTATTATCAACCGTTTTTCAACTCCTCCCTCAGCTCCGCAGCCAGTTCAAGTCCATCAGGAGGAGGATTTTGAGATTACCGAGGTACTAGATGCAAAAATTTCGCGAGGAGTCCTCCACTTCCTCGTTCATTGGAAGGGCTTTGGTCCTGAGGAGCGCTCTTGGATCAAAGCTGAAGATCTTAATGCTCCTGCCCTTTTGAAGAAGTTTTACTCCAAAAATCCGGACAAGCCCGGTTCCAGGCGTTCTGTGCCCGCCTTTAAAAGGGGGGGTACTGTCACTCACCGGACCGTGAGTGCCTCTTCCCGGACATTTAGGAACCGTGGCCGTCCACCATCCTGAGGGTCTGCGCACGCGCAGCCCTTTTCTATACTTCAGTGTATACCCCTTTAACTTAATTGGCAGATCAGGCAACCTCCCTATATTAAGCACCTGTGGTCACTACCACGTTGCCTGATCTTGGAGTCTCATTCCTCATGAGTCTCTGAAGGTGTTCCTGTATTACTTGTGTATTCTGTGCTGCTGATTCCTGTGGTTTCCAAACCACTTCTACTACTGTGGTTCCATACCACTTCTACCATCAACTGTGTCATCATGACTGTTTGCTGATTCCTATCCGCTGCCTCCGTGCACTACAGTCTTCTACACCACTTCAACGTTATTTTATATCTATGTGACTGTTTACTCATTGCTATCCGCTGCCTCCGTGCACTCCAGCTTTTACCTCACTCACCTGCTTCTCATCAAGTCTGTTTGCTGATTTCTATCCGCTGCCTCTGTGCACTACAGTCTCCTGCTTGCAACTCGCCTGTGTTCAACATCGTGACTGCCAGCTGACTGCTATCCGCTGCCTCTGTGCACTACAGTCTCCTGCTTGCAACTCGCCTGTGTTCAACATCGTGACTGCCAGCTGACTACTATCTGCTGCCTCTGTGCACTACCGTCTCCTGCTCGCAACTCGCCTGTGTTCAACATCGTGACTGCCAGCTGACTACTATCCGCTGCCTCTGTGCACTACAGTCTCCTGCTTGCAACTCGCCTGTGTTCAACATCGTGACTGCCAGCTGATTACTATCCGCTGCCTCCGTGCACTACACTCTCATCTCATCTCTGCTGTGGCTTCCTCGAGACTGCCGCTTTTCATTACCATCTGCTACCCTTCGTGATCTACAGCTCCTGCCCTGCGCTGCACTCCTGTTTCCCATCGCTGTTGGTTCCTGTGGTTGCTACTGGTTACCTCCGTGTGCCGCTGAGTCCTGCCGCTGTGGTCAGCGCTATCGTCCATCTCCTGCTGATCCACTCTCCACGCCTTCACGTGTTCCACTGGCCTCTACCCTCCTGTCAGCATTGGATTTGTATCTCTTCTACTACCCTCTGCTGGATCATCTCCATTCTCCTGGGTTTCCTATGAGTCCAGTTCCACGTGTTGCTGACTCCTGTGGATTCGTGTCCCTGTCGGTCTACTCACCTGTGCGCTGCACCTGCTAGACCGCTGCTTCTCCTATCCAGGGACTTCCTATCCAGTCGGCCTCCAGCCGCTCAGGTACCGCTGCAATCCCATCTGACTGCTACTGCTGAACCACGGTATGCATACTTCTCATTGACTGTGCTGTGTATTGCATATCTTGCTGGACTGTGTTTGGTTCTCTCTGGAGTCTGCTATCCGCTGAGTCTATTGCCATCATTGACTGTGTTATCATTGTGCTGGACTACTTCAAGAGACTTTCTAGATTGCAGACCTGATCAGTCATTTACATATATATATACCTATATTGTGCATATTACTGTGGATCGTGTATAAGGTGCCTGTGTATATCCTGTGTTGCTGTCTTCCCCCGTGCACCTCCTCACATATATATGCAGTGGTACAACTTGCTGATGTCAGACCACTGATCCCTGTTTCCGGTATCACCTGTTCCATTATCCTCTCACATAGCAGTGGTACAACTTGCTACCGCAGACCACTGACTACCTGGATACCTCCACTTGGATTCCATTCCTTCACTCAGACAGCGGTACAACTTGCTACCCGCAGACCGCTGACTCTCATCACCTCCTTGTTTCTGTTGGACATTCCTCCTCACTATAGCAGTGGTACAACTTGCTATTGCAGACCACTGACTACCTTCACGTGTCCTTGTCCATACAGTTCCTTGTGTATCATTACCTCAGTATTACCAGTGTTGCTAGTCATAGACTTTCCTGAGCATCTCATCGGTCATCATTTCATGTTCCGTGATCACCCAGCTACCAGAGTACCCTATTACCATCTACATTGCTCTGGTAAGCCTACCATCTGGTGATCCCTGGGTAAAGACTCCTAGTGCCCGTGACAGCATCCATCATAGACACTGATGCTATAGAAAAAGGTAGAGGTCATTGGATGGACAGTGGTATGAATGAATAGAGTAAGAGACATTTATATAAGTAAATAGATGATGGTGGCTTGTATCCCTAACAAAAAGTTCAAAGATTATTCACACTATATATTGAACATTAGACAGCGTGCATCATGGAGAGTGAAGAGGCATTAAGAAGCAGAGTTCAGTAGATAGACAGCAGCATAAGTAGATATTTATTTAGACAAGATAGTAATTCTGCCATTGTGAATCAAACAAGGGGCTCATCACTCCTATTTATTTTCCAGTTACTATGTATTTTTTATCTACATCCTAGATTTTCTACTGAAAGGTTGTTATTTGCTAATGTCAGAATTTTTTTCATAGTTTTTTGAGAATGTTTTTTATGTTTTGCAGCTAACTACTGTCCAGGTTGAGATTAAAATGTCAATCTCGATTTGTCCTTTTGGCTAAGACCAAGTGTAGTATCTGACCTAATATGGTTGGTTCGGGATAAGCTGAAAGGACTGGACTTCTTGGTCTTATGCCAGAAGGCCGGTGGTGTTTGGAGCCTGAGGTGCCTGTGCACTAATACCAGTTAGTTATTTTTTTGTTTACTTGAATGGGGTTTGGGTATAGCCTATTCATTGACTACCATCACCCATTGTCAGAGGCTACCTTCTTATGAAGAGTACTGAAGAAAGAACCAGTCCCCCAAGTGAAGGTTTGTGGTAAAGGCAGTGCCCAAAACTGGTGTCTGAGGCAGTCCAAAGACCAATGTCTATATAAATATGCAGTGTGTGTGTATATATATATATATATATATATATATATATATATATATATATATATATATATATATATATATGTGATGTTTGTTTGGAATGCAAATGTAAACTAGAAGTCAATACCATTGTAGAACTCACCATTACTCACATAGCAAGTAACTGTATTTTATACTACAGCCACTATATGAAAAACTGCAGGCTTTGCATCATTGGAACAGTATAGAAAGCACAGATTGGATAAACACCTTGTGATAGTAACAATACTCAGGGAAAGCAGGTAAATTAAGAAAAAGTAATGACCCCCACACCACTGAATAAGACACTGAAAATCAATCTTTACCTCATACAGATAACAAAAAATATTTGTCCAAAGCAAGAATATTTTTAGTATGTGATGTGTCTGGTCAGGAAGGCAATGACCTGAAATTAGCAATAAAAGAATATGCTCTGAAGTTGCTACAATGTTATAAAGATGTGAAAAAACACTACAAAGTAAACCAAAATAGATTAAGAAAATCCAGACAAAACAAGAAATGCCCTTTGCTACAGATATACATGGATTTCAGAAAATATGATATTCAAGACAAACCCATGAGACAGTTAACATAAATATACTCTCTGGGATAGGATAGGATTTCTTAGGACAAGAATCAAAATTTGAGTCCGTGAAATAGGATATGGCAGCTACTCTCATATAATATAACCCCAGTGATTCTATGGTAGTACATTGTGATGCCATAAAAATGGTGTTGGGGCCACACTAATGCAAGAAAAGCAGCCGGTAACATTTGCAAACACAGTCCTAAACAGCACAAAGCTGGGTAATGTCCAAATTAAAAAAAAAGAACTGTTACCTGCTTTATTTCAGATGGATAATTCCCTTCAATATAACTATTGGTAACACGCATTAACATATGCCTCTGGAGTGTATTACAAATAATTCTGTTATATATCCCCCAAAAAATACAAAGCATGTTAAAATGTTTAACGGTTGACATTTCTATATTACATAACTTATCTTACCCTCTGAACATTTACCTTAGAATAATTGACACTAGACATAATTGTGGAAAAATAAATGAGTATTTATTATATTACCAAAAAACTGTAAGATAGAGGAGATAACATCAGGCAGTGCAGCAAGGTCCTAAAACCAGATATCCCAAAGCGGGTCAATTATCCTTTGGATATCAATCAACAAACAACATGTTTAACATTTTCACCAATTAGTCCAGGCCATCCAGAAGTTGCTACCCCTCTTGGCTCCAATTCCTGCTAGGCACTGGGGGTATGGGCCACAAATGCACACTGTTAAAATCCCAAAGAAAAATATCCCAGACCGTCAAATACTCCTGAGTCTTGGTGGACAGGGAGATCCGACATTGGTCCCGGGTCAAGCCAGCTGTCATAACTTGGCAAGCAATGTTGAAAAGCCCAAATATGGACTGTGCCCATTTCAATGTAACCCGTAGGGACCCCATCACCTCAGTAATCGTGTGCAATTTTATCCTGCGGCAGCCCACAGAGGCCCCAAGACTCGTCAATCTCAATACCTAAATAAGACAAACGAGTTGTGGAACTCTCCATCTTATCATGAGCCACAGGCATACCAAGATAATAAAATGCACCCACATAGAAAGCAACTTCTCAGCACAGCCCAGGGACTGACCTTACCCAATCACCAGGAAATCGTCCAGATAATTGGCAATGACATGATGGCCTATACCTGCAGAAACACACCAAAGTAAAAAGAAATTGAAACATTCAAACAGCGTGCAGAAAACCGTGCACCCCTTCAGGAGACACCTATCTACATAAAACCCATTGGCTAACTTAAATTCCATGAACGGGAAAGACTCGGAATAAAGGGGAATGAGATATAAAACAGATTCAATAGCAGCCTTCACCAACAATGCCCTATCCAGAAAACCCTAAATCAAATCCAGCACGACCTCAAATGACTGATAGGACACACTACAAAGAAGCTTGTGGACCGCGTCACAGACAGATGCCCCAGCGGAAATGACAGGTGGTGAATTGAAATGTTTCCACTGCCTTCTTAGGAATCACACCCACTGGAGAAAAGCACAAAGTCACAAAAAGATTTCTCCCTAAAAGAACAGCTCATACGTCCCAATGCAATCTCCTTGTTAACCTTTTCCTTTTTGAAAAAAGAGACACCCTCGGACTTAATTAACAGTCTGGGTTGTCAGCCATTAAAACATGAAAAAAATGGGTGTTTTCCATGTCAACAGGGCAATGTTCTTGTCACTCTCCAGTCTCAAGTGACATTTCTGAGTGTCATTTCTCAAACAGAAACAGGGGTAGCAGTTCCTCTACGTCATCTACTAAAGCCTATGCTCAAGTGCATAGTGGGTTTAAGTCAGGGAAACTGAAATCCAAAAAACAAGCTTTTACTTTGGTAAAGAAAAAACTTCTCTCTAATAAAGGGAAAGTTTATTGTAGAAAACATAAAATTGCCAACATGCCATTATACACAAGCAGTGGCAAGGAAAGAATCAGAACTGTGCCTTTTTGTATGAGTCCTAGTTTTGCAACTGTAGGTGAGGCATCATATTCTAAGTTCTATCATGGCAATGCAAGACCTTGTCATTCTGAGTCAAAAAGAGTGCCAAAAAAAATTCATGTGTAAAAGCCGAGCTGGAAAAAAAACAGTAAGGCAGTAGAAGAAACTGTATGTTCGAAAGTTACACAAATCCCTGAGTAGAGTCCATTGACGAGTGCTATGTTTAAGCCTGACCTTTCTAATTCTGTTCTCATAAAGATGACTCCTTTCACCATTTCTGAAAATGTGTTGAGAAGCAGCCCAAGTGTAGCTGGTGATATAGAAACTGAGGATGTCACATTGGATTTGCAACAGGATGAGGGAGATATTTGTGTAGCTGAAGACAGTGCTAATGAGGATCTTGATGACAATGATGTTGTTTGTGTAAGTCCTGCACCAGTGGAAGCAGTCCTTGCACGTGATAAGAAGAAGGCCATTGTCATGCCTAGGCATAAGACCAAAAATTACTCCTCTTATGTGTAGTATTATTTGTACCCAAATCCTGACAACAGTTGTGTAGACATTTGTAGCATTTGTAAGGCCACAGTCAGTAGAGGTAGGGACCTTAATTATCTAGAAACCTCATCCATGTTATGCCATTTGAAGAGAACTCATGGCATGCTTTTGGGAAAATCAGAAACTTTTGCTTAATAAAATAACAACAAGCAGTCCAGCATCATCTAGCTCCGTTCTCTTAGCTAGATCCCAGCACCTGCAATCTACACTGACAACACCGTCCTCATCAATATCCTCACTAGTGATCGGAGTTAGTTCTGCATCCAAGTTGCTAAGGCTAGATGACTCCTCCCCTATCTGGAATTCTTGAGCATTAGGCCAGCTGCTGCTGCTGCTGGGGGTGGATCTTCATCCCAGAAGCAAACCAAGAAGACTACTAGTAGTTTACAACAATTGACTGTTAAACAATCCTTTGCAAGAGAAAGCAAGTATCACAGATGTCACCCAGTCGCACAGCGGATCAGAGGCGCCATGGCGGCTATGCTAGTATTAGATCTGCATCCACTATCCACAATTAATGCGCTAGTTTTAAACAGTTAATTGAAGTCCTGTGTCCCCGTTACCAAATTGCATCTCAAAACCATTTTACTAGACAAACAATTTGTCACCTGCACCAGAAAGTTAGAAAAAATTTAATTATTGGGCTACAAAATACCATTCTACCCTCTGTACACTTAACCAAAGATACGTGGACAAGCGGAACTAGGCAAACTAAAGATTATATGAATGTGACAGGCCACTGGGCTGGTGAATCGCCATCAGCAGCAGTAACAGCAGCAGCATCTACCAAACAACGCCAGATTTTTCAGAGGCAGGCTACTCTGTGTATCACTGGTTTCACTAAGAGGCATACCGCTGACAACCTATAGAAAAACTAAGGGATGCCTTTGCAACATGGCTTATTCCGCTTGGACTCTCCTCAAAATATGTGTTTTCTGATAATGCCACCAATATTGTGAGTGCATTACAGCTGGGTGAATTGCAGCAAGTAGGATGTGTGTTGGAGAGCTCCTGTAAAGCCAGATTAGTACCTTCGTTCAATCCAGCAAGAATGGAGGATCCTGGGGGAGGCAAGGAGGAGAGCCCCCTGCTCCCGGGCCTAGTGCCTCCATGAGGTTCAGCTTGGAACAAGGGCCCAGAGTGGATCCCACTCCCAGTCAGCCTATCATCACCGTGGCTGGGGTGGTGGATTGCCCTAATTCTACGGAATCAGCAGATCCCCAGACAAATTCCCCTCATATGAAGACGAATACGGTGAGTCTATGTGGACAGTCTATGGTGGAATTCTCAATATACAGCATGGCCCCAGTAAATCAACTGGAGGCCAGAGAATCTGAAGCGCCTGTGAAGCTTAACCTGGCAGCATCAGCTAAAGCCGAGTTGGATATAGCCTTACCTGACCCAGTGATGCAACAATTAGGGGATGGTTGCTCTGGAATGCCTGTGAAGTATAACATGGCAGCCCTGACTGAATCCGTGTGGAAAGAAGCCAATGTGGCCTCAATGGCGCTACAACTGGAGGCGGGCAAGGTGTGTGTGCCTGTGACATCGAACAAGGCATCCCCGGCATGTGGAGAGGATCCTAGTGTAGTTATAACTACAGGTTAGTTAAGAAAGCACGCCTGTGGAGTATAACATGGTGGCCGGTGAAGTGGGCGAGGAAACCCAAAAAGAAGCAATAACTCCTGCTATTAGTGGTGTGGTGGTCGGCGGAAGTGCGGTGGGCATAGACCCGAGTGACATTAACTTACCAGATTCCGATGAAGGGGAGACGAAGGAGCCTGCCATGAAGGTGCATCTGGAACAGCTTTCGTCAGAAGATGAAGAAAAAAAGTAACCGAGCATTTAGCTTGGATCGGGCTGTAATGCGCATAGAAATCGAGGAATTAACATCTATCCTACTAGACAAAGAAGTGTCACTGCGGCTATTATCGGAGAGGCTGCAGGAGATGGAACAAGCTGCCCATCCGAGAACGGAGGTCTGTGCTAGTATTGATGGTTCTGAGTGTTTGCCGGCAAATCTTCCCATTGACGAACCTGATAATGTGCTCGATAACTTTCTATATAACAACATAAGACAGCAGGAGGGGGAGCCGCCGGTGAACGTGCTTGTGGGGGCTACAGATGGCACGGGGGGAGATGCCGGTCAGGCTGCGGTTCCCGTGGCTGACTCAGTGGTCTCGTTCCCCATGTCAATTCTGGTTTCGGCCGGAAGCTCCGACAAGAGTCTTCGGAGGCAGGTAGTGGGTTCCGATCTTATGGGCTCCTCTCTCCTAGCAGCGGGTGGTCAGGATGCATGTGGTACGGATCGAAAGACTGAACCGGTCTCTGTGGTAAGCGCTATATCTAAGGTCTGAAAATAATGTGGTCATTTCTAGCCCTGTGTCCGAGAGGGTGCATCCCTCTGTGTCTTCAGACACCATGCCAGTTATGTCTAAAGCAAGTGATGGTACCTTTGTTAATAAAATGCAAGTGTCAGAGGTGGCAGCCACTCTCATGACTCCAGCTGATACTCCCGGGGTGTCAGGTAACTACTTGTTTCCCAATATAGCACCCAATACGTATGTGAGTGCATCTGCCCCTACATGCGCCCCATGTGAAAGTTCTGTCAGGTTTAGCATGAGTGCCGGGTCTGAGATATGTGCTGGTAACCCTACCAATGTTAAGAAACCCCTAAGCCAAACCCAGGTCAAAATTATTGACTCTATATACGGGACCCTGCAACTAACTGAGAGAGTAAGAAAAGCAGCCGTTCTAATAGACGAAGTCACTAAGAGGAATGCAGAAATGACAAGTAAACAAGGTGTCCCAGGCAGTCTACGTCTAGGCCTGTGAGGAATCAGCAGGGGGCGGTACCTAGGACTTTTCTGGTGGGCACTCAGGCCGGTGTGGCAGAAAATAGCTCTGATTTTGTCACAAGTGCGGGCATTGCGGGCACACCGGGCAAGAGTCCTGTTCATGTGGGCAAATTAGGTGTAACCTATGTGGTACAATCGGACATCCGTTCAGCAAATGTCTGCTTGCCTCCCACAACACGGAGATGCCAGATGAGGAGCTGATCCAAATAGTCATAAGGGTGGAGGGGGAGCAAGGAGGAGGGACCTCCGCAGTTTCTGGCAAGCCAGTGCCTGTTCCCGTTACTGAGGTGGTTGTGCAGTCAAGTACTTCGGTGGAGTCCCTGGTGGTGCCTGTATTCAGGGCTGCCAAGAGGAATTCAGGGCCCCGGTACAACAAATTCATGGGGCCCCCCTTATAGTTGAGTACGCAAAAAAAAATAATAGGTATGGTCATGCATTTGGGGGCGTGGCAAACGCGCCATTGGGGCGTGGCTAATACATCAAAATCACTAGGCTCTCAATTCGCCCGAGCGTCACATATGTCCAAGCACTCCTGACTTTCAGGACATCTAGCACCAGTCTTGGCCTGCACCTTACATTGGGCACAACACTCACCAAAAATTGACATTGTCCCTACTAGAATCACAACATTTCACATACTGTCCTGCTCTCTCCTACCTGTTCTTCTCACTTTCACCACCTGTGGCTGCATGTTTCTTTAGTTGCGGCTTGTCTGGATCCTGGAATGCTGGGGGCCCTATTTGGAAAAAAATAGCTACATTTAGATAATTCCAAACAACCCTGGCGTTAAATCAATACCATCCATGATTAATAATTAGGCCTTCCTCCATCTCCAATATTACAATAATGTACCCCTTCATCATCGCTATGCCTTATGATCACACTGCGCCCTCCATGCTGCTTTTGCCCCTTACCTGGCTCCCCTTCATCACACTATACTATGCCGCTCCCCCCTCCCTTTTTAAATCCCACTGTGCCATGCCTCCCCCCTTTTTAACCCCACTGTGCCATGCTGCCCACCATTTTTTAACCCCACTGTGCCATGCTGACCCCTGTTTTTTAACCCCAGTGTGCCATGCTGCCCGTTTTTTAACCCCTCTGTGGCCCTCCTCATTTTTTAACCCCTCTGTCATGCTGCCCTCCCCCCCGTTTTTAACCCCTCTGTGCCCCCCCCCATTTTTTAACCCCTCTGTCATGCTGCCCCCCCCCCCCCGTTTTTTAACCCCTCTGTGCCCCCCCTCATTTTTTAACCCCTCTGTCATGCTGCCCCCCCCATTTTTAACCCCTCTGTGCCCCCTCATTTTTTAACCCCTATACCATGCTGCCCCCCCATTTTTTAACCCTTCTGTGCCCCCCCTCGCTTTTTAACCTCTCTGTCATGCTGCCCCCCCATTTTTTAACCCCCCTCTCTGCCCCCCTTCTTTTTTAACCCTTCTGTAATGCTGCCTCCCCATTTTTTAACCCCTCTGTGCCCCCTCTCATTTTTTAACCCCTCTATCATTCTGCCCCCCCCCCATTTTTAACCCCTATGTGCCCCCCCTCATTTTTTAACCCCTATGTCATGCTGCCCCACCCCCGTTTTTTAACCCCTCTGTGCCCCACTCATTTTTTAACCCCTCTGTCATGCTGCCTCCCCATTTTTTAACCCTTCTGTGCCCCCCTCATTTTTTAACCCCTCTGTCATTCAGCCCCCCCCCCCCATTTTTAACCCCTCTGTGCCCCCCTCGTTTTTTAACCCCTGTGTTATGCTGCCCCCCCCCCCATTTTTTAACCCCTCTGTGCCCTCCCTCGCTTTTTAACCCCTCTATCATGCTGCCCCCCCCATTTTTTAACCCCTCTGTGCCCCCCTTGTTTTTTAAAACCACTGTGCCATGCTGCCCCGTTTTTTAACCCCTCTGTGGCCCCCCTCATTTTTTAACCCCCTGTCATGCTGCCCCCCCCTGTTTTTAACCCCGCTGTGCCCCCCCTCATTTTTTAGCCCCTCTGTCATGCTGCCCCTGCCCTCGTTTTTAACCCCTCTGTGCCCCCCTCATTTTTTAACCCCTCTGTCATCCTGCCCCCCATTTTTTAACCCCTCTGTGCGCCCCCTCATTTTTTAACTCCTATGTCATGCTGCCCCATCATTTTTTAACCCCTCTGTCATGCTGCCCCACCGTTTTTAACCCCTCTGTAACCCCCCTCGTTTTTTAACCCCTATGTCATGCTGACCCCTTGTCTTTTAACCCCTCTGTCATGCTGCCCCCCCCCCCCGTTTTTTAACCCCTCTCTGCCCCCCCTCGTTTTTTAACCCCTATGTCATGCTGCCCCCTCGTTTTTTAAACCCTCTGTGCCTCCCCTCATTTTTTAACCCCTCTGTCATGCTGCCCCCCCTGTTTTTAACCCCTCTGTAACCCCCCTCGTCTTTTAACCCCTCTGTCATGCTGCCCCCACGTTTTTTAACCTCTCTGTGCCCCCCCTCATTTTCCTCCCTTCACTTACCTTTTCTCCTCTCTGCTTTCTTGGTCTTCTCTGCTGCTCTGTGCTCCATTGCTCCAGGCTGACTGAATGCTGGGCGTGACATGATGACGTCACACCTGGCATTCAGACAGTCTGAATGGAGCACAGAGCAGCAGAGAGGAAGGATGCCGGCTCCGCGATCACGTGAGTATGTTTTTTTTTTTTTTTTTAACTACCCTGCTCCCCCCACCAACGACCGAGCCCCCCCGCTGCAAAAAAAAAAAAAAAGAAGAAAGAAAAAAAAATCGTTTTACAAAAATAAAAATAAAGAAATCGGCAGCGCAAGGACCCGGGCCGGGCCCCCTGACATGTCTGGGCCCGGGTAATTGGCACCTGCTCCCCCCCCTCTCGGTGGCCCTGCCTGTATTAGATAATGTTTGGGAAAAACAGAGGAAAAAGGGTAAAAAGAAAATTAAGATAAATAAGAGTAAAGACATCGTTTTACCTAATAACTTCCTGTTTTTCTCGAGTGAAGAGGAGGAAAGAGATGAGGGTGAGGTCGTTAGGACCGAGGGTGGGGACTTAGTCTTTAGGTTAAAATCATGGAAAAGAAGAAAGCCCATTGGTCCAACTCTTGGGGAGGCGGCGTCTTATTGCAAACCCAGGGATAAATCAAGGGTCCCTAGGGCTTTTTTTAAAGAAACCGGTAGTCTCTGGGGTGCCTCCCTCAGTGGAGGATCAAGCCCTTGCCCCTTTCTCAGACCCTGTTCCCATTTCCATCCCATTTGTCCCTGTTTCTGTTTCTTCAGGTGAGCCCGGCCCTACCCTCTCCCCTAGCCCTCTCCATCGCTCTGTCCCTTCCCAAGCTCCTGTGTCTGGCCTTGTCCCTGCCCATCCCTCTGCCTCCCCCCCTGTTTCCCATTCTGATTCCCCCTGCTCTCTCTCCTGACCCCCCTCCTGTCCCAGGGCCTGGTTTGGGAGTAAAGTCCTCTAGTAGTCCTTCTGTCCCGAGTGATGCTGAAGTTGCTTCTGGGGAGGTGGTGAGTGGTTAAGTTGGGGTGGTTGCAATTGGGTAAGGTGGGGTTCCTCCTTCCGGGGAAGAGGTGGTTCTTCAGGAGGGGGAGGCTTTACCGGCCGATATAAGTTGCAAACGGTATGGGTCCTCGGATGAGGACTCTGCTAAACAGGTGAAAAAGAAGTAAGCTGATTCCTACTTTATAGCTCTGAAGGATGGCTTCCCAGCCCATTAGATTTGCCACCATTAATGTGGCGTCTATACTTTCCGAACGAACTCGTTATATGGCCTTTGATTTTTTCAGCACGGTTGAGGCTGATTTTTTATTTTTGCAGGAGACCAGAGTGGGTCAGCTGGCCGACCTTCATAAAGCCAAAAGGGAGTGGAGGCGTGGGCCCTCCTACTGGTCTCTTGCGGCCGAGCCGTACGGTGGGGTGGCGGTGCTTTTTACCGGCATGATAACCGTCCAGTGAGTTATAGAACTAGAGGTAGGTAGGTGCATGGTTTTGGATGTCAATCTGAGAGGACACGACCTGAGGTTGATTAATGTCTATGGTCACCAATCTAGGTGGGAAAGGAAGTGCCTTTCCAGTGCGATAAAGCTGTACCTTTTTTCAGCCCGGCAGATAGTCTTAGGTGGTGACTTTAACACTGTCATTAGGACTAAAGACAGGGGAGGTTCAAGGACTTCTCTGGGCTATGACTCCCTTTTTTTAGCTAGCATAATTAGGCAGGCTGGTCTGGTGGATGTGCATATTCGCCATTTCCCGGATCCCACAAGATTCACCTACTTTAGAGGTAGCTGTAGGTCTAGGATAGATAGGTTTTTTGTTAAGGAGAGCTCGAAAACCTTGGCTCCTGAGCTGAGGCCAGTAGAGTTCTCCGATCACGTTTACCTCTCTGTGTCCTTGAATGCTTCGGAGACTCTTCGGAAGGGTAGGGGCCTCTGGCGCCTGAACGCTAAGCTCATTGAATCCCAGGAAACACTTTTGGAGGCGGGTTGGAGTAGGTCTAAATGGTGGGAGATGCTTAAGAAGTGGACCCGGGGCTTTTTCTGTGGCCTGGTAGCCAGATATAACTTGTTAAAAGAGAGTACCTACCTGGCACTGAGAAAGGTCAAGGCTCATATGAGAGAGATACAATATGACCGGTACGCTTCCTTGATTCTGGACAGGGACTATGGGAAGTACCATTCGCGCGAACCCTTCCAGATCTGTAGGAACTCAGTAGATATTAAGGAGGTGAGGGGCTTGCGCGATGCTGGGGGTGTGCTCAGGGAGGATAAGGAGGGCATACTTGGTGTCGTGCTTTCCTTCTACTCTGATCTCTTGTCGGAGAAGTCACTATACAGAGAAAAGATGGACCAATTCCTGAGGGAAACTCCTGGCCTTGGAGATCTAAGCGGCTCGCTTGAGTCCTTGGGCAGTGAGGTAACGGTGAAGAGGTCACGATGGCGATAGATGGCTTATCTATCAAGAAACCCCTGGGCCCAGAGGGTTTTTTAAAACCTTTGGGGACATCCTGGCCCCTCGCCTTGTGGAGGTCTTTAATGAGAGCCTGGGTAGAGGTTTAGTGCCTCCTTCCATGAGGGTTTCCACCCTTATTTTGTTGTCTAAGGGGATGGATCAGTCGAGTGTTGAGAACTGGCGCCCCATTGCTCTTCTCAATACCAACAGGTATTTGCAATAGATCCTTTCATTCGAAGGATTGAAGGCGGCTCGATAAGAGGGGGGCTGTTGGGTCCGGAATGTCCTCTGAAGGTCGTGGCCTACGCCGACTATGTTACTGTTGTCGTGTCGAGTCCCGCAGAAGCAATAGAGGTAGCAACTCTGGTCTGCAGGTATTCTGAGGCCAGTGGCTCATTGGTAAACCAGGAAAAGAGTGAAGTTTTCTGGATGGGGATGAGGGTTGTGAATTCAGCCTTAGGGATACAATTCGGCCCTGGTGATTATGCCAAGCAAAAAAGGGAATTTAGGCTGGAGGAAGCTTCCCGGAAGGTAGTGAGCTGGAAGAGGTGGAAACACTCTCTCATGGAAAGGGTGGACCTCGTCATTCTTGTATATCAGCTATGTGTGCATTTTGCCAGAGTCTTTATGGTCTAGGATTTATACAGTTTTCTTCCAGTTACTCTGGGGGAATAGGCTGAACCTGGTCAAGTGGGCTGTGACCTATCGACTGAGGAAGGATGGTGGCCTGGGCATGATTAACCCAGTGCTTTTCTTCATCACAACTTTTTTAAAGTTGTACCTGAGCAGTCTCCTAGTTGAGACCCCTCCTCGGTGTGTGGGTGGCTTCAGAGTTTGGGTGGATCCCTTCCTTAGCGCATGGTATGGGGAGGCGCAGTGAAAAGCTTCTGGGTCCGGCACGGGTATCTCCTGGCCTACACTTTCATGGGATTGAAGGTGACAAGGCATAGGGGCCTGGGGGCGGGGGAAGTCGGGAGCTCTTTGTTACGTCTTTCACTAGGAATATCACTGACTAGTATTGGTGCTAATAAACTGGGAGGCGCAGAGTCTAGCGCACCACCGGTGTTCACCAGGGACCCCCGCAAGGAGGTTTGGGCTTTGCTGCGTGTGATACGCAGGTCGCGGTTCTCCCAGATAGTTACCAGAGCAGCGAATAGAGAGTAGTCAGACAGTAGTCAGAGAAACGCAGTACCACGGGGAGAAGGCAGAGAGTAATCAGGAACGGTCCAAGATCAATACCAGTGCGGGCAACGAAGAACACAGGGAGATCCGGAAGAGAAGTCAAACAAGCTGAGGATTCAATATACAGGAGAGCAATCAGAATAAATGGAAATAATGCTGGAGCTGGTGGGAACCAATACTCTGGCACCCTAATGGTGCCAGAGTGAGTTTAAATAGAGGCAAACCAGAAGCCCTGGAGAGGGGAGGTTCCGGCTATTAGTCTCAGCTGATCGCCGGGAACCGTCTCGGTTGCCTAGCAGCCAAAGCTCCGCATCGCGCATGCGCGAGCGCCGCGATCATGTGATCGCGTCCCGTTGCCTAGCAACGGGACGTGACTTGCGGCCAGAGGATGTGCGGCACCCAGCGGAGTTGCGGAGATGGCGCCTGATACTCTTCTAGAAGGGAGCTTTCTCTGATCAATTCAGGGAGAATCCTGTTGAAGCTTTTGGACATTGCCTGGTTCTCCTTTCAAGGGAGAATCTACGTGAGAGGGAATCTCAAGTATAGAAATGCTGATGATCATGGCTGCCCACGGGAGGAGTGTCTAGGGGTGGAGGAGACTATGGACCATTTTTGCTTCAGTGTCCCTTTAATGTAGAGGTTTATAAAAGAGTCTCCGGGTCCTTTCGGGGCTTACTTACCCTGAATGGGTCTAAGGGGCATTCAAGGCCAGGTGGAGGGCTTTTGATTTCTGTACCCTTTCCTAGTCAGTTTAGTTGTTAGATACTTCACATGGAATGCACGGTGTCAGGTGTCCATGAGACATAAAATCCTTCCTTGTGAAGTGGTGGTGGGTGACATTCTCCACAAGGTGTGGAAGTTGAGGGAAATGGAGGGACGTCGGATGACCAATGCCAACTGGCTCAGGCTCTGACGGGGTCTGAGACCTCCGTAGGGAGGTTAAAGTCCGGCGCCTTTTCCTTTCTAAATGGCTTTTCTTTCTATTCTTTCACTCCCCCCCTAGATTTTGTTGGTTAAGAGTACTTTTCAAGTATGGCTTACATGCACCTGCAGCTTGCTTCTTTGTGGCGGGTAGTGTATTTGTGAATTTGTATTTGGTTATGTTATAGTTTAGTGGTGGCACCCTTTTCTATTTTATGTGGTTTTACTTTTTTTTATATATTTATTTATAGTCCTATTTATATTGCCGGACTCTGTTTGAGCCTGGTTAAGAGCAATTCCAGTGCCTAGCTTTGTGGTTTGGGATTTTATAAAAAAGTGGTGCTACCCTTTCGTAATGTTACTGTATGCTTATGTTGCAAGGCTCAATAAAAAATATCTCCATCATATTCCCTGTTTTGCTCACACAATCAACTTGGTGTTGCAGAGCTTTTGAAAAATGACAGGGACGTGGCTCGAAAAATGTTGGGACTTTTTCGGGCATTTTGCAAAAGCATGTAGGAGATTGCAGCACCAGCAAGAACATATTAAATTGCCCTGCCACCAACTGAAGTAAGAGGTGGTTACAGGGTGGAATTCCACCCTTTATATGCTTCTGAGGATGAAGCAACAGCAAAAATCCATTGACACTTACTCAACAAGCCATGACAGAGGGGGAATGTACTTAAGGCCAGCGCATTGGAGAATAATTTCGGTGTTGTGCAAGGTGCTGAATCCATTCAAAGTAGTCTCTTGCGAAGTAAGTTAAGACACTGCTAGCTTGAGTCAAGAAATTTCCTTAATTATAATTTTGGAAAAGTTGACAGCTCAAGTGGTATATGACGCGAGAACATCTCCTTCTGCAGTTTCTCAGGCAACTGCTGCAAGAAAAAAACTTAGCTTTTCCAAGAGACCCAGGAATGATGCAGATAAGTCAGCACACTAGTTTGACATTTGGTCTGGTCTAAAAGAATTGCCCAAAAACCGGGATACCTACTATCAACATCCAAAGAATGGTGGTGGATTATTTTAACAACATCGTACAAATAGACATGTCAGACAATCCCTTTACATACTTGGACGAAAATATGCAATTTGGAGTCCCATGTACAAATTCGTTTGCAATACCTAAGCTGCCCACCCTCCAGTGTGTACTCAGAAAGAGTTTTAAGCACAGCCGGGAACCTTGTCAGCGAGCGGCGTAGGAGGCTACTTCCTAAAACTGTGGAAAAGATTAAAATGAACTACAAATACAACGAGGAAGACCTTTACCGACAATTACATCAAAGCACAGATTCTTCTGTAATGGTGGATTCCATTGGGGATGAATTAATATTGTGTGAAGATGGTGTACACACTGATGAGGGTGACAATGAGGGTGAGGTTGATAACAATAACATCTTGCCACTGTAGAGTTCATTGACAGTACTGTTAGCTTAGATGCCTTAAGCCCATTGGTAGTTTGTTTTGTGGGGGCCCAAACAAACCAAGCACTTCAGCCACAAAAATGGCAGTCCTTGTCGCTGAAGTGCTTGGTTTATTAAAATGTACATGTCATTTCTTTAAAATAAATCTTTTTATTTTCCACAACAACATAAGATATGAGTGTACAAAAGAGAGATAGGGATCAGTTAGATTGCACACTTGGGGAGTACACACATTTACAGAGTATCAACCAAGTATTCTATAACTACAAGTGTGAAAGAAGAAGCAAAAAAGACATTCATAACAATTTGCAACATGCAAGCTCCAACCAGTAGTCATTGCTTTTTGCTCTGAGATACCCTAAAGATTCCCATAGGTATCCCTCCAAAAGCTACATGTTGATAGTGTTTTCCAATGTAGGGGAGGAGAAAAAGTGGGAGGAGAAGAAAAAAAGGGGGAGGGGCCTCAAGGGGGAAAAGAAAGGGAGAAGCTGGGTCCCCACAAAGGTGGTAGAAGGAGAGAAAGAAAAAAGAAGAAAAAGTTAACAATCAGCAAGGAGGGGATGTGGCCCACACGAACCCCCGTTGGCATCGAATAAAAAGGTGTAAAATTAAAACTTTACTGAGTACCCGGAAGTGGGAACTGGTGGTAGGCATACCAAGGATCCCAAACCTTGTGGAATTTAGCAATCCTGTCTCAAAGGAGGCTTGTGAGGTACTCCATAGATGCAGTGTACCCAAACCGAGAGAAAACTGCTGGGAGGCTGGGAGGACGGGAGGACTTCCAGTCTCTGGCAATCTGCATACAGGTGGCAGCACAAATATTTTGTACCAATTTATTGCTGTGTTTAGAAATGGATTTGATTGAGGAGCAGAGTAACATGACCATAGGGTCAGGGCTGATGTTAAAGTTAAGGATGTGGGTGAAGAGCGCAGACACTTGGAGCCAGAGGTTGCTTATCAGGGGGCATTACCATCAGATACAAAAGAAAGTCCCTACACCAGCAAACGCTCTCCAGCAAAGATTTGATGTACCTGGGTACATTTTGTGTAGTTTGGTTGGCACCATGTTCCATCTTGTGTATACTTTGTAGGCATTCTCCCTGATTGATGGGTTTACAGACACAGTAGAAATCTGAAGTCTGCGCCAGGACCATCCTTCTTGATGGCATTGGGTATCCGTTTCCCAAGAGGACTCGCACGACTCCAAAGGCACTTCATGAGGCGATAAGTGGAGTGGTAGATGAGAGAGACCATACCGGAAAAACCCACTCGGTATAAACAAAACCTCTCAAATGCCACAGGCTTTCTTAGTTTGGTTGTCCTGCTCTATGCCTGGATAAATCTACGCAGTTGAACTTATGTGAAGTACAAGGAGGAAGGGAGGCCCGTCTTCTAACTCAAAGCCTGAAATGTTTGTGGACCGTTGTTCCCCGAGATATGATTGAACCGAGTGATACCTGCTTTTTGCCAGGGAGAGGCAAATTGAGAATTATTCCGCAACGGAAATGCTGGGTGGTTCCATAGTGGTGTGAGCTGGGAGGGAAATGTTGTGAGTTCATTGATATGGACAAGTTTATCCCATATGTCCAATGTCAATTGAAGAGTGGGGTGAAAGTAGACCGAGGTTGGTCTGTGATTCTAGGAAGCCATGGTAGATATAGCAAGGTATGTTGCGGAGTTAGTGCATTTTCAAGATCTACCCGCTATTTGAGCCCCGGGGAAGATTTCCAGGAGATAATATGGCTAAGATTTACCGCCTGATAGTATCGTTCAAGTAGTGGAAGTCCATAGCCCTCTGATGCAGAGGATTTCGCTAAACAAGATGTTTTAGGGTGTGACTTCTTACCCTGCCAAATGAATGTACCACATATTGTTTGAAGGGCATCCAGGAACAGTCCTGGGACCGCTATGGAAAGTGTCTGAAATAAGTATAAGACCCCAGGTAGTACATTCATTTTGATCACACTTTCCCTCCTTTACCATGAGATAAAGAGCAGCTCCCATTTGATGAGGTCTCGTTTGATCGTATCAATGAGGGGAGTGTAATTTGCATATAAGAGGTGCTTATACTCCTTTGTGATGTGCACCCCCAGGTAACGCAGGGACTTTGGGCGTCATTGAAAGGGAAATTTGGATTCAAGAGTGGCGTTAATGGGATCAGTTACCTGGTGGGCCAGGACCTTCAATTTGGTGTTGTTGATTTTGACGTCTGAAACCTTTCCATAGTCAATTCTTTAAGCAGATTGGGGAGTGAAATTAAGGGACTAGAGAGTGATAATAGGATATTGTCCGTGAATAATGATATCTTAAAGTGTCCGTATCCCAGTTATATCAGTATTAGGCCGAATAGCTGCAGCAAGGGATTCGATACAGAGAGCGTACATCAGGGGCGACAGCGAGCATCCTTGTCACGTTCCATTACTCAGGTAAAAAGTAGAGGATGATATCCTATTTGTAAGCATTGACGAGGAGGGGCAATGGTACAACACCTTGATGCATGTGAGAAAGGCCCTCCTGAACCCGAATTGGCGGAGATTGCTAAACATAAAAGGCCACAATAGCCTGTTAAAAGCTTTCTCTGCGTGTAATGCTAGGATTGCCAGGGAGAGATTACATGTATTTATATACATTATAACATCCATCGTCCGGCTTGTGTTATTCAGGGATTGTCTGGTCGGAACAAATCCCACCTGTTCGGGAAAGATCAGGGGGGCCATATAATTGTTGAGGTGAGTTGCTAATATCTTTGCAAAAAGTTTTACGACTGTGATAAGCAATTATATGGTGCATAGTTAACAACAGGTAGCGTCTTAGTTCGGTTTGGGGATTATTACTATGGTGGAACGTGTGGTCTCGTCATTAAACTTTCAACCCTGTAATATATCTTTATACACTTGGGTCAAAAGAGGCACTAGGTCCTTAGAGAATACCTTATTGTAAGATATCATGAAGCCGTCAAGACCTGGGGGCTTTCTAACTCTTCTGGGATTTGAGAGCTAATCGGACCTCCTCCTCTGAGATTTCCAGATTGAGAGAGGAGACCTGAGGGGGTGACAATGTGGGTAGGGAGCACTCCTATAAATATGAATGAATTATGGTGGTGTCAGGTCCCACGGAGGGTTTGGGTAGTATTTAGGTTATATAGTTTCTCATAGCAGGTTATAAAAGTTTCATTTATGACCCTTGGATTGCAAAACAGGGTTCCTTCTTTGTCTCTTAGTGAGGGGATGGTCTGCGATGCCTGCTTTGCTTTTAGTCTATTGGCCAGCAGCATGTCCGCTTTATTTCCCTTTTCATAGAAAGTCTGGTTAAGCCAGTGTAGGTGGTGTTCCATTAGTTCCGCTTGGATTAACTGGAGTTTCCCTATTAATTTTTGGATACTGTCACATGCCGGGCGATCAGGCTGCACACCCGATCCCCAGCGGTCTTGCCTGGTCCCGCTGACAGTTATCTCTGTCCCGGCTGCCGCCATCTATTTATTCCTATTAGCTGATACATTTTGGCTCCAAAATTCAAAAGGCACCTCCTCCTGATGTTTGGTGCCTATTCTTTTAGTTACCTCCTAGGTACTAGATGTAGCTCTATTCCTCCTGCTGTGAGTTCTCTCTTCTGGTGGACTGCAATCTATTTCAGTCTGTTGTCCGCAGACACTCTTCAGAGTATTTCGCCACCATTCCAGTGGTAACCTGCTGACCACAGAGCTGACACTTCCCAGTGTACATGTCATGATTCCAGTGGTAACCTGTTGTCCGCAGAGCTGACTCTCTAATGTGGGTTTCACCGCCATTCCAGTGGTAACCTGTTATCTGCAGAGCTGACATTTCCTCGTGTGCTTCTCCATCCTTATATTGATATCCTGTTGACCTCAACTTCCCTCCTCCTTGTGTTGTCTGCCATTCTCTGTATATTCCCTGTTGGGTTTCACCTGGTAGTCTTAGTAACTGCTGTGACCTGCAGGACAGACGCAGCAAAGACCAAGCCAACTTGCTGCGGTTCCTGGTGAAAACTGTTTCCTCGTTAGACTCCGCACCTTACTAGAGTAGTGCTAATCTAGGAAAACCGAAGCATCCATTTCTGAACCGTGACAGATACATTGGAATATTGATTGGGAGTTGGATTGTTTATGTATGGCCTCTAGGTATTTCATTTTAATTGTCAGTTTGTGATACGTTTTCATTCTTTCCTTTTTCCTATGAGAGGCAAATTTAATAATGTCCCCCTGAATGACAGTCTTATGGGCTTCCCAAAATGTGTAGTGGGGACTAGAATTTAACTCAAAATAATAATAATTTTTAATGGCTGCTCTGATAGTTGTTTTAAAATTATGTAATTTGAGAAGAGTTTCATTCTATTTCCAGGTGGTCAGACTATGGGAGTTATGGAGGAGGTTGACCCAAACAGAATGAAATGGTCAGACCACGTATTGGAATGATATCAGCTTGTGTCAGGTGTTGAAATATAGATGCACCGCCCATGAACATGTCTATTCGGGAGTATGATTTATGTGGGAAAGAATAAAAAGTATAGCCCCACGAGGTCGGGTAAAGGGCCCGCCATATATTGAAAAAAACAGCCTCGGTTACATGTTTTTGTAGAATTTCGGTATGAGGGAAGAGGAGATAGAGGATTTAGTGGTGGACTTGTCCAGGGAGGGGCACAATATGGTATTAAAGACCCCCTAGGAGAAGCAAAACCTTCCGCATATGGTGTAATGTGGAGAAAAAACAGTTAAAGAAAGCTGTCTGACCTGTATTAGGTGCATAGATGTTGGTTAGGGTGATGTCAGGTGTCCAATTTTACCCATGAATGATAAAATATCCCTCCGGGTCCTCCTTTGCATATGACAAAATGAAAGGAACAGAGCTACGGAACAGAATTGAGACTCCATTTTTCTTGGCTGGTTGAGAGGCATAGTACACAGAGGTGTATCGCTGAGAGGTTAGGGAGGCATGGCCCCCGGCCTTGTAGTGGATCTCCTGTAAAAAAAACAACATCACCTTTAGGTTTATGGATGGTGTAAAATAACATAGACCGTTTTTGAGGTGTGTTCAGGCATTTGACATTAAGTGAAAGGAAAGTGAGTGGCATGGTGTAAGTGTAGGGGGCTGCAACGAGGACTCAGAGAAGCAGGCGGAGTGTGAGACCTCTAGGTAAATGAAAGAAAAGGGAAATAAACGAGGCCAAGAGAGAAAAGACAAGTACGAGTAGGAATGGGAGAGGTGGGGTGGAGGGACAGGAATGGGGTAAAGGAGAAGAGGGAGTAGGGGACTAGACTCAAGCCTCAAGTGCAGAGGGGTGGTCTTGGTCTACAAGGAGAGTGCCTATAAGCCAGAGTAGTCGTAACCTACGTGGTACCTATAAAATGTAATGTATTAAGGCACTTAGTGTAGGAGTGCTTCTAACTGTAAAGTGTCAAAATAAAATGAAAGGGAACCGAACATCCTAGTCATGGATTCAGTACCGTAGCTCCCAGTTAGTGGGGGTGCGCAGCTCAGGGAACAGGGAGACTCCCCGCCCGTCCATTAAAAAAGTTAAATATACATTTCAAAACAAACCAGAGAATCTATACATGTTTGTGTAATATAAGGAAATGTACGAAATTTCCTGAAAATGCTGGTTTAGTATTAGAAAGGGTGTGAAATGAGGCAGAAGCTTGCAATGAAGTTACTTATTAAATAAAGTCCTCTGTCCTTATGTCTAGTCCAGATCTGGGGCTTCTATTCATTCAGCACCTGTGCTTGTCTAATGCAGTACTGGTCGGGAGCAAACCCCTAGTCAGGGGATGATAGTATGTGAGGGGCTGTATCAGTGGGAAGTAGCCTATGGGGACACTGTGGTCTCTGTATAAAGTACTCAGTACCTCTGACCTTCCCTGCCTGTCTCCAGAGTCGGAGACAGGCATACCTGTAATTAAACAGCCGCCGGGGGTGTCACCGATATTTTAGAGCACTTTAGATACGCTTGTGGGGCCCCTGCGAGAGATACTCGAGATGAACTGTCGGCCACCTGCGGATTGCATCAACTAAGCGTGGAGTTGCGGACAGCCCCCTAAACAGCCACTGATCTGGGTCTCTAGCACAAGACTGAGGGGGTCTTTGATGGTCCAGGGACCAATCCATTCTATATTCGCTGCTATGCGGGAGTTGCAGGGACCGGGCTCAGTCGTTAGCAAGCTAGGTGCAGGAGCTCAGTGGATCAATGGCAATTCCATCTTGCACCACTTGTTTTTCTGTCACTGCTGTGTGATAATGCTCCCTTCATATGATATAAACTGCCATGTATTTGTGCCGTTGCTCTGTCGCTTAGTAACCAGCCAGCTCCCTGCAGTCTTAGGGCTAGATTTACTAAGCTGCGGGTTTGAAAAATTGGGGATGTTGCCTATAGCAACCAATCAGATTCTAGCTATCATTTTGTAGAAGGTACTAAATAAATGAAAGCTAGAATCTGATTGGTTGCTATAGGCAACATCCCCACTTTTTCAAACCCGCAGCTTAGTAAATCTAGCCCTTAGAGTTCATTGAGAGTACTGTTAGCTTAGCTGCCTTAAGCCCATTGTTAGCTTCTTTTGTGGGGGCCCAAACAAACCAAGCACTTCAGCCACAAAAATGGCACTCTTTGTCGCTGCAGTGCTTGGTTTTTTAATCTGTACCTGCTACCAATCCTGTTTCTGTGTGAATTTGTTAAACCTTTTTAACATATGGGTGGATGGGAGGACCCAAGGACAGTTCCATCTTGCACCACTTTTGTTTTCTGACACTGCTGTGTGGTAATGTTTCCTAGATGTGCTATGAACCTTTAAGGTGGTCACAATATTATTTAAAATTGACTAAAAAAAAGAGCCAAATTGTGTGATTTTAGCAATTTTTTAAAAAATATGTATCCAAAGCAAAAACATGTGAGGGTTTGTTTTGCCAAAATGCATGACATTTTATTCTGACATTGTTAAACATTGCTAATGCTTAACTCCTTTCTTAGCAATAAATGCTTGCATACAGATTTTACAAGTTGAGACCATTAAGTGGCACAATTTACAGTGCATCTTGCAGCCTGCAGAAAGGAATATTGTTAATGTTTAACTGTTTAATAAGGATAAGGATAGGATACCATGGAAACAACAATAAAGGACTAAGAACAAACAATGTAGCCCAATTAACCCTATGACTTTTGCCATGTGAAAGCTTTTCCAGTGATTTCTAATATCCTTAGGAAACAGGTTTCCCAGTACTCTTAATACTAAGAGAAAATCTTTATCTCCCTGTATTATGATTTCTATTATATTAATATGGTTTTAAAATGCAGTTGCTTATGAACACTAAAAGTCAATAACATAGATTAAAATGTTGGCGATAAATACAAAAGCTACACTTTGCACACATTTCTATTTTTAGCATTGACATGTAATTTAAACAATAACATTTTTATGGCAACAGTGTATTTCTGCTATGTAAACAACAACATTTATAAATATTTAAGGGAAACATACAAATTATTCTTGAAGTTTATTTAAG
Organism: Mixophyes fleayi; assembly: GCF_038048845.1. Lineage (NCBI taxonomy): Eukaryota > Metazoa > Chordata > Amphibia > Anura > Limnodynastidae > Mixophyes > Mixophyes fleayi. Next base: position 104,553,749 of record NC_134408.1, on the reverse strand, counting down.
CCAAATATTTTTTTAATTTTTCAGTCTTATCTAGTGTTATCAGTATAACATTGCCAGAGAAGGGTGTGAAATACCTTTGGTCTTCCACCTCTCATGAGAGCACACATTTAAATTACATTGAATTATGGGGCACTATGTTCATTTACATTTTTACAAACCATTCCAATAAAGAGTCATACCCTTCATTTAAGAATGAAGAGGATAGTTATTCTGACAACTAATACATTATACACATCTTCATCCACAATTGGTGTGGTTTCACTAATGATGTTCTTACACATGTATTTGTACTCAAGTTGAATATAGAATAGCATCTGTTATGCATAATAAGTTGCCAGCGGGACTTGAATACAATATTAGGCTCTAGGAATACCACAGAGCCCTAAGGTCTTTTAGCATGTGCATTATATTTTGTGAAAGAATATACTTTCTAAAAATAGTGTACATATAATATAATAAAAATGTTATAAAGGATGGGCAGGACAGATTTCGGGCTGCATCCACTTTGTGGAGTTCCCTTCTCGAACAAAAAGACTTTCTTCGAGTTCCAACTTTCAAGCGTTTTCTGAACACCCACCTCTTCAAGTTAGCTTCCAAAATTCCTCAACAACCCTCTTAATCTCCCTAGGGTACCCTATTACCACCTTCCACACATTTCTTTACCCAATTAACCCTGTAACCCTGTCATCTATCATCACCATCATCATCATCACCATTTATTTATATAGCGCCACTAATTCTGCAGCGCTGTACAGAGAACTCATTCACATCAGTCTCTGCCCCATTGGAGTTTACAGTCTAAATTTCCTAATACATACACACAGACAGACAGAGACTAGGGTCAATTTGATAGCAGCCAATAAACCTACTAGTATGTTTTTGGAGTGTGGGAGGAAACCGGAGCACCCAGAGAAAACCCACGCAAAAACAGGCGGAGAACATACAAACTCCAGACAGATAAGGCCATGGTCTGGAATTGAACTCACGACCCCAGTGCTGTGAGGCAGAAGTGCTAACCACTTAGCCAACCATGCTGCCAATGTTAAGAGAGTGGTTGAGGAATTTGATAAGTTAGAGGGAAAAGGTGGGTTTTCGGAGAATGCTAGAAAGTTTGTAGACTAATGGAAAGTCTTGTTATGCAGGAGGGGAATTGCACAAAGTGGGTGCAGCCCGAAAATAGTCCTGTAACTGGAAATGGGATGAGGTAATGAATGAGAGACACAGATCTTGTGAAGAATGGAGGTGTTGAGTTTGGAGCTATCTTGAGACAAGTGAAAAGATTTAAGTTGGTGCAGTTTTGTTGAGGGTTTATTGAAGTTAGCAGAAATATTTTATAATGGAACAGTTCAGCGGTGGAAGAATGATTTACAAGGAAAATCAATCTAGCCACTGCATGTAAAATAAATTGTAGGGGTGAGAGTCTTATTTGGGGAAGATCAGTATGAATGGCATTGCAATAGTCAATGCTGAAGATGATAAGTGCATAAATTAATGTAAACTTGCCCTATGGCTAATGTAGTGTACGCTATTGAATGTTCTTGTCATAAAATATATGTGGGTCGGACCACTAGACCTTTGAAGGTGAGAATGAGAGAGCAAATATATAACATTTGGAGAGGTTTTGAATCTCACACTCTTTCAGAACATTTTAAGACAACACATTGTTGTAACCCAAAGGAAATAAAAGACTTTGGGGGATTGAAAAAATAGAAAATTACTGACGTTGTCAAAATACACTTCAGCGTTTAGCTAAAACTGAAATGCGGTGGATCCACCAACTCAAGACCCTTTCTCCGACAGGTCTTAATAAGGATTTTGAGTTAAAATGGTTCTTATGATATTTTTTTGTGTTTTTTTTATGGTATTGAGTTTTCATGGTTACTGATTATGCTTTTCTTCTTTTTTCATATTCGATTATATTGGAATGGCCACATGCTGTTTATTAAACAAAAATTCTTCTGTAATATGTAATTTTTATTGTTTTACATTGAGTGTCTGAGCTGTGTTATCTTACTAACTCTATTTGTTGTATTATCTGATAACCCATTTTTTGTTTTTATGGCCATGCAATAAGAGTTGTTACTTTGTTTCATTTGTGCCATATGATTCCGTTCATTTCAACTAAGCGTTATTAAGCTTTAATAACTAAGCTCTAATAATAATATATATTACCTTTTGGTTATATGCCCCTACTTTTCTTAATTGAGTTATAATAAGGATGGAGTGCATATGTGCACTGGGGCTATTTTTTGATCTTAGTATGGAACATAGGCAATACAATATTGTTGTAGGTTTAGTAATGTTTTGGACTTTGTATTTTAAACTTGTTGTTCATCTAGAAATATTTTGTCAACATGTATCTTGTACGTGATGTATTATCGTTCTGGGTCATGTGATTTTATTCATTCTTAATAAGCTGCAATATGGGTTTAGCGCACATGCCTTGCTTTAAAGGTGAAAGTGCAGGGATGCCGGAAGTGTGGTAACTATTTAAACAGTTTTCTGGACTGAAATCTGCTACCTTGAGAAAGATCCTTTTTATGGATTGAAACGCGTTGGTTTAGCAGTGCTGTTCTGTGTATACTCTACTCCCAACTGGCGGCCTTTCGGACGGAAAATACCCGGGGATTCCATCTTACTCCTGCTGATATGTGCTTTAATGTCTGATGTCTGGTACGAGCATACATTAACGTTGTTTTGTGTCGAGTCATTTGGTACTTTTGTGCCTGTCCCTTTCTTTTAATAAAAACGGTTTTACACTATATGTGTTTTTTTCCTGGTGGTTAACGCTTGTAAGAGGCAGGGAAGCTGGATGTTTGAGGCACCTTGTCACGGGCACTAGGAGTCTTTGCCCAGGATATCACCAGATGTAGTCTTACGAGAGTAGTGTATGCACACAGTGGTCTTCTGGTAGCAGGGTGACTAGCGGAACAGGAGAATCAGCAGATGGTGAGAGGATGCTAGATGAAAGTCTATGACTAGCAGCAACTGGTTATGAGTTAAACAATATGAACACGAGGATCTTGATGGACGTGAAGACGTGAGGAAAGTCAGTGGTCTGCGTACAGCAAGTTGTACCACTGCTATAGTGAGAGGAATGTCCAGGAATAGATAGGAGGTAGTGAAGTCAGTGGTCTGCGTACAGCAAGTTGTACCACTGCTTGTAGTGATGGGACAGGTTCCAGGTGCAAGTAGGTAACGGGGAAGTCAGTGGTCTGCGTATAGCAAGTTGTACCACTGCTTATAGTGAGGAGACTTGTAACTGGTGCCAATAGGAAACAGGGAGTCAGTGGTCTGCGTTCAGCAAGTTGTACCACTGCATATATAGGTGAGGATAGGCACTAGGGTAGATGAATGGAGCATCAAAGGTAACACGGAGAGCACAAGGAACTTGATTCCAATGGTATATATAATACAATAGCAAATGACTAGCGCTGCTTGGAGATACAAAGTCACTACTGAGATCCAGGACATATGAGACAAAGTCAATAGCATCTATAACTTCGTGAGATAGAGGACTCGTAGATGAGCAGAACACAGTCCAAGCGGATATGCAATAAGCTGGTAAAGTCAATAAAAGATAAGCATACCGCGATTCAGTTGAGCAGGCTGTCACGAGAGAAACACAGGGATAGCTGAGCGGCTGAACGCCGACACGAGTAGAGACCACAGGAGAGTGGTAGCGGTAATCCGTGTCTGTGAAGCACACAGACAGAGAACATCACACGAGAGGAGCAATGATGATTCTTGCGGAGGTCAGCAGGAATAGTAGACACGATGAAACACAGGAGAGTTGAAGCGGTCAGGCAACCGGCAATGCAGTAGTCAGGAATCAGCTAGGACTGAAGACACGATGAACACAGGAGAGTTGAAGCGGTCTGGAAACCGGTAATGCAGTAGCGAGGAATCAGCTGGAACGGACTATACTGGACCTAGTAATAACAAACAATGTAGACGTAATATCAAATATTCAAGTAAAGGAGCACTTGGGAAACAGTGATCATAATATGGTCTCATTTGAAATTAGTTTCCAGAAACAACAGTATAAGGGATCAACTAGGACTTTAAACTTTAAAAAGGCAAATTTTAATATGCTAAAGGAGTCTATAAAGAGCATAGACTGGGACAAAGCCTTTGAAGGAAAAAATACGGAAGAAATGTGGGCTGTCTTTAAAATGTTGTTGGAAACATACACGTATAAGTTCATTCCTATAGGAAATAAATGTAAAAGAATTAAGTCTAAACCAATGTGGCTAAATAAAAAGGTAAGGGAAGAAATGCAAAGGAAGAAGCGTGCATTTAAATTGTTTAAGTCTGAAGGGTCAGAGGAGTCCTTCCATAGGTACAAGGAATGTAATAAAACATGCAAAAAGGAAATTAGATTGGCTAAATTAGAAAATGAAAGGCACGTTGCAAAAGAAAGTAAGACAAACCCCAAAAAGTTTTTTAAGTATATAAATGGCAAAAGGATTAAAAAAGATAATATAGGACCACTAAGAAGTGAGATGGGTGAATTGATAAATGATACTAAGGAAAAAGCAGAGATATTAAACACGTTCTTTTCTTCAGTATTTACCAGAGAGGAACAAATGGCAGGAGTAATACATAAAAATGGAAATGAAACCATGCCATTAATTAATACTTGGTTGTCAGAGGAAGAAGTCCAAAGGCGACTGAAGAATATTAAGATAAATAAAGCTCCAGGTCCAGATGGCATACACCCAAGGGTCCTTATGGAATTAAACTCGGAAATAGCTAGACCGCTATTCTTAATTTTCAGAGATTCAATCTCATCAGGCTCAGTACCAAGAGATTGGCGAATAGCAGATGTGGTGCCGTTGTTTAAAAAGGGGACGAGATCACAACCAGAGAATTATAGACCTGTAAGCCTGACATCAATAGTGGGGAAACTACTGGAAGGTATTTTAAGGGACAGTATTCAGGATTACTTGGTACGCAATAAAATTATTAGTGGGAATCAACATGGATTTGTGAGGGATAGGTCATGTCAAACTAATCTAATTAGTTTCTACGAGGAAGTTAGTGGGAACTTAGACCAGGGCAGGACAGTAGATGTGGTCTACTTAGATTTTGCAAAGGCCTTTGATACAGTGCCACACAAGAGGTTGGTTTACAAAATAAGGGAACTGGGTCTAGAAATCAAAATTTGTACTTGGATCGAAAACTGGTTAGAGAATAGGGAACAGAGAGTTGTGATAAATGGAACATTTTCTAATTGGTCAAAGGTCTTAAGTGGAGTTCCTCAAGGTTCCGTGCTGGGACCACTCCTTTTTAATATATTTATTAATGACCTTGGTGATGGTTTAGAGAGTAAAGTTTCTATTTTTGCAGATGACACTAAACTCTGTAAGGTAATAAAATCAGAGCAAGATGTAGCTTCTCTACAGAGAGACTTAAATAAACTGGAGGATTGGGCGGCTAAATGGAATATGAGGTTTAACACAGATAAATGTAAGGTTATGCATTCAGGGATCAAAAACAAGAACGCAATCTATAAATTAAATGGAATTAATTTGGGAGAATCTATAATGGAAAAGGATTTGGGAGTGCTCGTAGACAGTAGACTTAGCAATAGTGCCCAATGTCAAGCAGCAGCTGCAAGGGCAAACAAAGTATTGGCATGCATAAAAAGGGGCATAGATGCAAGGGAAGACAGTGTAATTTTGCCACTGTATAAATCATTGGTAAGACCTCATCTTGAATATGCAGTACAGTTCTGGGCACCACTTTATAAAAAAGATAATTTGGAACTAGAAAGGGTTCAGAGAAGGGCGACAAAATTGATAAAGGGTATGGAGTCATTAAGTTATGAGGAAAGGTTAGCCAGTTTAGGCATGTTTACTTTAGAAAAGAGGCGTCTAAGGGGAGATATGATTACTATGTACAAATACATTAGGGGTCAATACAGAGAGCTTTCATGGGAACTTTTTACCCCAAGGACCATACACAGGACACGTGGTCATCCCCTAAGGTTAGAGGAGAGGAAATTTCACAACCAGCAAAGGAAGGGGTTCTTTACAGTAAGGGCAGTCAAGATATGGAATTCATTGCCAGGGAAGGTTGTGATGGCAGAGTCAATAGATATGTTTAAGAAAGGGTTAGACAAATTTTTAGCGGAAAGGTGTATCCAGGGATACGACCGTTAATTTAAAATAAAGGATAATAGTGGATATAGGGTAAAAATTGGATTGCAATATTGAGTCTGGGGGGATTTTCAAAATTGAAACAGATTGGCGGTTGCTTACTCTGGATTAATTACAAATATAAGTGCAGGATCGCAGGAGATCCAAAATAGGTTGAACTTGATGGACTGGTGTCTTTTTTCAACCTCATCAACTATGTTACTATGTTACTATGTTACTATGAGGACAAGATGAAACACAGGAGAGTTGAAGCGGTCTGGAAACCAGTAATGCCGTAGCGAGGAATCAGCTGGAACTGATGACACGATGAAACACAGGAGAGTTGAAGCGGTCTGGAAACCAGTAATGCTGTAGCAAGGAATCAGCTGGGACTGAAGACACGATGAAACACAGGAGAGTTGAAGCGGTCTGGAAACCAGTAATGCCATAGCGAGGAATCAGCTGGAACTGATGACACGATGAAACACAGGGGAGTTGAAGCGGTCTGGAAACCAGTAATGCCGTAGCGAGGAATCAGCTGGAACTGAAGACCCGATGAAACACAGGAGAGTTGAAGCGGTCTGGAAACCGGTAATGCAGTAGCAAGGAATCAGCTGGAACTTAAGACATGAGGAAACACAGGAACACCTTCAGAGACTCACAGGGAATGAGACTCCAAGAACAGGCAACGAGGTATTGACCACAGGAGCTTTAAATAGGGAGTGTTGCCCGATCAGCCAATTAACTAAAAGCAACAGGTCTGAAGAGTTCATAGAGGCTGCGCCTGCGCAGACCATCAGGATGGCGGGCGGCCACGATTCCTAACAACGGGAGAAGAGGCACTCACAGTCCGGTGAGTGACACACCTTAAGGAAAACATAATTTTCAATCTACAGGCTCACACTTCAAGTATATTTCGTAAGCAGTTTTCCTAAGGGATTTGTTGGTGTTTGTCACTTATTGAAGAGGATTTCATTTATTCCTATACACCAGAATAAGGGTCTATCCTGTTTGTGGAACTCTCCTTCTTGGTATGTTGTAGTTATATTTTGACTATATTACCCTATGTCTGTTTTCTGTGTTTGTTCTCGAGTTCCATACATCTGCATGTGCATTCATATGTAAAATCTAGGCTGTTTAATCTGGGAAATAGTGCTGTCTCAGGTATATTTTTTTATGCCATAAATTAATGTTGTTGAAGTGTCTTGTGTGAGATATGTGCATATTCTAAATGTTTTTAGTTGTATGTAACAGGATTTTTTTTTAGATTGGATGTGGGGAACAAAGGATAGTTTTGAGTCAAGAATCACACCTAGGCAGCGAGCTTGCAGGGAAGGATTTATTGTCATGTTGTCAACAGAAATAGAAATGTCTATTGGCTTATTTTACTATTATTAACTCTGTTTTTGAAGATTGAGTTTGAGTTGGCGAGAGTATATCCAAGATGAACTGGCAGAAAGACAATCAGTAACGCAGGCCAACACAGATGGTGAGAGATCCGAAGAGGATAGATACATTTGTATATCATCTGCATAGAGATGTTACTGAAATCCAAAGGAGCTTATTAGGTTTCCAAGAGAAGTGATATGGATAGTGAAGAGTAGAGTGCCTAGAACTGAGGCATCTGGTATTTCCAACTGATAAAAGAAGTGGATAGGAGGTGGATCCAGAGAAATTAACACTGATGGCCTGAGTAATTAAGGAGAGCGAAGCAAAAAAAAGAGTAACTTTGCACCTTGGCAAAATCATATTGCATTGGAGGTGGAGGTAAATTTATAAATAGGGGACAGATTTATATTTGGGGTAGGACATGTTCTAGATTAACTTTAAATTTCAGTGTAAAACTAAAGCTATCAAGTATTTGTGTCCTACATGAAAAACAGCCAGTATCTACCTAATGTGCAAAATAATAAACTAATATGAACCCCTTGCATTGTAACATTTGTTCAGAATGAAATTTACTCCTTTTTTGCCTTGCTCTCCTTAATGACTTAGGCACTGAAAGAGCAATTAGATAAGTTGGATGAGAGCGAGGATAGGAGAGTGTCCTGAAGACCTAGGGATTGTAGCATTTGTTTGAGAATAAAGTGTTGAACAGTGTGAAATGAGCAGAGCCCAGGGCCCACAGCACTAGAAAAAGTAATGGCCTTTAGATTTAGCAGTGATCAAATCATTAACAGCTTTAATCAGTAGTCAATACAGTCTCTGTGGACTGTTGGGAACAAAATTACCGCCCCATCTCCCAACTCCCATGCCCCTCCAAGCTTCTCGAGAAAATTGTCTACACTCGCCTCACACACTTTCTTACAGCAAACAACCTATTGGATCCTCTTCAGTCAGGTTTTCGCTCTCAACACTCCACAGAGACTGCGCTGACCAAGGTTGTCAATGTTCTGATCACAGCAAAAAATAATAACCATTACTCTCTTCTAATTCTCCTGGATCTCTCTGCTGCATTTGACACTGTTGAACACTCTCTCCTCATACAAACGCTACAATCCCTAGGTCTTGAAGGCACTGTCCTATCCTGGTTCTCATCCTACCTATCTAATCGCTCTTTCAGTGTTAATTTCTCTGGATTCACCTCTGCTCCGCTTCCTTTATCAGTTGGAGTACTACAAGGCTCAGTCCTCGGTCCTCTGCTATTCTCTATCTACACCAATTCTCTTGGAAAACTAATAAGCTCCTTTGGATTTCAGTATCATCTCTATGCGGATGATACACAAATTTATCTATCCTCTCCTGATCTTTCACCATCTGTGTTGTCTCGCGTTACTGACTGTTTTTGTGCCATTTCATCTTGGATGTCTTCTCGCCAACTCAAACTCAATTTTTCAAAAACTGAATTAATAATATCCCCACCCAAATACAGTAGCTTCCTGCCTGGCATTTCTATTTCTGTTGATAACATGACCATAAATCCCACCCCGCAAGCTCGTTGCCTAGGTGTAATCCTTGATTCACAACTGTCGTTTATTCCCCACATCAACTCTATATCTAAATCATGTTACATACACCTAAAGAACATTTCCAGAATACGCACATATCTGACAAAGACACTGCAAAAAGATTAATTCATGCACTCATCATCTCCCGCATCGACTATTGCAATTCCCTTCTTACTGGTCTTCCCAAAGTCAGAGTTGAACCACTACAATCTATTTTGCATGCAGCGGCTAGATTGATTTTCCTTACTAACCGTTATTCCTTTGCTGAGCCACTCTGTCAATCTCTACATTGGCTGCCTTTATTTCAATGAATCCAATATAAAATTCTTCTACTAACATATAAGGCTATCAATAAAATTGCACTGACATACATTTCTCGAAATATCTCCCAACTCGACACCTCCGTTCTGCACAAGATTTACGTCTCTCTTCCACTCTCATCACATCCTCCCATTCTCGGTTACAGGACTTTTTTCGGGCTGCACCCACTTTGTGGAATTCCCTCCCTCGCACAGTAAGACTTTCCTCTAGTCTTCAAACCTTCAAGCATTCACTGATATTCCTCTACCACATCTTAATTTCCCTAAATTACCCTATTACCATCCTCTACACTGCTAACGCAAGACAACAACGCTCTGACCAACAATGCAACACACACAGCCCACTCAGTACTTTTACCTTTGCGTTCTAGCTAGTCCATTGTGCAATATGATGTAGCACATGCCCTTGTGTTTCTAACTCCCATTGTCCTATAGATTGTAAGCTTGCGAGCAGGGTTCTCTTACCTCTCTGTCTGTATGTATTACCCAGTATTGTCTTATCAATGTTTGTTCCCAATTATAAAGTGCTACGGAATTTGCTGGCTCTATATAAATAAATGATGATGATGATGAAGTCTGACTGAAGTGGTTCCAATAAATTGTGTGAGGAAAGAAAGCATACAAGGCCAGTTGTAGGAAATTATCTTAAGAAGTTTGGATGTTGAAATCACCCATAATGATAGTGGATATGTAAGAGGATAGGAAATGAGGCAGAGAATATTTTGGTGTGGTCCAGGGGGAGGATCAATCACAATAACATGCATATAGAATGGATAGAACTGTGAATGTGCAAGGAAGGAAAAGAAGTAGTCCAACCTCACCTTATTGTTTCCTTCCAAGTCTGGAGGTGTGGGTGAAATGGAGGCCATCGTGTGAAAGGGCTGAAGATGAGGTAATATCTGATTGTGTAAGCAATGCTTATGTTACTGCCAGATGATTGAGGCTATTTGAGAGGAAGAGGCCATGTATCAAGTTACATTTGTTGCAAACACAGTATGCATTCCACAGAGCACATTTAAAAGACATTGAAAGATTTGAGATGTGGTGTCCTGAAGAAGATATACATGTATGGGGAATGTGGGAAATGGGGGGGGGAGGCTGGATTTGGTGATATATCACGAGCTAATTGTGAAAGAGAAAGAGAGAAAGATAGGATAAATGATTATAAGCTGTATGACCTTTTATGTCCTGGTGAGGGTGAGGATATTACAGTTATTGAAAACAAATAGGAGAATAGTTTCTGAGAATTAATTAAAGGAGAGTGGAGTAGTGAGGGGGCAATGTGAATAAAGGTGTGTGTTTCAAGGAGGGTGAAGGATGATATAAATCTAAAGATAATGCCATGAAAGGAGAGTAAGAAAATACATTTGATGAACACTGGGATTTAAGAATAAAGAAAAATAAATGTACAAAATTAAGAGAGAAAAAGAAAATAAACAAAATTACCTAGTTGCAATACTGAGCGCAGTTAGCGAAGAGGTGCACAGTCAGGTTGTAGTAGGTGAAGATTAATTCTGGATGTCTTCACATGTTGTTTGATGTTTGTTAAACTATGTTCTTAACTGTGCATTTCCTAACTTTGTGAGAAAACCCACTGATACCCCTTTCATACTGCAGCCTCAACCCAGGATTTTGCTGGGGCGAGCCCTGGCAACCCGGATGGAGGCTGCACTATGAATGACTCCAGGTCTAATTCCCATGTCGGCTGACCCGGGAATTAGACCCGGGATTTTTGGTGGGGTAATTTCCGGGTCCAACCCTGGTCTCACCAGACATAATGTTAAAGTTTGAAGAAGAAAAAAACATCACAAGAGGAGCCAATCAGAGCTTCTCTTGTGATGTTGCCATGGAGACCCGGGTAGACCCTCTACCCGGGAATTTGACAGGTAAGAGCCTCTGCTGTCCTGGCAATATCCCGGGTTCATATACCCGGGATATTGCTGGGGCGGCAGTATGAAAGCGGTATTAGTGTAGGGAACACCAACAGGTCACACCCCAAACATGTTTTCCCCTTAGAGTAAATGCTAAGATACAGTTGGAGAGAATAGAAACTAGCTACATCTGTGTTAAATGGTCACCTGATCAAAGAACAAAAATCTATTGGTCATTATCATTATTTCAGTAGGAAATGGTTATTGTTAAGACTGTAGAGAATACCAGTTCAGGGAAACAGTTTTTTAGGGCAGACTGAAAATATATCTTCCTGCCGTTGTCCCCTTCAAAATAATCTAATTTAATTATTTTGCTTTAAATATACTGATGCTTCCAGGTAGGAGGCCCAAAACTACTCCCTTATGTTCACTGCATGCTTACATATTACTGTTAATTACCATCAATCGAAATATTGAAACAAGAGATATAAAAATAATTAAATGTTATTGCTTTACATTCATGTTCATTATACTGGTATCACTGGGTTGGTAATACTGCCACTCCAGGGATCCCAATGTTTTTATTTACACCAGTACCTGTAGATGGGGTAGCTGAGGGTGAAATAGGCCATAGCACTTTTCAACTGATAGCCTCTGGATGGAGGAACTCACTTTTTGTTTCAGCCCATCTATCCATTGAGGCAGAATTCCTTTTCTGATCAGACTGAGACAAATTTTCACTAGCCCCATAAAATGACTTATTTTCCTGTTACTACTACAAAATACACTAACAGAGTGCACCAAATCTCTGATGGGTTGCAATTTCGTTTCAAGGAAAAATGCACACACAGATAGGAGTTTTTTGTTGAGGACTCTCATTAACCCAGGAAGGTAGGATTACAATTGTGCAAAATGACAATAACACATAGGCAACCTAGCACATTTGCTATTTGTTACAGAATTATAAATTATTATAGAATTTATCTATCTCTGCCTCTGCAACAGAGAGACCTTGTTGGATTTTAAGAACTGTTAATGGATCACACATCTGTACCATATTTAGAAATACAGTCAGCTATTAAATGTATAAAAGTTAATATAATAGAGAATTAGCCCAATTTCTTTCCTTCTTGAATTGATAAACAGCACTTGGTTGTACTGGTTAAAATCAAACAAAGGCAAACTATTCTACCTCTTTTGGTAAACTAATGTTCTCCTACAGTTTCCAAAATTACTAGCATGCAGATACCATGAAGATTTACATCTTCATTCCTATATGCATCTGAGCATGCTTATCTCAAAGCAATCTGAACATAAAAAATAATTCCTACTGCTTCCTCTATCATTTTTAAAACTTCTACCTATATATCTCAATAACAGTCAATAGCATGATTGTTCTGTACACTTTTCAAACTCATTACCATAAACTTAACACTGTTCTTTATTCCATACATTGCAAAAATAACCAAATCCTTCTGCTCTCACATTAGCTTTTCGTCATCCAAAATGTCACCAAGCTAATAGTCCATGTTCTTACAATAGCCTGTGTTCATTATTGCAACTTTCTCTTGACAAAACTCTTTTGCCTGCAATCGATCATGAATTTTCCTGTAAGACTTGTCGACACATTCTGATATTCCAGATTTGCCTTCCTTCTCTACCATCCTTACATTGTTTTCCCATAACCTTAAGAATAACATTCAAAATGCTGACTCTTGCCTAAAATGTACAATCTTCCTCTCCCACTTATATTTCAGACCTCAAGCATAGATAGTCGCCTCTCTTCCAGTTATCTACTAATTTCAAACTCTCTCATAACCTCAACCCATACACAGCTGAGAAACATCTCCCACACAGTTCCTCTATTCATCTGTGGAATTCAACATCTTTTAGATAAGATTAAGACAGAGACAGATGACGCAATTCCGCATCCGTCCGACGGACATCCCGTTGCTAGGCAACAGGACGCTGGTTTTCGGTCAGTTGATCGCTGACCATCCACTGCCACCAATGGGGTTCTTTCTGCAGCTATTTAAAGAAAATTCTGGTTCCCTCCTGGCGCCAGAATATCAAGGTCCATGTCCCTTCTGCTCCAGTGTTCCTCTGTGCTTCCCAGCACCCTGACTAACTTCCTGATTCCTGACTTGGCTTCTCTGACCTTCCTCATACATCATCTCTTGGTGTTACTGTTTTCCTGGATTGACTCTGGATTGTATGACTACGCCTCTGCCTGTTCCCATTGTACCTCTCTACCAGCACGGCCTGACCTCGGATTGCTTGACTAAGTTACTTCACCCATTAGTTCACCGGTGGCTAACTTGGAGGACCACAACCTGCGTGCCTCTGCAACAAACTCCAAACCTCCTTGTGGGAGTTCCTGGTGAAGACCAGAGGTACATTTAGACTCAGCGCTTCCTGCTAGCAGCGCAAATACCAGTAAGTAGGCCCCAGTTATCTGATATCGTGACAGTATACTCTGTCCATGTCCACTGAAGGCACAGGTGAACCATCTGCTTGCGGCCTGTTACTCCATCTCACCCACTGTGTGGAGAAGCAGGACTCCGATCAGGCCCACCTACTTCAATGTTTCCAGGGAATAGTCTCTTGGCTGGATACTTTGCAAGCCTCCTTAACCACTTCTCAAAGGGCTATTGTCACCACCACAGAATCTACACAGTCCGTCTCTACATCTTCTATGACATCTGCTACCAATCACCGGATTTTTCCACCAGAGAAATTTGATTGGGATCCTAAGAGCTGTTGCCGATTTCTAAATCAATTTTCAATACAGTTTGAGATCAATTCTGCGTCTTTTCCATCTGAACGTGCTAAAGTGGCGTATACAATCTCTCTACTTTCCGGACAAGCCTTAGCCTGGGCTTCTCCCCTATGGGAATGGGATGATCCCTTACTGCAAAATTCTTCTTCATTTATTGACTCCTTTTGTAAAGTCTTCCACGAGTCTGGGTGGGTCTCCTCGGCAACAACCAGTTTATTGAACTTGCGCCAGGGTTCCCAGAACTTGGGCCAGTATGCAGTGTTATTTGGAATAATGAGGCGCTTGTGGAAACCTTCTAGCAGGGTCTTGAAGACCATTTTGAAGATGAGTTGGTCTCTCGATGCATTAATTTCACTCTGCAATCGTGTGGATCTGCGGTTTCGGGAACGCACCCAGGAAAGAGCAGCTATTAGGCTTTTTTTTCCACATCTTACACCTCACTTCCAGAATCCACCAGTACCACCTGAGGAACAAATGCAAATTGGACACTCTCATCTGTTTTTTCGAAGCACCGGAGAGATGTATTAAACAACATCTTTGTCTGTACTGTGGAGAGTCTGGCCATTTAATCTCCAAATGTCATAAGAGCCTGGGAAACGCGTCCTCCTAGCCGGTGTCAGGGAGGCCGATCTAAGAGTCAAATTCATCACTCCCTACACCTCCACCAGACCTGACTTTTCTATGGCTATCACCTTGGAGTCTCCTACTGGGCCTTTCTTGACACATGCCTTTGTGGATTCCGGCTCTGCCGGTAATTTCATCTCTGCCACTCTGGCATTGCAACTCCATATTTCTACCTGGACCCTCCCTCGGCCATTGTTTCTTTCTGCAGTGGATGGCAATCGCATCTCCAAAGGTACCATATCCCAGGTTACTGTACCTCTCTGTCTGACTGTTGGGGTCCAACTTTCTGAATGGTTTAATTTCCTGGTTCTCCCTCAATAAGTAAACTCGGTCATCTTGGGTCTACCCTGGCTGAGAGTTCATGCACCACAATTTGATTGGGGCTTAGCCCAGGTCACGTCTTTGGGTCCGCAGTGCCACAAGGGTTGTCTATCCTCCGTCAGACCTGTGTCTACAGTCCTTCCCTGTCACATGCTCTCCCCTCAATTGTCCCTTCCTGCCCCCTATGCTGCCTTTCAGGATGTGTTCTGCAAAACTGCTTCTGAGGTATTACCTCCTCATAGACCTTGGGCTGTTCTATCGAGCTCAGCTCCAGTTCTTATTCAGCCTGATCAGGACAAACCCTTTTAGGTGGAGGTAGATGCTTCTTATGTCGGTGTCGGTGGAGTCCTTTTGCAAGAATCGGTCTCTGGAGATCTTCGTCCCTGCGGATTCTTCTCTAGGAAGTTTGCTGCTACTGAACACAATTACGGGATCAGAGGTAAAGAAATATTGGTGATCAAGCTGGCTTTAGAAGAGTGGCGTCACCTGGTGGAGGGTACACGCTGTCCTGTGACTATCCTCATGAATCACAAAAAGCTTATTTACCTTAGAGATGCCCGTTGTCTCAATTCATGCCAGAAAAGGTGGTCTTCCTTCTCTCTAGGTTTGATCAAACTCATCTATTTCTCTGGCTCCAAGAATCTCTTAGCGGATGTGCTATCCCGTTCTTTGACAAGTCTGTCTCCTCCTCCTGTGTCTTCACCAATGTTTGAGCCTTCTAGTATTGTTGCCTTGACTAGGACGTCTCCTAGAACCCCTCCAGTTGGCTGTTCTTACCTGGACCCTTCATTACGTATCAAAGCTCTTCGCTGGGGCCATGGTACCAAGACTGCTGGAAATGCTGGAGTTAAAAATATATTGGTGTTTCTTTCTCTGCGTTTCTGGTGGCCCACTATGCGTGTCGATGTTCTAGAATATGTGGCTTCTTGTGAAATCTGTGCCCGGAATAAGCTGCTAGACGTTCTACTGCTGGGTTACTGATGCCCCTTCCTGTTTCTGAACACCCTCGGCTTAGTATTTGAATGGATTTTGTCACCGATCTGCATCCCA
Source organism: Mixophyes fleayi (assembly GCF_038048845.1). NCBI lineage: Eukaryota > Metazoa > Chordata > Amphibia > Anura > Limnodynastidae > Mixophyes > Mixophyes fleayi. Next base: position 104,537,693 of record NC_134408.1, on the reverse strand, counting down.
GTAATGGATTCAATACCATCTGGGTAGTTGTGGACAGGTTTTCAAAGATGGTTCACTTTGTTCCATTAAAAGTACTCCCTTCGGCACCTAAATTGGCCCAAATCTTTATTAGACAGATCTTTCGTCTACATGGTTGCCCAGGGGAGATTATTTCAGATCACGGTGTTCAATTTGTCTCACAGTTTTGGAGAGCATTCTGTAAAGAGTTGGGGATTGGCCTAAAGTTCTCTTCTGGGTATCATCCTCAGACCAACGGCCAAACGGAACATGTTAATTAAGATTTGGAGTTATTTCTTTGTTGCTTTTCCTCTGCGAATCACTCGGACTGGTGCAATCTACTATCTTGGGCTGAGTTCGCCCATAAGTACCAAGTTCCTTTACATTCTTTACAATATACAGTACTCATCCCATTGTACCTGATTTTGATTTCTCTCCTAATTCTCTGGTTCCAACTGCTAACTATTAGGTTTGTGATCGGTCTCATACCTGGGCTACCTCTAAAGACAAGTTGTCAAGATTGGTTCAACAATTGAAGGGTGCTGCTGACCATCATCGTAGGGTTGTTCCTGTTCTGCAACCTGGAGACAAGGTATGGCTTTCCGTCAAGAATCTCAGACCTAGAGTACCATCCTTGAAATTAGTTCCCAGCTTTATCGGTCCTTTCCATGTCATCAACCCTGTGACCTGCGTGCCTCTGCAGCAAACTCCAAACCTCCTTGCGGGGGACCCTGGCAAAGACCAGCGATACGTTTAGACTCAGCGCCTCTCTGTTAGCAGCGCAAATACCAGTAAGTAGGCCTCAGTTATTTGATATCGTGACATGGTGCTGTGAAGTCCCAAAACTGCACGTTCCAAGCACAGACATGTATTTTGTTCTTGCAACAATTATTTTTTTGCCCTGGCCTTAAAACACAGCAAGAAACATTTTAAAAATCCTGCCATAAGGTCTATGACAGTATTTATTTGATGTATTTCTTTATTCAACATTGAACACTTGGTGCAGAGGTGCTCAAACCCAGTCCCTAAGAGCTAACAACAATTCATGGTTTCAAGATTTTGGCCTGTAGAAACAGGTGGCATAATTGCTTACTGGGTCAAATGGATTAACTAACCTTTGCTCACCTGTGCATGATGATCAAAGAAATTCCGAAAACATGAAGAGTTGATAGATCTTGGGGACTGAGTTTAGGCACCACTAAGTTAGCACTATATTGATTTAGCCAGCATTTTCATTTGTTTTATCCATTGTTTTTAAAGGAAGTGGAAGTAAGGAACTTTATGAGCCTTTAGCTCCCCATGTTAGCTGAAGATCCCCTTTCAGGGGTGAGCTAAAGAACACAGACCATAAGGGACCTTCAATCAACTGCAGAAAAAACAGCTTTGCAGGGCAGTAAACCCATAAGGGGCTTTACGAAACTTGGGGTTAGGAATGAAAAGAGCACCTCCTAGCTTTGAATGGGGGGTCAACAAATCATTTTACCACAAACAACCTTATAGTTCTAGGGAGAGCAAGGTTCTTCCAGTTTTCAGGTTGGTCAGAAGACCGAATTCTTCAAAACACAAGCTTGTTCTCCACTTTGTATGCAGCAGGTGAACGAAGCACACAACACATTCTCCCAGGCTAGTAGCACAAAGTGTGACCAGTTTGCCTGAACTTCTGGCTTCAGCTAACAGGGAGCTATTCCCTGAGGAGGATTCCCCTTTATTTGCTACAAGATGGGACAGATTAAAATGAGTGAAATTTGTATATAAGGACACTTCACATTTAGGTGTATACAAATATATTCCGTGTTATTTTAACATTTTTGATTTGCTAAAGATATTCTGAACCAAAAACAGATTATGGATGCATAGAAATTGGTACATTTAAGACATCCTCGCTGGCACTGAAGGTCGGACATGGCTTGCAAAAGATATCGAGCATTGTGGAATGCTGAGTAATGATCGAGGGCTGCACTGCTGAGGTTGAAAATGCTCGCAACTTCAGGAAGATCTCTGAGGCAAGATAGAACGAGCTGATCTCATTGACTGCCTTGAAAACTCTTGGGACTCAAAGTGAAACATGCCTCAGCTCTTAACCTTTCACTGAAGATGTGGAAAAGAAGCACTTGTAATCTCAATGAGAAATTGCAAGTGTATCAATGCAATTTATCCACCCAACTTCTCTTCAAAAGATTATTTGGATCTCCGTGAAAATGATGCTCTACTACTTTCTGAGCTTGAGAAGAAGCTCTGCCACCACTTCACACAGATTGAAATCCCGGGAAAATGTGGGAGAAAAGTTCCAAAACTGCTAACACCAGCAGTGCAAAGCACAATAGATTTTTTTTTTTTTGCAGAGAAGCATTAAGAATTGTGGAGTGGCCACCCAAAATGTCTATATTATGGCCAGACCATCTGTGTTGTCACTTTTCAGAGGCTCAGATTGCAAATGCTTTTTTGCCTGAAAGTTTGAAGCTAAAGATCCCCAAAAACTGTCTTTTATAAAGCATAGAACGTATATAGTCACTCTTTAAAAGGCCCTCTGCCTATATGACACAGCATTGAATCAATTGACAGACTTTCTTGGGCACAACATCTGCGTGCACTGTCAGTATTACCACCTCACAGAAGGTACCCTCCAACTTTTAATGATCCTAAAGTGGGAAAGATTAGCTGAATTGAAAGGTAAGCATTTGGAAGAGATTGACATTGATCAAGTTAAGTCAGTTATTTTGTACCTAATGTATGGTTTTGACTTTTACCTCAGTCATTTACATATCTATTTCTTTTTAGAATCGGTCCAGCAACAGGGTGATGGGTCAAAGGATGAGCAGTCCCCTGTAACAGGGAAACAAGTTGATATGCATTCAGTATGTAAGTATGCACCCATGTACAATGTAGTTTGCAAAGGATTCTACATTGTACATGGGTGCATACTTACATTACCCCCTTAACAACAGTGATAATAGTGTTTGCTTGCTCAATGATGTCATCAACTGCAGCCGCCTTCTTGCTTCATCGTCATTGGCTGAAGTCAGGGTGAAAAGGAGTCATTATCGGTCAAGGTCGGGAATCATCTCCTTTGGAATCCTCAGGTCAGGGTAAGTCTGGTCGTGTTTCTTGGCATCAATATGCCGTACCCCACCCATTTACATTACATCTGCGACCCTTAAAAAAGCCCATAAAACCTGCGGCTCCACATACGTATGGCAAATACCTATCTTGCTTTTGACCATGTTGTGAAGTGCTTGATGTCAAGATGGTGCCCATTGAAGCAAAATATATGTTAGTTTTTTTGTTAAAGGCCACTGCAAAGCATGGTCCTCATATTATTATTATTATTATTATTATTATTATTATCGTTTATTTGTAAGGCGCCACAAGGTTTCCGCAGCGCCGTACATGGTACGAACAGTAGACTATACAGGGTAAAACAGTACAGAACAATAAACACAAAGTACCAGTACTCCAGAAACTCCAGGCAGGCAAATACAGTAGAGACGGAGGGAGGGGAAGAACAGGTATGGAGACAGGAAGGAAGGGGGGCCCTGCTTATACGAGCTTACATCCTAAGATAGGGTAAACAACTCAGGCACAGAAGGGAGCCAGTGAATCAAAGGGGAGAGAAAAAAGGGGCCAGGAGAGAAACAGAAGAGATGAGAGGTTAAGTGGATAGTTGGTAGGCCTTGAGGAACAGGTTAGTTTTAAGTGCCCGCTTGAAGGAGCACAGATTGGGTGAGAGACGGATGGAGCGAGGGAGGTCGTACCAGTGAAGGGGGGCAGCGCGGGAGAAGTCTTGGATTCTGGAGTGGGAATAGGTGATCAGAGTGGACGAGACGCGGCGATCATTGGCCGAGCGCAGGGAGCGGACGGGAGTGTGAATGGTCCTTGGTCCTTTTACTCAGTTCCCATCAAAATAGTATACTTGAGAGACTGTGTGTGTATATGTAGTGTACAGCTTTGTGCTTTTATATAGTGTGGAAGTGAAATAATTAGATGAAGTACCAAATTAATAAATGGTGATGATGATGGATTAATATTGTTTTACTGTACGATTGCGATTAATACGCCAAGTGTTATGATGTAATTGAACTGATTCATAACACACACATTTACATTCACACTTACACTTGTAAATAACACACATTTATTAAGGTTCCAATCCACATTTATTTATTAATAAAATGTGTTAGATTGTTTGTACATAGGTGATAATATATTAGAGGTATATAAGGTTCAGGATAGAGGAAATATTTCATGTTTAGTATCATTTTGATCTGCACATTAGCATCTCAAATCCGTTACTTTTGGCTGTGCGATCGCTTCCTGTGATCAATAGTTATGGAAGATAAAGGATTGGATGATCAAAATTACATTGTGCTTTAAGTTTGTTTAGAACTGTTTGGGTCAGTTCCCTTGAGAAGCACATGCAGCTGTTGGAGAATTGACCCCCCCCACCCTTGGAGGGCATTGTTTGAACCGACCTATGACCTGCATTACACTGGACTGTCCTGAATGCTGAATCAATGGAAACATGCCATGATATCATCAGTAGTTTTTTCTATACGGAAACTGGATACTATCAAGCTACATTACCAGGTAATGCTCTCTCTCTTTGCCTGACTACACAGACAACATGACGTTATCTTATCCTGGTTGAAGCTCATTAGAAAATGTAATGTATTCAGTGTTTTTATACTTTCCTGCTTTATTGTATCATCTTTAATGCGTAATAATTGCTTGCTGTAAATCCTGCTATATTTTGCAATTAAATATATTTTTTCTTGGGAACCACAACAATCTCATTGGACAATGTGTTATTGGTAAGCGATAAAATGATTTTAATAATAGTCACAACAGAAGTCCCTTTTGAGTATATTATCCTTACATATCAGAGTAGTAGGGTAAACACATATGTGTATTAATGTGTTCCAGTATATTGTAGGAAAAATAACAATATACTATATTTATTTCAACATGCTACTAAAATAGAACCGTTGCTGTCCAGAAAAAAAACAACAATTTGCTCAGGTACAGAAAAGTAAGTAATTCCAGATAAACCTGATGCATTGCAAGTAGATGAAGCAGACCCTGGTCATCGAGGAACAAAACACATTTCTTCATTAAGAGTATTTATTTGCAGTTTTGTATATTGATGAAGTGAATTTTAGTGAACAAATTTGAGCACAGACCTTTATTTCTACAGTGTTATTTTAGGCACAGAGGGTCTGATTTATGTCGTCAACCCATTAGCGTAGTGTATCTTGAGTTGAGCTATCACTGTGCATCCCTCAAAAAACAAACTTCAGCAAATGCACTGACTTCATATCTGCACACATCTGACACTTACGACCCCTTGCGACTTGAGGGGGGTGGACATACATAGGCCATGTACAGTAAGAGTGTATTCACTCAGATGTGACATTTTCAAATCCTGTCATTAACACAAGTTTGGATGTTTTCAGCCATATCTTTTGTACCTTCTATAGGGCAGGTGTAAATGCTTGATGATAGTATTGACAGACACTGCATTGTCTTTGTTTACTACTTTTCACAAATGCGTCTTAGCTGCTAGCAGAGAACGCTCCATACGCATTGAAGACTTATTTAGCTAGTTCATTTTCTATAATTTTTTAAATCAAATAAAAAAAATCTTAAATATATGATTATTGATAAGGATATTCCATGTTCTGATACATTGGCCTTTGTTACAGAAACAGACATTTTTGACCTTAGAACACATTAGTAGTAAAACCAGTTAAAATGCTTAGCGGTTGATAACATAACCATAACCATAAGCCTTTAAGTTGACCGTAACACATATGATATGTAATAAGAGAAACTACCCCAACTTGTTGACAAATTAACTTTGTTTATTGAATTAACCTTGCACTGATATGGTGGAGGGAGTACACTGTACTCAGCCTTGGCTACTGATCAATGCTAATCAGGATGACCCATCCTTTGGACATCTGTATTTATCCGCCATTTTACCTAAGTACACTGTTGTAGTGTGTCCTTACACTGGAACAATAATCCCCAGGCATTCTGGCAGCTGAACCTTTCTGGGCTAATCGTAATGCACCAATCGTAATGCACAGGTAAGTCTGCTTCTCTTTAAATCGTTTTTTTACAGATTCGGATTTTAATTGGAGGAGTCCTCTGTTTCGGAATATTCAATACCGATAACCCGTACCCAACCCATGGGGACACCGGTAAGTGCTGGTAATTATGTTAATGCCAGAGAAATCTATGAGTTGTCCAGCGTCAACCTTTTGAATAATTTGAAAAAGTGGTGAAAAAGGCGGCATTTTGACTCTTCACTTGTCAAATACTCATATATGTGAAATGGATTTTTTTTTGCACTTTTTCCTGAAGTATTTCACTGGAAAATAATCTAATGCCTTGTTAAGCTCAAATTCATACGCCATAATTCACAGATCATGAAAGAGTGAATGGTGATATAAGATGTAACTAGAGCAGGGTGGGCTGGGGGGAGTAGGGGGGCGCATGCCCCCCCCTTCCCCCAAGGCTGGTACCATAGTGGATTACCTTGGGCTGGGTCACTGGGTCGCCTGCAATGTTTTTCCTTTGAAACAGGCTGCTGAGATGTAGTATCTGCAATCTAGGTATAAGTAATACTGTAACTTAATGAGAAATCACTAGCTTTATCAAAATGTCTCACAAATAACCTAGAGCACATTTTCATGCATAATTTCACTCAATCATTTGCTAAAAGTAAAGGTTATTGTTTATCATATATAGTCTAGTGGAGATGAATAAATATAAATTATCCATACAGTCTTTCATTTATTAGAGAAGGAAATAAAAACAATTTTTAGAAAGATCTATTTGCCTCTAAAACATTTTTGTTTATGTACATTAATATAAAATAAAATGTAGCTCTTTAATTTATATAGAAAATATTAATGTTTCTATGTATAGCACTAGGTTACGTTGATTATAGATGATAATAATGGTTGATATGTAATTGATTAAACCTCCATAAAACATGAACCAAAGAAAACTTAACAGTAAAATAGTTAATAAGTGGTACAAAAATGATGTAGTAATACATAACTACACAGTGAATAAAGATGTTTGTGCAGATATTAATAAGTATATATATATTTTCATTTATCAACTAATACACGTTACAAAAAGCAAAATAAGACAATATGTGTGTATAAAATGCAGAAAAGTCACCCAGGCTCTGGAGCTGGCGGTCTGCATGCATTACCTGCAGAAAAGAGGGAGTGATTCATTAAGGAAAGGAAAGCAAAAAAAATAGTAACTTTTAACCCTGGCAAAACCATGTTACAATACAAGGGATGCAAATTAGTTTATTATTTTGCACATAAGGAAAATAGTGGCTGTGTGTCACACTGGAGAGTGAATATCCTCCCTCTCTTCTCAAAAATTTCACCCACCAATGACAATCCACTGAAACAAAAACTTTCTAACAATAAAACCTAGACCAGTGTACCTGCTAGTTGCCTACTCTCCTGGAATGTCCGGGAGACTCATGAATTTCTGGGAGTGTTCTCAGACTCCCGGTAGAGCAGGGCAACCTCCTAGTTCCCGTTCACTACAGTAGTTAATTGGCATATTATGTAATAGACCATAATATGTGATGCACGTCTAGGGAGCAGGGCCAAATGACACGTTTGTGCCCCAAACGCCCACCTGCCCTCCAGACCAAGGTTGGCAAGTATGGTGTACCTTCATGTGAAACTGTAAGTAATGGAGTTTTGGTTGTACATTGTGCTGTTTTTGAATAGAATATGTGTAGTATGTGATGTATGGCAAATTGTGAGAAATTATATGCATTGCTATTGGACTGTGTGTACAATATGGTTTAATGAGGATGGTTTTATCTGGAAAACTGTAATTATATGGGCACAGTTATGCCTTTATATTAGGGTTCACTCTAATAAATCATATTTCACCATGTTACTTTTGTGAGGGGGGCGTGGTTCTTGAGGGGCTACATCTTAAAATGTATTAGATCTATTAAGATGGAATTTGGCATGCGAATGGAGAACTGCCTCTGCATAACAAATTTCAGAAAAAAAAAGAATAAAATACAACAAGTTAGTAATAATCTAAAGTTGAAAATCTTACAGTTTTTATCACTTCCTGTTTTGCAAAACATCAGCGTTTTTCTGTTTTTTGGGGGAAAGTGTAACTCAGTGTACAGGGAATTTTAATACTAAGGGGTATATTTACTAATCAGCAGTTTCAACGAGTCACCTCTTCTCAGCGCTGTTACGTCCATATGTATCATTTACAATAAAGATTCTCCGATGCGATCATTGTGGTTCCAAAGCACATAGGTTTTATTCGCAAAATATTACAAGGCAAAGTTTGGTATGAACTTGCTTGCGCTAACACAATCTTCTATCACAATGCTCTGGTTTCCAAAGCCAGAGGTGAACAATTTATACACTATACAGATGTAAAAAGCAGTGACATCACAAAGATGCACAGTTACAGTATTAAGGTTCACATTTATAGGTTACTGTATCATGACCTCCCAAGAACTCATGTATTAAACAAGTGTGGACCGCACTGGTTAAGTTCTAATAAGAGAATGGTAGTACTTCTTTATGATATATGAAATAATTGTAAATGTTACTATATCTGTGTATATTATTTTAAATAACCAGCAGAAGTGGTGCACTCACACAGTATTATTGGTAAGTAGCGAGAAAGGAAGAAAGAAACTGTGTCTTGAGGCACTCATAGGACTCTCCTCAAAAATAATAAAATATAACTTTTAACTGCACTTCAAAAAAAAATGACATCTTCATGATAATAATAAGATCCTCATATGAGGATAGAACTAAGCAGTGAAATATTAGTGTTGGGATTTTTATATCATGTACCTGTCCTTTTTCCAAACAGGGTCCTAACCTTCCAGGATCCAGACAAGCAGCAACTTAGCTTAGGACACAAGCAGCAACAAGTAGTAAAAGCAGCAAGAACAGGTAGGAGAAAGCAGGACAGTCTGCCAACTTTTCTGAAACACTCAGTCAGGACTTTGTCCTGACTGTAGGGGCAGTTGGGAGGTATGTTCTGCTTCACACAGCTCTGCTCGAAAAGGGAAGGTAGGGCAATAGTGCATGCAGCATTGCCCGTTTATATGATGGGGATAGGAAGAGTTGGAGAGAAGCGAAGAGCTGTCTAAAATTATAGCCATGTCCCCATCTATGCTGGTCACACCAACTGGAGGTGTGGCATGGAAACCCCTCTCAACAAATCCTGTGTTTGCCCCTGAATAACAGTATATAATTCATGCCAGCACATAGCATTAAGGGAACCATCTGCACTCAGTTGCACATCTGGGAGTAAGATGGATCCAGAGAGGGCCTTCTTTCTGCCCTTCAGCTGTAACTCAAAGCCCAGAGATCACTCCATTGTACCAGCTACTGCCTCCAGTCAGGTTCCCCCCTCTCAGAGTGAGTCACTACTAGACAGTGCAAGGGAAAAGACACCATCTATAAACTATACTGCAATATGAATATATTCTATTATTAGTTTCTTTACTTACGACATCTATCATGTGAATATACCTGTGTTGACCTGTGTCATAAAAATACTGCATAAATGAAAATTAAAGAGAAATTTAGCCACTAGCATATATTCCTTCATATTTGCAGCTCTGGCTGAAATACTTCCAAGGTGAGCGGATTGCTTTCTTCTAATACAGCTAACAATGTTATGTGAAAGTTATATATGGAGAGTTAATGCTGGTATCAGAAAATTCACTAACTGTCAAGTAATATATCTTCTTAAGTTACTGGAACCAATTGCCACACTATATGAGATTAGCTATATTATTTTTATAATGCTATACATTTCAAATTTTTAGTTTTTATTTTTATTTTTGCAAAGGTCAAACAGTAGTATAACCAACACCTGAGAAAAATGAGCATATACAGCACTAGAGAACATGAGGCACGTCCAGCGTAACATCATAGGAAAACAGTGCAATGGTAACAAATTTTATATATTTTAGAATGACCAGGAACATTTTTTTGTTTTTAAAAGAAGTGACAGAGAAAGAAGAAGAAGAAGAATGTTGGAAAAGAGGAAAAGGAAGCAGGGAGTAAGGAAGAGAAATTAGCACATAGTAGAGTAGAAAAGTAAGGAAAAAGGGAGAAAGGAAGATTATTGGGAGGAGGATGGACTAAAAAAGGTATAACGTCAAGTGAAAGGGGAATAAACCTGAAATAACGAGTGCCATGGGTCCCACACCTTAGTAAAAGATCTAGAGGATCTGTTAACGATGCTAGTCATATATTCTAACCATTGGACTTGCCAAACTCTGTTAATAATAGCCTGGAGCGATGGTGGAGACTGCTCCCGCCAGTCTGCTGCAATTTGGCAGGTAGTCGCCGACAGGATATGTCTAACCAGCTTATTCTGGTGTCGAGTCGCCGTGGGCGCCCCCAGAGGTAGGAGAAAGAATTTAGGTTCCAGCGGTATAGTTACCCGGAGTACTGATTGGATCAGCTGTTTAATCTCTGCCCAAAAATTTGCCAGTTTGGACAGGACCACAATGTATGGATAAAGTTACCTTCATTTGAGCAGCCTCGCCAACAGCGATCAGAAGAGTCTAGGAGAATTTTATGAATCCGGGAGGGAACATAGTACAATCGGTACAGCACCTTGTAGACATTCTCTTTTATTTTAACACAGATTAAACTGGAGGCAGCATTCTCATATATTTCTGACCATTCTTCGCTCAGGAGAGTTTCACCAAAATCACGTTCCCAGGCCAGTTCATGTGAATCTCTAAGGTCGGAACTAGGCGGGCGAGTTCATGGTACAGTGTTGCGATAAGGCCATGTGTAGAAGACTGGTGGAAACAGAGATTTTCGAACGTGGTAAGGGGTAGGTAGTGAAGGAGCTGGAGGAATTGTAGAAACATTTAGAGGGAATGACCATTCGAGATTGAATATCAGCAAATGAAGGGAACACTGCCGTGGAGGTGAGATCGTTCATAAAACGGACCCCTTGTGAGGTCGAAGCGGAAAACACTTTGGGGGAAAGGCCCGGGGCAAAATCAGAGGAGTTAAATAATGATATTAGTGGAGAGGGGTGGGGGGAAAGGCCAAACTTCTGAGAGGATGAGTCCCAGATCGCCAGGGAGTGTGAAATGACCGGGTAAAGTAAGGCACGTTTTGGGCGACGGGCCCGTGGGAGCCATAAGAGGGTGGATAAAGATAGCATGCCCAGACATTCGGCTTCAATCTCGACCCAGACCCTAGAGGGTGCTGAGCTACACCAGAGAACACATTGAGCAAGTTGCGCAGAGAGATAATAGCGTCGGAAATCAGGGATACCCAGTCCTCCTTCCCGCGGGGACCTCTGTAGTAGCTTAAAGCGAACTTGGGCGCGCTTACCAGACCAAATAAATTTAGACACATGAAAATGGAGGAACTTGAAAACATATGGGGAACACAGATGGGAAGGGTTTGAAAAAGATAAAGCAGCCTAGGGAGTATATTCATCTTGACTGCATTAATACAACCTATCCATGAAATATATAATTCAGGTCCGACTTCACTTGGTCTAGAATGCGGGGAAAGTTAGCCTGAAAGAGCTGGTGGAAATGTTTAGTCAGATATATCCTTAAGGTACTTAATTTTTTGGAGACGCCAGTTGAATGGGAAAGAACCTTCTAATAACACTTTATCAGCAGGGGAAACGTAAAAGTCCAGGACTTCTGTCTTATCAGTATTAACCTTATATCCCGAGAAGGGGCCATAGAGGTCCAGTTCTTCCAAAAGAGGGGGAACGGAAGACATCGGGTTTGCAATAGTCAACAGGACGTCATCTGCATATAATGCTATCTGGTGAGAGGACCTACCTATCGGGATGCCTGTTATCTGCTGATTAGCCCGGATCCTGGCTGCTAGTGGCTCTATAATAAGGGCAAAAATGAGTGGAGAAAGGGGGCAACCCTGCCGCGTTCTATTGGCGATAGTAAAGGGGGCCGAGGTCAGGCCATTTGCGGAAATTGTGGATGACGGTGAGCGGTACAGAGCTGAAATGCGAGTAATGAATTTACCTGAAAAACCCATCACTCCCAACACCCCGTCCATAAATGACCAGGAAATGCGGACGAACGTTTTCTCAACATCTAGTGACATAAGTAGGGAGGAGAGCCTACCCCTGTGATTTGTTTGGATCAAGTCAATTGTTATCCTAGTATTATCAGGGGCTTGGCGCCCCGGAATAAACCCCACCTGGTCGGGATGGACTAGGGAGGGGAGGATGGGATTCAGTCTAGAGGCCAAGATTTTTGCATAAATTTTAAGGTCTACATTGAGGAGGGATATTGGTCTGTAGCTAGAGCAAAGGGATGGGTCCTTCCCTGGCTTCGGTATAACAATGATGTTGGCTCTAGTAGTAGCGGTATCAAATGTAGCTCCTTCTAAGAACTCATTAAAGAAGGATGTCAGGTGGGGGCCCAGGACCATCAGGGCCCGGAGCTGAGGAGGCCTTCAGGGATTTAATGTCCGCCAACACCTCGATCAAAGTGAGATCCGCATTCAAAGCTTCTAGATGAGATGAAGAAAGCCTGGGGAGGGGGGTGGTAGCTAAATATTCATCTAGGGTAGGCACTGTGTGGGCTCTTTGAAGGAGAGGCGGTGGGGAGAGATTGTAAAGAGAGGAATAAAATTCCTGAAACGTCTGGACAATCGCAGTGGGATCATATGTGACGGCATCCGTTTGTGAGTGAGAAATTTTATCAATGTGATTTAGGGCCATCTTCTTACGGAGCTTTCTGGCTAGAACAGTGTCTGCTTAATCAGATTTATCATAGTTCTTTTGCTGAAGTTTTTGCATAGTAATAGCAGCCCTATGGTAAAGGAGGGTGTTAAGTTGGCCTTTCAGTAAGGTAATTTGAGTGAGTAGGGCAGGGTCATGAAGGGACTGGTGTTAGGAAAGAAGAGAGTTAATTTTACATTCCCAGCTTAATACCTCCTCTTTAGCTTTTCTCCTGGAGGCCGCTGTCAAGCTAATCAAATGACCGCGTATAGTAGCTTTGTGTAGTTATTATTTTTCATACAAAAAAATGTGTACATGGTATCTCCCAAAATCCTCAGGATTGGCAATGATACAGTCAGACTTCTGATGTTAACATAGTTATGCATCCTGAAAAGAGAAGAGACAACTGGAGACAGCGAACAGTGCTCCACACATAATTGTACCAGAAGTTACTGCTTTGCTCAGATGGCAGTTGGAAAATAAAACATGGACAGCCTAATCAATCGGCTGTTAAAAGAATGAAGAATGATGGGGTTGCAGTGAATGGCTGGCAACTGCCAGGGAAAGGGAGTCACTGTACCTGAAACAAGGTGAGCTGCGGTGGGCAGATGTCTTCCAATGGAAAAGGGAGGAGGGCAAGGAGGGAGGTGTGTACGGGCTTTGATAGGGTATAATGGGGTACATACTGAGTCAAGGATTTGTCATGAGGAGCAGAATACAAATGGGGAATATGTTATGCAGAGTGCCATAGAGTGTGCAGTGAATGACAGTGAAAGAAAATCTGGTGGGCAGTGGGACATGTGTGAGAAAATCAGGGGAGTATGAGTGAAAAAAGCTGTTGAGCTTGGGGTGGCATGTGAGAGAAAAGCTGTGGGCACGTGGACATGTGAAAGAAAACATGTATGGCAGGGGGCATTTGAAGGAAAATTTGGGGGAAATGGGTGACTTGTGAGAGGAAAACTGGTGGGCACATTGGGTGAGAAAAAAGCTGATGGGTAGATGGGCATGTGATAGAAAGACTGGAAGGTAAGAGGTGTCATGTGAGGGAAAAGCTGGTGGGCAAGCTGGCATGTGAGAAAATCTAGAGAGCATAGTGGGTTGCACATGAGAGAAAAACTGTTGGGTATATAGGGTGCCATGTGACTGAAAAACTAGTGGACATTTCATATGGCATTTGAGAGAAAAGCTGGTGGCAGGGGCATGTGAGTAAAGCAGGGGGCATGCGAGAGAAGCTATTGGGCATGGGATATCATGTGTAAAGCTGAAGGGCAGAAGGTGACTTTTGAGTGGAAAGATGGACATGTTACAGAAAATTTTGTTGGCATGGGTGTCGTATGAGGGAAAAGCTGCTGGCAGAGGGTATGTGAGAGAAATTATGGGGGCATGTTAAGGAAAAACTGGTGGGTGGGAGGGAATGGGAGGCAAAGGTGTTAGGAATGTGAGATGGAATGTGAAAGAAAATATGGTGAGCATATTAGGTGGCATGTGATAGGACAGCTGGTGGGCATATGGGATGATCTGTGAAAGACAAGCTGGTACGCATGTATGTGGCATGGGAGAGAAAGGCTGGAGGGTATATTGTGTGACTTGTGAGAGGAAAGCAGGTGGGCATATTGGGTGGCACAGGAGAGAAGAGCTGGTTGGTATATGGAGTGGCACAGGAGAGAAAGCTATTGTGCATAAAGAATGGCACATAAAAGAGTAGCTAATGGGTACATGGGGTGGCACAGGAGAGAAAATCTGGTGAGCATATGCGGTGTAAAGTGAGAAAAGCTAATTGGCATGTGAGAGAAAGTCGGGAAGGTGTTTCGGGTTGCATGTCAGAGAAATCCTGGTGAGCATATGGATGCTGGTTCAACCATTACAGTCAAGTGATGTGCCTGTCAAAACCTGACTGGACAGTTCACAAACAAAAGTGGCGCCATCACAAATATTATAATAATGTCCCCCTCCCAGGCTTGGCCCTGGACATTCTCCTCTAATCTCTAATATATATAAGCCTACCGGCATGTGTTAGTCTGTGTTTGGAAACGGAGGCTTGCATACCCTGCAGGCTCCCCAGAAATGAAGTCTTTGGTCTATTAATAAAAAACTACATCAGATTGATTGTGGCCAGTATCTGATTTCACCCTGTAACCCAATAACAAATCTATATAAATATATATATATATATATATATATATATATATATATATATATATATATATATATATACACATATATAAATATTTATATATATATATATATATATATATATATATATATATATGTGTGTGTGTGTGTAAATATGTGTATATATATATATATATATATATATATATATAGTCCAAACTTGTGTCATGTTATAAATGTTTTTTGTTCATTTTTGTTGTTCGTTTTTTTTCATATACATTAGCAATGTTAGTTTTAATGTGTGTTATCAATGCTATTTTGATGTGCGGTATCATTGTTAGTTTTAATGTGGAGTATCATTGCTAGTTTTAATGTGTGTTATCAATGCTATTTTGATGTGCTGTATCATTGTTAGTTTTAATGTGGAGTATCATTGCTAGTTTTAATGTGTGTTATCAATGCTATTTTGATGTGCGGTATCAATGTTAGTTTTAATGTGGAGTATCATTGCTAGTTTTAATGTGTGTTATCAATGCTATTTTGATGTGCGGTATCAATGTTCGTTTTAATGTGGAGTATCATTGCTATTTTTTTTTTTTTATTTTTTTTATAACTTTTTATTAGAAACATCTTTTCCCATAGAAAATGCATTACAGAATCTCGAGAGGTTAAACAGAAATAGATAACACGTATTTATATACAACAGGTTCTCTCGCACTTGGGAGATAAATGTATATTTATCTATCTAATACTGCAAAGATGTTATTTTAACTTTTCAAGTTTGAAGGGTATAAAGTGGAGGGGGGTATACAGGGACCAAAGGGAGGGACGGGGGGGGGGGGTAAGTGATTCACGCATCAAGTAAGAGAACAAGTATGCTTGCTTAGGAATATCTTTCCATGTCTAGATTCCACTAGAACTGGAGTGGAGATTGATTGTAATATATGGCCCACGGGGTCCAGACTTTGTAGAAGGAGACGGAGGAGCCCCTCAGCACACTAGTAATGTGCTCCATCTGGTAAGTGTGCCAGGTCCGACTGCAGACCATCTGGAGTGTTGGTGGTGTGGAGCTTTTCCAGGAGGCCGCTATTTGACATGTGGCAGCACTGATGATGTGCCTAAAGAGTTTGTGAGCAGATCTAGTGAGGTCTGGGATGGGTAGTGGCAGTAAGATGTGCTTTGGGTCAGGTGGTACGTGAGCATTTAGGATTGTTGAGGCTAGAGCAAGAACTGCTGCCCAGTATGGGCGGATCCCGGGACAGTCCCACCATATATGCATGAATGTTCCCATCTGACCAATCATTGCTAGTTTTAATGTGTGTTATCAATGCTATTTTGATGTGCGGTAACATTGCTAGTTTTAATATGGAGTTTCAATACTCATTTTAATGAAGGGTTTAGATTGTTTTAATGTACAGTATTTTAGTGTGTGGTAGGAATGATTTTTTTATGCTTTTTTTTTGCTTTGCTCCGAATTCAACTATTTGGAAACCCTCCCTTAAAAATCCTGCGTTTGCCCCTGATTATAATTCTTGGATGGGTAAGGTTGTAGACCAATCAGTGCTGGATGTGCTCTCACGTGCTTCAGAGATTATATTGAGTAGGACTAGTTCTCTTTCCACTAAATATTCCTGAGGTACCCGAATTATGGGGTGGGAGGACACTATGGGAAAGATAAGACAGCTAGGTCCCTTAGTTTGGAGTCTCCCAATACTTGGCAAACTGATACAAGGAAACTTGAGCATTGGGAGACTGGGAAGAATGAACAGACAATAGCCCGCCCCACAAGAGATGATGAAAAAAAACTGATGACATTATTAGAGTGTATATACTAACTCAAGCTGTAAGAGATCATATATGACATTGTTGATAGACATAGGATGATGTTATTGATGAACATGTACTATCTAAATGTTGTCTGAGCTAGAAGACATGCATTGGGCGAATGAACCTGTTAGACATGAAGAACTGTAGTAGAATATTCTATATTGTTGATACATGTTCTATCGTACCATGTACCATTCCAAATAATGCATTACATGTTTTATTGCACTCTTGAAGGTCATACAAAAGTTTATCTCCAAGCTCCAGAGGTATACGGTCTATAGTAAAAGTAAAAATTGTTTCTAGGATTAAAACTCTATCTTATGGTAACCTGTCTGGGATCTACAGGCAGTGTGGTCATACACCAAGGAGGACTTACATTACAGAGCAATGAAACGTGATACTGAGATCCTGCATATAAAATCTTTAAGGTGATAGTTTATTGTACTATCAAAGGGTGGAACTGTCGAAGTTGTATAAATGGATGAACAAAAGTATATTGGTTAATATTGTTTTACCGTGCGATTGCGATCAGTACGCCACATAACACATGGCACGGCGCAATCGCACGATAAAATACGCACGCATACACTCGCACTCTCACATTCTCTTATTTATGTATTTAATATTTATAAGGGTTCCAGTCCACAGTGATTTATGAGCAGATGGTATTTAATTTATAGTTAAATATATTAAGGTTATATGTACACTTTAGTGATATTTAAGGTTCAGGTTACAGGAAACATGTCATGTTTAGTATCATTTTAATCCCCTATGTGTCCGCAGTTGTCCGATTCATTCGCCGAAGGGGTCGCACATTGCATACTCTAGTTAGCAATGTTAGGGAATAAATGTTTAAAATGTTACTGACTGTGTATTGTAAATAGACTATCTTAAATTGGTTTCCGGGCAGGAGAATCATCTGGAATGTTGGCCCCCACCCTTGGAGGGGGTTGTTTGAACTGGCCAATGACCTGCATTACACTGGATGCTCCTGAAGCCTGGACCTATAGAAGCAAGCCACATCATCTGTATTGTTTTCTCTGTAGCACTGAGTTTATATAATACAGCTTTGCTGGGACCAGCTTCAGTCATCTCTGACCACAGTCTTCTGGACTGAAGTACTGTAGCTGGTAACAGCGGAGCGCTGATGAGCACAACGAGGGCATGGCGGTATGTATGTATTTGGTATCGGCTGTACTGTATTATAATTATGTATTGAACTGCTAAAACTTTTGCTTCTACTAAAATAAATTGTTTGTGCTTTGGAAACACAAGAAATCGCTTAGACAATGCTTATTGGAAAACGATAAAATTACTTTAATACCCTTTTGGTTCAACACTAACTTTGGTGAACTTGTATGTATGGATGGTGCAGCTGCCTGGTGTAAGTTTGGGATCTATTATCTAGGTCAACTATATGAGAAAGGATCCGATCGATATTTTGACCAACTTAGATTGGCACAAGGTATTCCTAATACCTACTTTTACAGATATCCATGAATCCGGCATGTCCTTACTTTTTCAATTTAGAGATTCTGCCCCACAACTGTTGAATGATGTCTTTGGACTCCTATTAATGGACCTTGGACCTCTATATCATATTTTCTTAATTTATTCCTATCTACTGGATGAACTGAATATTGATGGCCTCCCTAAACTACGAACTACCTAAGAGACAGATCTGGGATTACTAGATGATAGGGACTGAAGTAGAGTCCTTGAGATGCTTATAAAGTCATTGCATCAGCAAGATTTAGACAAATTAAATTTTTTCTCTTGTATAGGACTTAACTTACTCCTGTTTGTCTCTCCAAATTTATCGGAAATTGGATGCTAACTTGTCCTAAACGTTGGAGGCAGGAGGGCACCTTCTGGCATATGCTGTGGGACTGCTCCTATAGCTGCACTCTGGGGAGAAGTCAGGGACTGTATAATGAAACCTAATTTGGAAATTACATATTTTAGTCCAAAAATGTGTATACCGTATATACCCGTGTATAAGCCGAGTTTTTCAGCACCTTTTTGTATGCTGAAAAAGGCCCCCTCGGCTTATACACGGGTGAACTTACCTGGTGTCCGGTCTCTCAGTTGTTAAGTTCCGCAGTGGAACGCATGTGCGTTCCACTGACAGGAAGTTCGGCATTTGGAACGCAAACTTGCGTTCCAAATGCCGAACTTCCTGTTGGTGGAACGCACATGCGTTCCACTGCGGGGGAAGGAAAAGGCTGTAGCCAGATCTCTTTAAACTCGGCTGTGGAGCTTTGACGACAAGCAAACAACGGTAAGGAAGCTGCTCTTAGATTGTGCTTAGAAACGTTGAAATGACAAATGAGATCCTGCTTGCGAGTGACACGCTAATCTGATCACTAGCCTCGGAGCATCACATCTCTCCTTCTTCATAACAGAACTCGTCAGCCTTTTGGAGGGGGGATCCTACACAGGAAACACTACAGAGAGTGTATGGGATTTCTTTTCCTGATGCTAAACAGTTGAGTGCAAAATATTTTCTGATAATGGCTGCAAACGTGTGAGAGTGACCCTGGAACTCAAGTCCTGACAACTGACAACCCCACCAAACTGCAAGTAATAGATTTGCAAATTTCACAACTTACACACTTAATAATTTATTTGTATTTTATGTGTATACATATTCTTATTTTCCACAACAATGTACATTGGGGATGAAAGCATACATCAAAATGACAAAATAGCATTAAACTGAAAAACACACATGATATAAAAATGCATATACAGATGTAAATTGAAAACATAATAATGAATAAATCTAAAAAAATTACCAGTAGCTGCTGCATTTCCCACCCTAGGCTTATACTCGAGTCACTAAGTTTTACCATTTTTTTGTGGTAAAATTAGGTACCTCGGCTTATATTCGGGTCGACTTATACTCGAGTATATACGGTATTTGGTTTAGGTCTAACCAAAAAGATATATAAACTAATTTGACAGCTATTGTCCACTCTCTTTATTATTGTGAGAAAATGGATGACACCAGAATGTCTTGCTTGGACTGGATTCATCTGGTAAATTATATATTTGGTCACGAAAGATACAAGTATATGAGTTGTAACAAATTAGATAAATGTGAGAAAATATGGTATCTTTGGCTGAAATCATCATTTGTTATTGAAAAACTACAAGAGTTGGATTGTTCTTGATGGAATATGCTGTCTGGGTACAACTTCAGTATATCTAATGTCTAAGTTAGTATAGCCTTGAGATGTTTTTTTGTTTGATTAAATACCAAATTCAATGGGAGAACAATTCTCATTGTCCTAAGATCTCTTTGATAAATAGAAATCTTCTCATTAGCAATTCCTTTTGCAAAAATGAGTTTCTACAGGAATATGATGGAACAATGATATTAATACAACAAGCAATGAGGTTATATCTCACTGCCCCAAAGTAAATACACTTGACATTGGCTGGTAACAAGCAATTGCTAGTCTCACCAAATTGTAATCGCATTGCACACAGTGAAAACAATTTATAAGCTATTCAGATTGATTGATTCACCACATAAAAATGCTTTAATCTATTTTTACAAAATGTTTTACCCAACACCCACCGCACCAGGGCTGTAGGATTTGACTTAGTCATTTCAGCATGGAACTGGTTCTCTTAGTTGGGCCTGCATATTTGTTTGCAAGTATGTTCGATCTAGGGAATTTAGCCCCATACTAAACAGGCTAGGACAGTGATTCCCAAACTTTTGCAGTTCGCGGCACCCTTAGAGTCTCCAAACTTTTTCAAGGCACCCCTCTAAAATAATTACTGAGCAGTCCTGTTTTAGAAGTAGTTGGGTCAAAAAATTGTAATAAGTATTTAGGTCAGGACAGAAATACTTATTTAGTTGTATGCAAAAATGCCCCCTCTACATCCAGGCACTCTGCCCCCTCTGCCCCCAGGCACTCTGCCCCCTCTGTCCCTAGGCACACTGCCCCCAGGCACATTGCCCCCTCTGCAGCCCTCTGTCACGCTGCCCCCCTCTGCTGCTCTCTGTCACGCTGCCACCCTCTGCTGCCCTCTGTCACGCTGCCCCCCTCTGCCACGCTGCCCCCCTCTGCTGCCCTCTGTCCCCCTCTGCTGCCTGCTGTCCCCCTCTGCAGTCATGCTGTCCCCCTCTGCTGCCCTCTGTATCCCTCTGCTGTCACGCTGTCCCCCTCTGCTGCCCCGCTGTCCCCCTCCGCTGTCACGATCCTTCTCACTTTGCCCCCCTCTGCTGCCCCGCTGTCACGCTGTCCCCCTCCGCTGTCACGATCCTTCTCACTCTGCCCGTTCTGCTGCCCCGCTGTCGCGCTGTCCCCCTCTGCTGTCCCGCTGTCCCTCTCCACTTTCACGATCCTTCTCACTCTGTCCCCCTCTGCTGCCCCGTTGTCCCCCTCCGCTATCACGATCCTTTTCACTTTGCCCCCCTCTGCTGCCCCGCTGTCCCCCACCGCTGTCACGATCCTTCTCACTCTGCCCCCCTCTGCTGCCCCGCTGTCCCCCTCCGCTGTCACGATCCTTCTCACTCTGTCCCATGCCAGCCATAAAAAAAAAGAAAGAACACAAAAAATTACCAATTCGCGCGGCGACGGGACCCAGCATCCACCTCTTTCCTGCAGCTGTCAATGACGTCGATATTCAGTGACAGCTGCGGGAGAGAGGTGGATGCTCAGTCCCGGCGCCAAGCGGATTGGTAAGTTTTTGTGTTCTTTCTTTTTTCTATGGCTGGCCCGCGGCACCCCAGTGACAGTGCCGCAGCACCCCTGGGAGCCGCGGCGTACACTTTGGGAACCGTCGGGCTAGGATATTGTCTGTGGTTTTCCTTACTATATTTGTACCAGCCTTGCAATTTTCTAGCCTAATGCTTGTATCGGCTTTTTCAAGGGACCTCACATATTTGTCCAACCAATTTTGATGATATCAGCTTAGGCTATGAGTGCTAGTGCTGGTTTCTCTTTGTGCTGTGAGGGGACATTTTTTTTTAAAATTTAGCTATTTTTATAATACTCATTTAAATGTTAAATGCCAGTCATAATCAACTTGATGATGGTGATTGGCTTCTCTACTGCATGATTATAGACAGTATGATACACTTTAAACTATCTTTATTCAGCAGACGCATTTAACTTAGATTAACTTTATAGGGAGGGTGGCAGACAGACAGGTCAGATGCAGGTATATGACATAAAATGTCATTTACCCACTTTATGAAAATATTGCTCCATAAGTAGATTTTTATTTATTCTGAATGGATCACCACTAAAAAATAATTTAAGAGCAGTATGGAATATGACAGTCACCAAATGTGAATATTTAATGTCATTATTGCAATTTAAGAAGATTGCATGAAGTGTAAAATCTCATTTTAGATTTATAGAACTTAATAACCTTGTCACTTTAGAGTAGGTCTGGAAACTGTAATAGATATCTTTTAAGATATATAATTTCTAGTCAGCACATAGACACATTCAAGAAGTCATAGTAATGTTTATAGGAATTACATTTATTTTAGTTGCAAATATAATCTGCTGATCTGCTGATAAGCATGATGTGTTCATTATCAATTTAGGGGTTTATAGATATTCAACCTGTTAAATTGAGCCTTAAGCTGTGTTGTCATTTTCAAACTGCTCAACAAATTGACAATTGTGCACTGCCACAGGCAGCTGTAAGCCTATTGATGACAGAGAGTCTGGTGGTGGGACCAAACCTACCAACTATTCTGATCTAAACATGACAGTCCAGTTTTAATTGGACTGTCCCACCTTCCAAATTGTGACTTGGGAGACCAGTGCCACTTCAATGCTGTGTATATCAGCTGCAGGTGCGTGCTGCATTGGAATGGTGTTTTAGGGGATGGGGTAGCAGCACACTTCTGAAGCACTGGGCACACCCCCAGGGGGAAGTGACATGTTACCAATTTGATGTGGCATATCTCCTTCTCATGGCGGTGCCTTAGTCTGTCACAAATATTAATTGTGTAATTTCGGGAGGCATGGATGTGACCAGGAACCATATAGAGTGGTTCTTGGTCCATGATTATTATGGACTTTCTCTTTTGAAATAGAATATTCAGCATATATAGCATTTCATTTTCTTGCTATATTTTAAGACCCTGTTAAATCCATGGGAGACCTGAATCATGCCTAACATACAGTCATGGCCAAAAATTTTGAGAATGACACAAGTATTGGTTTTCACACTGTTTGCTGCTTCTGTGTTTTTAGGCCTCTTTGTCAGATGTTGTTATGGTGTACTGAAGTAAAATTACAAGCATTTCATAAGTGGCAAAGGCTTTTATTGACAAATACATTACATTTATGCAAAGAGTCAATATTTGCAGTGTTGATCCTTCTTTTTGAAGACGTCTGCATTTCGCCCTGGCATGCTGTCAACTTCTGGGCTACATACTGACTGATGGCCGTCCATTCTTTTCTAATCAATGCTTGGGGCTAGATTTACTAAGCTGCGGGTTTGCAAAAGTGGGGATGTTGCCTATAGCAACCAATCAGGTTCTAGCTTTCATTTATTTAGTACCTTCTACAAAATGACAGCTAGAATCTGATTGGTTGCTATAGGCAACATCCCCACTTTTTCAAACTCGCAGCTTAGTAAATCTAGCCCCTGGAGTTTACCAGAATTTGTGAGTTTTTATTTACATTCTCCATTCATCTATCAGTTATTGTTGTAAAAGATACTGTTACATTTGCTTAGGATCTTTTGCACGGGAGAACTAAGTAATAAAGGTTGACATAATTTTCTGGAGTTACGCTAATTGCTTAGTGGTAAATATGGGAAGATGGGGACAGAAGTATTTTTTCCCTATTTTCCCCTATATAATGCCCATAAAATAAAATAAAAATAATCCAATATGGTAAAAAATGAAAACCATTTCTCATCTGAAATAAAAATATTCTTGGCAAAGCTAACCTATGGAGTAATGTTCTTCCCACATCGCTCAGGTGCTTAGCTGAAGGGAAGACACTAATAATTGGCTGAGCGGGTATTTACACTCTCAAGCAATTGAAAATATTTTGGTTCAACATTGTAACTTCACCTGGACTGGTTATTGTTATATATATGATGTTTTATTTTTTTCCTTTTGAAATACAGAAGGATTGTATTTGGATTATTTAAGAAGAACATTTTTTTCCAATATAGTGAAGAACTAGGGCATATAGAGGTTTTTATTATCTGTGTTTTCATTTACTTTTTTTCTGTTTTGGCTATTATGGAATTGCATTTTCATCAGTGGTCCAGTCTTGTGAATCAACCTCTTCCTGGTGTTGAGAAGAGACACAGTGCTATTCAGATTCACAGAGCTAGTTGGTTGGGGCTTATACATTTTGGTAGGCTTGACTGCCCAAGGATCTTCAGTAAAAATCCAGTTCTGATTAGGTTGAGGCTGGTTTCACATTATGCCAGGGTGACCTCATACTGATGTTCTCCTTATTATTGTATGTCTAGCCCAGTCTAGCATAGCCTGGTGCTGGTCATTACTTTTAAATGAGGACTCCTTCCTCATTGCCTCTATGGTTCTGCAGTAACCAGCCAAGATTATATCACTTTCATCAGAATCAGTATGTATCTTTACAGTAGACCTTTAGGACTTGTAATAAATATACTTCTCAAATGACACTCTAGGGGGTGTGCTATACTTTATCGTGCACAGCTCTCTGTACTCAACTTGAACCCCAGGTCCACCTCTCTAGGTGTCTGGACTACAAGTGCAAGTTACTCAAACCTCTAAAGAGTGCTGCATTTTACTGTGCAATGCGTCAAATGGCTTTTTACTGGCTGCAGTTGAACTTTAGTCAAGCTCTAAATCAGGTTATATGTGTTTACATTAGTGCCTCCTAACACTCTCTAATGTCTTGTCTAATAAGTCTGTTCTTTTATTATTCTTGCATATTGAGGTGGTGGAAATTCATTCTTTCATTCATTCATTTGAACTGTGATGGAATACATGTCAGTAATACGGAATATCCACATCAAGTACAAACAGCAAACATAATCTGTAGAATCATGACCTAGGCTCTTACATAGAGTGGTCCATACTCACTAGTCTTCTAACACCTCGATAATAATAATAATTATATTTCCATTAGGTGTATTTCGTAATATAGATATAATTATGCTTTAATGCAGATATACACTTAGCACTTAGCATCTGGTCTTTGTTCTGCACTTAGATGTATATTTTAAGAAATTTGCATTAATTATATACAACAAACATAAACAAAACATTCAAAGTGCTGTAAATGTTTAGATGTACAGGTCTTCTGAGTCGCTTGTGCTGCTAATTAAAACACCTGTGAGCAAAAAATGACATTTGATTTCAAAATAAGCTAATTAACATTATTACCAAAAGTGAAATTAGCACAATTCAAATGAATATGCATTTTGTACAGCTCTTTATCTAAATTTGACTTAATTGGAGTAAATCCTGCTTTTTGCATACTGTTTAAAGCTGTTTCCTGTGATACATGTCTTATATTTTTAGAAGAGCAACTCCAAAATTTTGATAGTGTAAAATATCTCCAAGATGTAATAGTGTTCTGAAGATATCTGTTAGCTGGACCTGCCTCCCACAAGAAATGGAAATCCTCTTAGAACCACTTAGAAAAGAGGAGCTGTTCAGACAAAAAATAAGGGTATCTCTTCCTCATTCGAGTTAGCATATAAGCAGTAGTAGTCTAAGCACACCTAGGTGTAAGTGTGTCTGGAGATAAGTATCAAAAGCAAAAATTGTAGAAAGTGAAATAAAAAAGATATGGAGAGGGGACAAAGTACTTTACTTATATTTAAAATATGTTGAACACAAATCAAATCACATATACAAACATCAAGTCATATATATATATAGAAAAACAACAGATGCAAATAACAAATGCATATGTCTAATACACATTGAAAAATCTATAAATAAATACTGATAGTATGAAACCGTACAAGTGCTGTTAAATATCTATAAAGATAATGTAGGGAAAATAAGGGGTATACTTATATTGTCAGATGTAGCATACTGTGACTTGATATCTCTCTATAGTCACTCTCTCAGTTTCCACATAAAAGAAAAGAAGGATCACAATAGTGTAATATAGTTTGACATATATATATATATATATATATATATTTATATATATATATATATATATATATATATATATATATATACTATTAGTATTTATTCATATGTTTTTTGGGGTTTTTGATGTATATTCGAAGTGAAACCTATCAGGCAGCAGTCAGAAGTGGGACGTTGTTGGTTTTTATATATATTTTTTGAAACATTGAAAAATCTTAATTATACACAGTGTGATAATGGCTACATTATCCCGTAATGGGTGCACCATTGGTCTTAGTAGTTAAAAGAAAACAAGAAAAGTGCAACAGTTGTGAAAAAAAAAGGACGTTCTTAGTAATACAAAAAAATCATCCAGCAAAGTAGAATATAAACAGTACAAAAGTAGTATCGTTTCCCACCCAGTGTGACTGGTTCTTTTGGTGGTGTTGAAAACTCATACATTAAAGTAGAGAACCATGGGATGAAAAGAAAAGACGGGAAAGCTTGCGTAAACAAATCAGATGTATACACGCTGCATAAACCTGTCAGGTAGAGCTTCAGAAGAAACAAGATAGTGATCACTGATGCTGACTCTCAAAGTCGGACAGATCTGTCTATGATAGAATTTTCTATAGAAGATGATGGTGTAAAATACATTTACCAGTTATACATGTATGATCCAAATATGGTTGGTGTGTCAGGCTATGAAACAAGATAAGATTGTCTGTGGTAAAAGTTTTTGCAGCACAATTGTGGAAATTATCTACCCGTGGTAGAGAATTTCAGAGTAAGCCCATACATGTTGTAGCTTGTAATAAATACAACAGATAAAAAAGCAGCAGTGGTGGAAAGTTTCAACTACACTATTAAGACAATAATGTAGTCAGGCCTAGGTGGGTGGTACTCATTACAGTGACTACGAGAATGATGACAACATTTACAGCAATGTAATTTTTAAGAGCGACACCATTCTTCCTGCTGTTAAGAGGGCAATGCCAGGAGGCGCCGCCTGTACAATGTTTTTTACAATGCCTTGTACATTGTACAGGCGGTGCCTCCTGGCATTGCCCCCTTAACAGCAGGAAGAATGGCGTCGCCCTTAAAAATTACATTCATCTGTGTGCCGGGGTGTTGATGAGTCGCAATTGTTGCAGGTCAGTTTTTCAAACAGTCGGGATTACCAGTATGTCGCGAATGACAGCTTCGCCATTACCATGTCGCTGTAAATGTTGTTGGCGTTTTCTTTGTTCCACTACAGTACCCTACAAGCCTTGGTCAATTGTGAACAGCACCATGATGCTGGAGGCGGTGTGGCCAGCATTGTGGAGGGCAATGTTAAGCCTCCCTCCAATCACTTCTATCTCCCTTTCCTCTTCCCACTAATTGGTTCATGCAGCATTTAAGGAAAGTAAAGAGTGGTAAATATTATTATTATTATTATTATCATTAATATTGTTATTTAAATAGTGCCAATCATATTACACAGTGCTGTAAAGAGAATATGTAGTCAGTCCCTGTCAATTGGAGCTTACAATCTAACCTCCCTAACACACATGCACACATTTTTTTCAATCTTGTCAGAGATAAATTAAGCTCTCTATATTGTATATCATTCACTAGCATGCTCTGTGTATTGTATACCGGTCAAGTTCCTAGCTAAGCAGGAGAGTCCCCCAAAATTGAGACTATCCTTATGGAATCAGTACAGTTAAAGTTATGTTTTTTTAATGACCTTATAATGTATACAGGAGACTGCATATAAATAGTATCAATCAATATAGACAATAGATTACATATAAAAAATGGAATCAATCAAGTGAGGAATAAATTATTGTATCCTCAAAGAGAAATAACAGGGATGTATGGCAAATAAGTTGAAGTTGGTATTATACTTTCATGCATAACAATTTGCCCAGTATTGTATACATTACAGAGAGCATCCTAGTGACTGGTATACAATACAGAGAGCATCCTAGTGAATTATATACAATATAGAGAGCATGCTAGTGACCACCATACAATACAAACAGCATTCTAAGGACTAATAAACAATACAGAAAACATTTCAGTGACCAATATACAATACAGAAACGATCCAAGTAGCCATAATCCAATGCAAAAAAACTCTAAATAATGTCCATATAATGCAGAGATCGATCAGTGTGCAGTCACATACTCAGCCTCTCTTCTGCAGTACAGAAACGATCCAAGTAGCCATAATACAATGCAAAAAAACTCTAAATAATGTCCATATAATGCAGAGATCGATCAGTGTGCAGTCACATACTCAGCCTCTCTTCTGCAGTCTATGCTCACTCTTCATTTTACACATGTTTCCTCCACTCTATCCACCATAGGGAGAACATACAATATACACCTGAGAGTGGTTTACATCACCATTTGTGCCATGGATGGTAATCACGAAGGCCCAGTTACCCTCCTCCTTCTTCCTTTTTATCCTTTTGTTTTAGGAACTGTGTTTGCATGGTAATAAACTGCAAATTATTGATGTTTTTTTTCACTGCACAATAAACCTCTTTAAATGTTAAAACTTAATACAGTAAATCATAAATAACGACTTAGACATAGATGTAAAATTGGCAAGAACTAAGGTCACAGTTTAATTAGGATAAATTGGTGGCTGAGAAAGCAAAATTCGAGACAGCTAAAGCAACTTAATACTGAATCCAGTGAGTGGATGACCAAATGGCCCTGACTACACTAGACAAAGGATAACAGCCCTTAACGGATGTCTGGCAATAAATCTGGTGTTAGAGTGACTACACCCCCTCTAGACACACAATGGCATGCCCCCATAAAGCAGGTTAAGGGATCCCCCACACAAAAGGACCAAGTGCCATCTTTACCTTGAAGAGGCAGTGACCTGCAGCCAATCAGTGATAGCGCTGTAGGTATTAGTTGCTGATAGCAATGCTTTCCTGCCTATGCTGTGGTCCTGTAACGGACAAACAGCCCACCACCAAAACACCTATCCAATCAATGGGTGTGCAATTACCACTCTCCTGGAGCTCCTTAACTAAAATGCCAATGGACCTGTTCAGTTTTGGAGAAATTGCCTAATGCTGGAGTCTAAACCATCCCTGTCAGCAGATCCTAGGAATATATCCGACCAGCACAACTTACTGCTGGCCATCTAAGTTTGATCCCTCTAAAATCCAGTGTGATTTTCATCAGCAACTCAACAGATCTGCTATAGTCAAATATTTCCCTCCAAGAAATATTACAGGTATGTAATGATGGCCTCAAGTCTCCACCTCTGAGACCAACATGGCCATAAGATCCGGTCAGCACACCCCTTTTAACCAATCACTGAATTCCAACAGGGTAGGCAAAGGTTGACCACACCAGAGTCATATAGTGCCTGGATACCCAGAACACAACTGAAGGACCAATTACCCATATCCAAGCCATAACCATGAGCACACCTGTAAATAAAACAGCTCCATGACAAATGGTGTCTGGACACACAAATAAACAAAATCCACCTGTAAAGAGTTGCTGGAAAAAATATGAGGAATGGTAATGGTGGCAAGGGGGGAGGGGTGCAGATACCCATATGAATGTAAAAAAAAAAAGATTAAAAACTCAGAGGCATATAGCTAATCAGGCCTTTGCTAACGGAAGAAAATAAGAAAAAATCCCTTTATGCCCCATGAAAATTTACAAGCAGCAAAGCCTTGGGTTACAGATGGTAGGGGTCAAACATATTACCGTCTAGTAGGTCTGACAAATGCCTGGTAGGCATCAGACTTCACCCTAAGTGCTGTATCACTATGATGAAAGTCTCATCTAAAGCCACACCAGTAGCTTCCCCAATCTTAAATGATTGGGTGCCATCGTGTTTTGGGTCAATGCCAATATATTACATGGACCTTCCAAAAATAACATTGCAACGACATGTAGTTAAGGGTCTATCATCCCTGTGTATCAGCAACATCCCTCTGCAACATGCTAACTACGTGTTGTACCTAAGACAGCCGAAAACATATAGACCTATGCCTGTGTTCTGCAAATGGTTGCTTGTACCAAACCTTATTGTATTGCATTGCTTCTACACCACGTGACAAAACCTTTGGGCTTTGGAGATGATGCTGTTCTTACTTTGCTTAAAAATGTAGAATCGCCATAATGTTACCTTGTTTATTTCAATCATTTCTTCAAATTTTATAATCTAATGTGTATCCTTCGCTACAGGTAAAATATATATTTTTTAATAAATTGCTAAATATATCAATTTCAAAAAACACAGGTAATGAAATCACATTTATATTTATTATTTTAGGCACTGCTCATGCAAATCAAGTTTGTGGTGCTGAATTACCTGGGAAAATGAAGAAATATGATTACATTACATTGTACAACAGTGTAAAGGAGTTTGTTTTGGCCAGATGAAAAGATAACACAAATGTTATGGTGTTGTCGTTGACAAATCATTCAACTGTCGAACTACTAACCACAGCCAGACGTTATGATCGTGGGCAAAAAAAAAACAAGGTTCCATTGTGGATTTAGTGTTATAATACCAACATGGGAGGCATTGACCTTCACCATAACGCTTTAGACAATTATCGAATTGTTATTCGCTTAAAGAAGTGGTGGTGGACACTTTTCACCAATATTCTTTCAAACATGTGGGTGAAACCTTGGAATTTATATGTTTTGGTATCAAAACGTGAAATAACCTAGCCTATATCACAGCTGAAATTCAGAGATGTAGTCGCTCATTCACTTTTAATGACAGATCAACTGGTTAATAGTGACGATGAAAAAGGTAAAAGACATTTACCAAATACAAGTCTGCAACATTTCGTTGGTAGAATTCCGGCTAATAAGCCTTAACATTGTAAAGTTTCTAATCTATACTGTTGTTATAATTAGGGGTTTATTGGAATAAATTCATGTTTTCTTGTATAATTTGTATTATTTCCCCAAATCACTTAATCTATTGGCCCATTGGGTAGAAAACTGCCCAATCTGTTACTCAGAAAGCATTACACCGGAAACAAATTGCCATTAGATTTTCCTTGTCTTTCAAAACGGTAGTCGTATTCTTCACACTCAAATTGAAACTTTTCAAGTTGCAGATTATAAGAAATAAACTAACAGTCAAGTAGTAAACGATGTTCACGTAGCAGTTACTTGTATCAGATGATATACTGCAGTTTTTCTCAAAGAGTTCTATGTCAGTCCTCCGCAATACAGCTGATTCCCGTGTTAAAATTAACAGCAGCTGATGTAGTTCAGACGTTATTTCAATCTTCACCTCTCCACATAATTGTAAATAAAATATAAAAAGAAAAGAAAGACATGCTTGTGTAATACGTAAAACACAATTTAATAACACATATTAAAAATCCATTAGACCAGGATCCAATTGCCCGTACCAGAAGGTGAGCGGATCACAAGCTCAATGAAATCAGGTGTAAACCAGAAGACTTCAGCGGTTGGGATCACAATGTTATAATCACCGAACGTGTGTAACAGGCAATCAAAGCTTTGATTGCCTGTTACACACGTTCGGTGATTATAATATGTGTTATTAAATTGTGTTTTACGTATTACACAGGCATGTATTTCTTTTCTTTTTATATTTTATTTACAATTATGTGGAGAGGTGAAGATTGAAATAACGTCTGAACTACATCAGCTGCTGTTAATTTTAACACGGGAATCAGCTGTATTGCGGAGGACTGACATAGAACTCTTTGAGAAAAACTGCAGTATATTATCTGATACAAGTAACTGCTACGTGAACATCGTTTACTACTTGACTGTAAGTTTATTTCTTATAGTCTGCAACTTAAAAAGTTTCAATTTGAGTGTGAAGAATACGACTACCGTTTTGAAAGTCAGTGATTGCTTAAATGCTCAGCTAAGTCTCCTGCATTATCTTTGATTCCTTATTGTTCTTTATATGAATGGGATAGATTATTGTCTGTAGGATAACAGTTTAAAATCTCTCTCTCTCTCTGTATTTTGGATTTATAGAAAACGCAGTAGCGGTGCAACGACTCCCTTTATATCAGTATCTATTTAACTAACCTACAGCTTGTGTGCAGCTGTATTAGGAGCCGTTATCTGCTGCAATTGGTATTCCAGCGCTGAGTGTGGATCTAAACTTTGTTGAATTAGATTTTCCTTAATAGGGACAAAATTAGCCACCCGTCAAGAAATCTCAAAATTTCAACCAATTCAGGTACCAGACCAAAACAGGTTAAGTGTAATGGTTCAAAAATGGACCTCGGAGCAATCTCATTGTGATAGAATTTATCAAATTATATGTTATAATATATTCTCAAAATAGAAATCAGCGTAGGGTTGAATACTGAGATAAGCATGTCTCCAATTAGAAATACGTTTAAGTCAAATAAATAAAATATGCCCCTTGGCAACCGCCAATTCAAGATCTGTTTACACTCTGCGATCACAAATCAAGCTCTGCAATCACGAAATCGTATATAAGTAATGTAAATTCATGAAGGTATCCATTAGTCAATGATAGATATACTAAAAGGTACCATGAATGAGTTGTTTGACATGGGGATTGGATCTCCAAGTGATGCAAGAGTAGATCCTTGCAGACTCAAACCTACACTGGTAATATAGAATATTAGTCATTAGTGGCACATAAATCAAGATTCTATTCCTGTAAACAAATAAATTAAGGCCATGAGATCCCCAGCTTGCGTGTAGTTGCTATGCTATGTCAATGCAAAACCAATGCTGACATAGTGGAACATAAAAACTTGTATCAACCAATTATCAGGTAACTTAAATAAGCACGTGCAGGCTATAGGTGTACTTGCCTCTAGTATTACCTATTTTCTATAGCTTCTATCCCTGTAGAAAATGTTGTTAAAGATATGCACAAAACAGATTGGGCCCAGTTGTTAATGGTATTGTGCCTGCAGATGTCAGAGTATGACTCAGTGACAGATAGTGTGTGGGATGGCAGCATTAATAGTACAGGCCTGTGGAGGGGGAGAAACATATTTATTGAAAGGTGAGGGGGGTGTAGGGAGGGTGGCGTTCCCCCATGGATGTAGAAGACACTTGCAGCTGTACCTCAGGCACCAGCAGTTGTGTTGTAGGAAGTCATATGGCCAACGAGCAGAGTGAAAAATCTTATATCCCTTTGCCAATCCTGACCACGAGGAGAATGCAGCACGCATGTTAACAAGTCCAGGAAGTAGAGAGGAGGTAGATATGGGCTGTGGTGCATGTTGGCAGCGATTAACTAAAAGAAAAAAAAAGAAAAGTACAATAAAAAACTGACAGGGGAAGATAGTGCTAATAAAAGGGGGGAGAGAAGGGGGGCAGAGGCTGCAAGAAGTAATAATGAAGGCAGAAGAAAGCACAGCACAAAAAGAGAAAAAAACAGAAACAAAGAATGAGAACAAGGTACAGAAGGAGCAAGGAAAGAGTAGTTGAAATAACACACTGAAGAAAAACCAACAGCTATGCAGGCATTGATAACTAGTTCTGGGGGTTGGGTACGGCGTCACGATGATGAGAAATCAGTTAACCTGCTGTCATTTTTTCATGAAATCGTTTTTCTCTTGTAGGTCTTCTCTGTGTCGGATTTCTCATCATCGTTGAAGCGATTACCACCAAGTTATGGAATTTTGTGCAGACTAAGAGGCAGCACGGTAGCTTAGTGGTTAGCACTTCTGCCTCACAGCGCTGGGGTCATGAGTTCAATTCCATGGCCTTATCTGTGTGGAGTATGTATGTTCTCCCTGTGTTTGCGTGGGATTCCTCCGGGTGCTCAGGTTTCCTCCCACACTCCAAAAACATACTGGTAGGTTAATTGGCTGCTATCAAAATTGATCCTTGTCTCTCTCTCTCTCTCTCTCTCTCTCTGTATGTGTGTATATTAGGGAATTTAAACTGTAAACTCCAATGGGGCAGGGACTGATGTGCATGAGTTCTCTGTGCAGCGCTGCGGAATCAGTGGCGCTATATAAATAAATGGTGATGATGATGATGAACCACATGAGAGGGGGATTTATATAAAACCGAGGAACCTCCTCTAATGGACCCCATTGGCTGTTAAGGAGCTTATAGATAAACTTAATCCTTGGTAGGTAAGTTTTTTTTG
The DNA here is from genome assembly GCF_038048845.1 of Mixophyes fleayi. Lineage (NCBI taxonomy): Eukaryota > Metazoa > Chordata > Amphibia > Anura > Limnodynastidae > Mixophyes > Mixophyes fleayi. The sequence goes on along the minus strand of NC_134408.1, from coordinate 104,503,794 downwards.
TATGCGACCACAAGTTTAATGGGCCTGATTCATCAATCTACAAGTCTGACAAATTGAGCTTATCGTCCGCAAAATCAGCACAAAACCGGGAGATAGTCATGAACGCAGCCCTGTCTGCTGCATCATCGTACGCAAAGAACTCTAACTACAGCCTACAATTTTGGGGAGTGAACTGGGCAGGAAAGGGGTGTTTTGCCATAGTGAATTTACAGTAGAGGCAAGTCAAAATCAAGCGCACGCAGCCATGTCCGAATACAGCTTTGAGCAACTTAAAAGTTACTTGTTTTTCTGCCCCATCTCATGCTCCAGCTAAAGGACTAGTCTAAGTCCTGATCAGTAGTGTTGACAGTCTCATTTTCATGCTAAAACATGTGTTTGCAATCACAAGCAACTTTAAAAATGTATTTTATGTTTAGTAGACATTAACATTTTATGGGGGGAAAAACACTTTTTTTAAAACTGTTTTATGATTAATTCCATTAATTCCAGATTTTTTTTTATTTTCCAGTGTGTTTTTTTGCAAATTTAGAATCCACATAGGTATTGGACTTATCCTGCAGCATCTTGTGTAACCTGCCCCCATTTCAAAAGCACACTTATTTTGAGATCTGTGCGTTGATGAATTTGGGAGTACACAAAGCCTAAATACTTGAATATTATACTAAACACAGATTGCGCTCATAAAAACGTGCGTTGATAAATCGATCCCAATGTGTTTAAGTGCATTTGGCTTTGGGGCCTCTCTTGTCCTTCTATTATTATATTCCACTTTTTTATAATTATTAAGCATTGTATTTTCTTATATTAAACTCCATTTAATATAGTTCTGACTTTATGATCTTAGGAATTCACATGCTTGGCATTGATACAACACTACATAATTTAATAGAAGGTAATATTTAGATAATGATAACTGATTTAGAGGTTAGACTACAAATACCAAAAAATCCATCAACATGCGCTACATATAAACGGCAAAGACAATATAGATAATAAACACAATAACATTATGTCCTTTGAATACCAAAAAGTTCCAAGCCTGGAATGGCTATTTTCTAATGATCCCTTCACAACGGTCCCAATTTTCACCAATTTTGGCCAAAACCTGCAGCAAGCTGTCTTAAGGATTATGTTATTGTGCCATCACTGCATTTGCTTTCTCTGATTCAATTAAAAAATAATAAACTGCATAGTGTTGATATCTACCCTTTATTGTACCCAAACCTCCTTTACATGTTCAGACTTACTATTAATGTAATTGTATAAATAAATAAATAACAACATGGACGCCAATGCAAATTTGGCAACATCTCACAGTTTTTATTTAAAGAAAAATTGTGCTGGAGAGAGCAATGCAAGTCAGCTAACAGCTATTAACAAAGCCAAATAGTGGAAGGTCAGATTGCTGTTACACCACTGGTCCCAGGATATAATAATTTACGATGTTATGGTTTCCTGGTAACTGTCATAAGCTTTTAGATCCAGCAGGAGAGGTATTCACCTATAGCAGCCGCCTTTCCCGTAGAGTTGGATGCACTCACAGGTACTGATGCCCCCATGATTTAACTCAATGAAGAAAAAGCATATAAGCATGAACCGGTAGCACGGAGATAGGAGAAATGGGGCAAAAGCCTGCCCCAACGTCCGAGTCTATTTACTTTCCAAAATGTCTAACTCTATTCATTTATACCGCTGTCCATCCAATGACCTCTGTCTGTTACTGTTGCTCCTCTCTCTATAATGAATGCCATTACATTCAAAATGTATTGTGTGCCTAATCTTTGAATTATTGTAGTATGGGTACAGGCCATCTTTGTCTATTTATTTTCCAAAATGTTTAACTCTATTCATTCATACTACTGTCCATCCAATAACCTTTGCCTGTCAATTTAATTACAGTTGCACGCCCTGGCTGCCTGACACTAGCCGTGACGCAGCTGCATTATGACCTGTCCCAGTTGCCCTGGCATCAGAGTGAGTAAACTCCTTCTTGGGAGCCGCCACTGCTGTAAGTCTCCAGCAGTCTCCTTTGCTCCAGGGTTGGAAGAAGCTTACCCTGTGGCAATGAAGTTTCCACCCCTTCCATCCCACATGAATATTTACGAGTCCCCTGGGTTGATTCAAAAGGGCAGCATTACGGCACAGATCTACCTCACTCCAAGGACATGCAATCTTGAATTCTACCATTTAAAATTGTGTCCTCTCATTATTATTTAAATGTCTACTACTGCAGCTGTCTGTAGTTGTCCACTGGTGTCTTAATGAAGGATCTTGTAAATCTGTCACCAGTGCATTTGCTTTCTCTGATTCAATTAAAAAAATAATTAACCCTACTTTACGGTTCTCTAACTCCATCATGTAGCATAAATAATCATCCACCATATCTCCATCTATACATGTATTCCCTGCCAGGTCCAAAATCTGACCTGTTAATTTCTCAGAAAGTGGACTTACAATTGTATTGTCAAGACATGTTTTGGGCAACCAAATCTGCATCAATGAAACTATTATACATACATACATGTGTGAAAAGTGCAACTATGGGTCTATCTGAACTGTCTCTTTTATATATTTCATATTTTTACTAATAGAACATATAAATATTATTTATATACATTCCATATTTACATACATGAGATAGCTTTTTACAATTGAGTATATACTTGTCTAAATATCTACTGATGCCTCTGTTCATTTAATGGCTTTGGATTGTTACTGCCTCTTCACTCTCCATATTACCTGCTTTATAAAGTTTCAAATTTAGTGTGTGCAAAGTATTTCAACATTTTTATCTTTTGCACCTCACACAAAATTTTTGTTGTTGTTTAAGTTATCCAGCGGGCTTGCTTCAGTTGGTGGCATGGCAGATGACAGTTATTTGCAGCCACTGCAATGTTCTACCTGTGGTCACTGAATGTGGAAAATACCCCAAAAAAGCCTCACACAAACACACCTTTTTTTAAATGTAGATTTCACTAACTACGAAATCCAAAATAAGTAAGTATTGCGCTGCTGAACCCCCACAAACAGCCTTTTTTAAATATAGATTTCACTGAATGACCCTTCCAAAAATAGGCGAAAACTGAAAAATAGAAAAGATTAGAAAATAGACCATTCTTTGGGGGAGTGTGCAGCTGCGTGCTGACCCTCACACACAAACTCCCTTTTTTAAATATAGATTTCCCCAAATGAACCTTCAGAAATAGATAAGTATTGAAAAATAGAGAAATAGAAAAGATTAGAATATATAGCATTTTTTGGGGTGTGCAGCTGCATGCTGAACCCCCAAAAACGGTCTTTTTTAAATATAGATTTCACTGAATGACCCTTCCACAGTAGGCAAGTATTGAAAAATAGAAAAGATTAGAATATAATAATATAGCCTTTTTGGGGGGATGTAACTGCTGCTGAATTTCTCACACAAACACCCAGGTTTTTTTTTTTTACAAAATTAGTTCAGTTATCACTGCCCCACACAAAATTACTTTCACTAGAATATCACAGTGTTTTTCTCACAGAAATAAACATACTAGTTAGTCCAGAATGATATCTAGCTAACTCAGTCTGTATATACTGTTTATTACTATTAAATATATGCAACGCATTGCATTAACAACAACAAATAATCACTAGACTGTGTAAAGTGTATTTAGGATTGAAATTAAAAGCAATTGATCAGCTATTGTAACTGACTATTCTCTACAGTATTGCTGTACAATAATGACAGTTTTCTATTGCTTTCTTATGTCTCTGGTTCACTCTTAACACTAAAAAAAAAATCAAGGAAATGACGTTTCGCCTCATCTTGACATCTAAGTTTGGAGGGAGAAACCGAGTCATGACTCCGAGTCACTCGGGTCCCCAACGTTGGATTTTGTTGGATTTCAAGTAATCCAAACCTCTCATCTCTAGCAAAAGCATCTTATGTACAGTAGACATTTATAGCATCCTGATAAATGTATTTCAATGATGAAAAAAGAACTTAAAGAAATATATTATTTTTAATGATTTTTCATTAATGACTATATTAAAAACATGTGACAATAATTTAATACTTTATTTTTCCTGCTGGAACTTTATTTTAAACATATGTATTGTACGTCTTCAGCAGTGTGTTATGGCTGTCTCAATAAGGCAAGTGCCATATAGACAGAGCGTACATAGACCCTTATTCAACAAGAGGTTTGTTCAGTTCTGCTTGTAACTTAATATGGACGTGTGTATGCCCGATTTATGTGTGTTTTTAAAACAACGTACAATACATTTATTTTTTAGTTCCTTGATGAATTAGGCCCTGTCACGAACACACTCCCAGCTGCCATGACTTTGGGGTGTTTGCTGTATGAGGTCACGCACAATTTCAGCCCGCAGTCTCTCTCACCTATCACACAGGTTCTAGACCTAGACACTTTAAGGTTCAACCACCACCTATTGGGTACGGGCAATAGGACACCAATATACTGTCCCACGCGGACACACAGGCTTCTAGTTATCCACAAACTAACAAGACCCACACCAGCATACGCAGGGTTAACTCTTCACACCTCCAGACTGTTACACAAATGTAAATACAAGCACACACAGCTTGTTAATCAAATGTATCAACAAATCACACACTGGCATTCCAAGGGTTTACCTGGATGAGCAATCTCTCTTCTAAAAAGGCTATGGATTCTTTAGAGTATCAAGCACGCAACTTATTAAATTTTAGATTTAATATACAAAAGGTACAGGGCATTCAGATATAAAGAAAAATAATGAATAAACAAATAATAAATTTGACATAACAAGCAAAAACAGTTTAAAATAAAAAGGATTACATTCAGATTTGCACTTACATGAATTGCATCTGGCCAAGGGGAATTTGGCTAGGAAGATGGACAGCTTATCAATGTAACTTGATTTCCCCAGAAGTCTGACAGCTTTTCCCCTCAGAACACAGATTCTTAAGCAAACTCAAATGGGACGGCATTCACAGGGGCAGTGTTAATGCTAAGCGGGGGTTGTGACCTGGGACACTTTTTCAAACCAAATTTACATGTTGCCTGATTTACTAACCAATTCTACTATGTGATATATTTTTCCTGGTCAGCGTAACATTGATCCAATTTTATTAACAAATCCCCTATGACTTTGTCCATCTTTTCATATCAAACATGCCTAAGTACAGTGCATTCACAGAGCTTACACTCCTTTTCTTCATTTCTCTGTGGGGCAGAATTCTTAATTTAACATATGAGCTGCCCTTCATCATACTATTGAGGAATATGTGGTTGATCACTACTTTTATTGATTTTAAGTGGCATATTTTAAAACTGAATTCTTTTTGTCTATACAGTATTACATATAGGCTATGTTAGCACATGGCCTCATTGAGCCAGACCACATGCTGAGCGGTACCTAAAAGTCTATTCAAGTGTCACAAATAGTCTAGATCTCACCCCGGGAGTCCTTTGTACTGCCCCCCCAGTTGACACTTCTATCTGTTCACACTGGTGTGTGCACAGCCATCAAACACAATTACATCAGACTCTGCGTCTTTAACTGTTACACTAACTTCTCAATGGATTCATTTGATACAACCTATTTACACTGCAGTTATGAATTATCCCTTATAAATAACTGCAAGCTCTCTATGTTCACGACACCTTCCCTTTTTAAGAGATGGCATGGGGATTGACTGACAGGTCATTGTCAAAGCCATCTCCCACAGATCCCACCTGGTTCAAATGGAATAGCTGATAGCTGGGTCTCAATAGGTTCTCTGGGGGGATGGGTTAAGAAGGGTTTAATTACCTCAGGTGGCTGGGCCTCCTGATACTTACATAGCTGTGGGCTAACCTCTGTATTGTTAAGGGGTCCTATCCCTTGCGCTGCAGCTACTAGATCCACTGGCAAGTCCTTCCTCCCCTCATCTGGCAATCTACAGACTGTCAGGCACATTCATCACTGTCATTATGAGCCTTCAACAGATTATCATGAAAATTTCTCTCTATCATCCTGGCAGGGGGATCATACCACTGCTTCTGGCTTGTCTGGGCCTGCGTCATGTTCTCATGTACCAACCCTGTTACAGTGTGCACTTTGTCTCTAATCCTCATGTCCTCTAAGTTAAAGCCTGAGGGAAAAATGGCCTGGGATTCCTGACACTGCACTTCTAGGTGGGGACACACTATGCAATTCTTATCTTGGGGGCTACGGAACAGGATGCTCCCCTCCCTCTTGGACTCATCTATCTGGGGGTGTAGAGTAACAGGGAGTTTGGGCCCCTCATCTATCTCCTCTAAGCCGTTAGACGGCTGGCTAAGTGAGTGTGGGCTAACAACTGACCCCCCTGTCTCTATAGACAACTCAGATGAATGGTCAGAACTCAGATGTAGATCTAAGTGGTGAACATTCGAACTACAGGTCCCAGCAGCAATGTAAGAATTGCTGTCCCTCGCTACTTCCCATTGATCAGGACTATGTGTCACTCCCTCATGCTCAACCGCTCTGTGTGCAGCTGGTTCAGGCACAGAATACACATCTTCACTCTGCCCGCCCTCCCAGTTACCTTGTACAGCATCTTCTGAGCCTATTACCTGGGTAGAGAAACATTGTCTTTCTCTAGCACAACAGAATTAACCACATGGTCATCTGTTCCATTTCTAGTAAGCATAATATCTACACCCGTATTAACGCCAATATCTGCAATAACAATGTCCGCTGTCCCTATCCCACGATAAGATGTCAGTGTAAAAACAGGTGTGGTTTCTAACGCAATACTGTTATTGACATTATCCTTATTATAGGCATTAGGTACAATAAGACATTCTCTTTCCTTGTCACCTCCTGGTGCCTGGGAAAAAACATGGTTACTCTCAGCAGCTTCTGGTCCTGTAACATGGGTGGCATTAAAATCATTACCTACATCTGATATAATAAGACATTTCCGTTCCCTGTCACGTCCTGCTACCTGGGAACAAACTTTGGTACTTTCAGTTGATTCTGACACAGTAACAGGGGTGGCATTGACATCATCATTACAGACATACTGTGACAGCATTCTTCCTAAATCTGTCCCCAGTAACACATTTATAGGCATATTATCCGAGACCCCAACATCTCTTATACCTATTCCAGCACCCCAATCAAGGTAAACTTTGGCTACAGGTACAGTAAGGTGAATTCCACCCACCCCTTTCACAAAAATACATTTTCCTGGAATGAAGTCCTCTAACCCTACCAGTTCTGAATGCACTAACGTAATATCCGCACCCGTGTCTCTTAACCCCACAGTTACCTTGTCACCCACAGTGACTGTTTGTAGGTTGTCCTTCCGGCCCCCTTCTGGTCCCGCAACACATAGGACAGCTGGTGAAGATTGCAGGGAAGGTACCCTACCACCGGAGGATGAACTGGTCTTCTTCTCTGGACAGGCGGTACTAATGTGCCCCACCAGGTTGCACACAAAACACCTGCGGGTGTCTCCCAAAACATGCTTTGCCCCAACCCTCCCAAAAGATGAAGAAACAGTGGGTGATGGTGTTGAGGGGGGTGGCGTTGATCCTCCTGGCTGTCCCCCTTTCCAGGCCGACTGCCCTGGCACAAAGTCCCTCTTTTAGCTGCAGGTGCCCGGGTGACAGTATACTTGTCAGCCAGTCTAGCTGCTTCTGCAGATGATTCAGGGTCCCGATCCACTACCCGTTCCTTCACATCAGCTGGGCACAAAGTAAGAAACTGCTTTTGGATCATCAAATCTTGCAGAGCATCAAAGGTGGTGATCTGTAGCCCTCCAATCCACTGTTTGAAGGAAGCACACAGCTGGGCCACAAGTCCTGAATAAGTGTCCGAGGCACTGCATTTTAAATCTCTTAATTACTGCCTATGCGCCTCTGGGGTGATGTTAAAATGTTGCAACAGGGCACTTTTGATTGCCTCATAATTTCCATCCATCTCATGTGGAAGATCTGCAAAGGCTTCTAATGCTTTACCTCGCAAACCAGGGGTTAAATATTGTGCCCACTGATCTTTGGCCAGTCCATACTGTCGGCAAGTCTTTTCAAATCCTCGCAAAAAAGTATCCAAATCCCCAACTTTTTCCAATACAGGGAAATTCTCTGGACGGGGTCTGCTAATAACAGCCTCTTTGGCTTCTGGCTGGCGCTTGAGCTTGGCAAGCTCCAGCTGATATCTCCTCTCTGCCTCTCGCTCAGCAGCTTCTCTTTCTGCCTGGCGCTCGGCTTGGCGCTCTGCTGCCTCCATAGCAGCACGTCTCTCTGCTGCCTCCATAGCAGCATGCCTCTCTGCTGCCTCCATAGCAGCACGTCTCTCTCTCTCCTGAAGGTCAGCAGCTTCCTTCTCCTGGAACTGCTGCATAAGTTGCATTTTAGTTGTAATGTCTGCCGGGCCCAAATATTTTAGGGCAGTTTGCATATAAACGTCCATAGCAGTGTCCACACATGAACTAGTAGAATCATCCGACATTAACAGTCCCCCGTTTTGAGGAATATCCACAGTCAGGTCTGCTTCTGAGTCCTGGCTATGCTCTTCCTCGGACACAACTGTGACTTGATGCTTATCCCTCTGTACAAGAGCTTCAATCAATTGCTCCTTACTTTTGCCACTAGTGGGAATTCCTGCATCCTCACAATCTGAAATCAGCGCCTCCTTTGTCAAACGTTTATATGCCGCAGCCATCTCCTCAGTTACGTTGCAAAATAAAAGATAGAAAAGAAAAACAAGAGAGAAGGGGAGGGAACTGTCCTTGTTAATTTATCCCTGTTAATGCAATCACTGTTTCTAGAGACTGCAAATTAAAGGTGTTTAAAAAGGCACTTTACAACATAAGTTTTATGGTATAGCCATACTTGCCAACTCTCCCGCATTGTCCGGGAGACTCCCGCATTTTGCGAGAGTCTCCCGGACGAGTGTGGCAATCTCCCTGATAGGAAGGGGGAAAAATTTAGTTTAAACGCCGCGATTCACCCGGAATCGCGGCGTTTAGCCCCGCCCCCACTGTAAAATGACGCGATTTGCGTCATCCCGTCACGGGGGCGGGGCCAAAATGACGCGAATTCGCAGCCCCGCCCCCTGCACGCCCACGTCCCAGCCGGCATCTCCCGGAAGAAAAAAAAAAAATGTTGGCAAGTATGGGTATAGCTGCAAAATATTTTATGATCTATGTAAGCCAAAGGAGTAGATGTTTGGTCAGTTTTGCAATTGCTATCTAATTTCTTAGGTATTGTAAGCTTTGAAAATGCTAGAACCCCTCTCCTGAAACAATCTTCAAATGTAAGCTTATATGGTATGCTATATTGAAGTTGTATAAGGCTAGGTACATAATGGAGAATTTTCCAACCAACGTGTTATCTACAACAACTTTACCTTCGACCAAAGGTCCAATCGCTCGAATGATTAATGCATACATATTCATTATTAACATTGCCCGAGAGGGTGCTTTTTCAGACAACCAACAGGAACATTACTAACAGCAATACAGTCGTGCATTCGTGATTATAAGGACATCCATCCGATTACACTGATAATATTGCCAACAGGAGTGCTCCACATTTGCGGCACCACTGTGCATTTTGGCACTACCATAACTATTGTCTAATTATACCAACAACATCATCAGTAGGAGCGCTAATAACAGCAGCATATCTGGACATTTGACATTAGAAATATATCCATTTCAACACACTGACAACAGGTGATCTGTTTTTTCCAACTCGGATCTCCCCTTTCCTATTGTGTTAATTCAGAAATACAAGATATATAGCATCCTATCCATTTACATCTGATTCCGGAAGACACCACTTGTGAGGATGTACCATCAGACTAATCATACGAACACCTATAGTGGGTGAGACTGCCCAATTAATGTTTCCATTGTTTTTTCGGAATCAAGGATAAAGAAGTCATTATTTTTATTTTTTATTTATTTTTTTATCTTCATCTACACAAGGATCCTAGTTACTTTTACTATAGTGTACTGGCCAGACACTTTCCCTTCATAAGGAAACACCCCTTTTTGTACTATATAGTACCATTCATATGTTTTTTAATTTTATTTTATTATTATTCATGTATTCAATGAATCTCTCTATAATATTGAACAAACTACCATTATTACATATATCAAATAGTCAATGTGCAGATATTTGGGTTGATGTTTATATCATACATTATTTTTTATTAGTTGTCATTGTTGTTCATTTAAAAAAAAAAATATATATATATATATATATATATATATATATATATATATATTTATTTATTTATTTTTTTTCATCAGGTCAACCATCTTATAATTTTTTTATTCACGTTTTGGGATTCCTCACTTGGTGCACCCCATTATGTGGTTTACTTTTGTGTTATCTTCAATGACTTTACCTTCGACCAAAGGTCCAATCGCTCAGATGATTATTGTGTACACACTAGTCACATTTTAGACAATTAACGAAAGACCGGCAGTCCGGGCAGCGACTTTTCACAGTCATATTGTCGTGAGCTAAGACTTGAATTTTGTACACACTGAAACGACTTATGAGGTCCATCTAACGATATCTCCAAGAAATTTAAATAAAGGGCAGCACATGTTCAATAGTAACCACCCCAAACCTTATATTGAAAAGGGTCTTGATAGTGTTAATAAATGCAAAAATCACATTTTATTTATGAAATGTAATTAAATATTAACACCCCTACATATGGGGCAGCATGGTGGCTTAATGGTTAGCAGTTCTGCATCACAGCACTGGGGTCATGAGTTTGATTCTTGATCATGGCCTTAAACTGTGTGGAGTTTATATGTTCTCCCTGTGTTTGCGTGGGTTTCCTCCAGGTGTTCCGGTTTCCTCCCACACTCCAAAAACATAATAGTAGTGTCTGTATGTTAGGTACCTGCCCCAATGGACTGTAAGCACCAATGGGTTAGGGACCTAACCCATTGGACTATAATCTCCTATGGGGTAGGGACTGATGTAAATGTGTTCTCTGTATAGCGCTATGGAATAAGCTATATAAATAGCTCATGATGATCTATTGTTTACATCTTTACAAGTCAAATAGGGATTTTCTTTCCTGTAGTAGTTCAATAGGAATTGACAAATAAGAAATCTAAATACATGACTGAAACTTGACATAATATAGTGGCAACGCTCATGAATGAAGCACTATCAATGGGAGGGGCCAATACAAAAACAAAAATCAGAAGTGCTAGATAGTGCTTCTGGTGTCATCATTGACAGCACTAAGCTTTATACCAGGCCTCCTATATCAGCAAAACATACGCCCATACTTGCCAACTCTCCCGGAATGTCCAGGAGACTCCGGATTCCGGGTAGGTCACCTGGACTCCCGGGAGAGTATAACAGCCTCCCGCATCTGCACACTTCCTAGTGAAGTGGGCAGAATTGGATCCAAAATTGTGTGATTCTCATTGAATAGTGGCATTTGACCCTGTTCCCTGCTCTAAAATGATGCAATTCCATCATTTAGTCACGGATGTGAGGCCAAAATGACGCATATTTGCTGAGGCCGTCCCCCGCGCACAACCACCTCATCCCGCCAGCTCCCGGAGGCCGATTTCAAGAAGTTGGCAATTATGCATACACCCCCTAAGAAGCATACCTGGTGATGGTTTCAAGTCTTATTAGTTAACATCTCCAGGGGGCATGCTAAACTTACGTGTACATGACATTACTGTACTCAACCTATATTTGCCCACCACAGTTCTGTCTCTCCAGGTATAGGAGACCAGGGGGCAAATGTATCAAAGTGCGAGTTTGCCAGCGTGTTTAAATCGCGGCAAATCGCGGGTGTTTATCCGCGAGTTTTGAAAAAAAAATGGAAATGTATCAAGCTGCGATTTTGACACTCATGTTCAAAATCGCTGGTCATCTCTGGCGATTTTGGGCGATGTAAACACTCCCGAGTTTAGCTAACTCTCCTGTGTTTGGCAAACTCTCCTGTGTTGTAACAGTGAGTTGTCAACACATCACTGTTACACTGCCCTGTCATACAGCTGCCGGAGCAAGTCCCAGCCAGCCAGGTTGCCAAAAAAAGTGTGGCCATGCTGGTGCTTGTATAACTACAAGCACCAGCATACCCACGGCAGCCAGGGCATGTTGGCACTTGGAGAACCACAAGTGCCAAAATGCCCTGACATCCCTGGCTTGCTGGGACCTGTAGTTCCACAAAGAAAAAAGTTAAATAAACAACAGTAAATACAGCTTACGCAAGTAACGTAGCGCATGCGCAATGAGCTACGTTACTTGAGTAAGCTCTAGGTACAGTATTAGGTGATTCCCCCACTAGCGTGGGAAAATCACATTATACTGTAGTTATAGCTTACGCAATAAACGTAATTTCATTGCGGTTAGGACCTCCTACCTAGTAGTTACAAATATGGGGCCCTTCTGGCCGAAGCCAAGAAGATATTCTACAAGCCATCCCGTTTGGAAGTATAATTTGCTGGGACTGGGGCAAGCACGGATCTTGGAAAGAAGAAAGAAGACATCTTTGGTGAGTATTTGTTTTTTTTTATTTTTATTAAATAGATGTGGTTTAAATGAGGGTGGTTAGTGTATTTATTGTGGGGTTTTTATTTTTAATAAATATGTGTGGTTTGTACTAGAGTGTTGTTGTTTATTTAACTTTTTTCTTTGTGGAACTACAGGTCCCAGCAAGCCAGGGATGTCAGGGCATGTTGGCACTTGTGGTTCTCCAAGTGCCAACATGCCCTGGCTGCCATGGGTATGCTGGTGCTTTTAGTTATACAAGCACCAGCATGGCCACACTGTTTTTGGCAACCTGGCTGGCTGGGACTTGTAGTTCCACCAAAAAATGGCGTCCGTTTTTTTTTTTCATACTTTTTCCGCCGTATTACCCTACTACCCACAGCCCAGGGGTAGTAGGAAGAGGCCTCGTGCTATCAGCACTGGGCTGGTTCTTTCTAAGGGGGGGAGGCCCCGCTCATTTTTTCGGCGGACCCCACTCCCTAGGGAATCCAGCGCAGCGCTGAACAGTCTAGGGTTGGTTAGCCATTATGGCAGGGGGACCCCTGCCGTGTGTCCCACTGCTATAGTGCCACCAACCCTGGCTGGTTTGCCTAGTGCTGGTAAAGTGAAAATCGGGAAAATAGTTTTTCCACACACACACACACACAATAACACACGCCGCTACACATGTGTGTTCATGAGGTAAAATTACCTCACGAAAATGAGTTTGAGCCCACAACTCGTAAATTTAGCCTTTACTACCCCTCCCACGGGGGGAAGGGGGTATGATGGAAGTTAACTGACTTCAGTATTCTAATTTTTTTGTCAAATAATGTCAGTATACCAAATTTCAGGTCAATTGGATGAGTCCTTTCTGAGAAAATAGTTTTTTCCACACACACACACACTAACACACGCCGCTAGGCTTTTACTTTTATATATTAGATAATGCTAAGAATTTAGTAGGTCAGTGTATAACTCCGCCCAGCAGGTAGCGCTGCAGGTTGTTGTTTTTTTTTCCCACACACAGACTAACACACTCCGCTAGGCTTTTATATTATAGATGAGGATTTTGCAAGTCGCCGATATTCTGTGATTTAGCAGGTGAAATTTAAAACAGCAATGGCTTTAAAGGCAACACTTGCTTTTAAATCCATTGCCATTTTAAATTTCCCCTGCAAAGTTATACTTTCATTTGTACAAGAGGAGTCAAACCTAATAGCGAATGTGTTATTCACTATCAAAACAAATGTTAACAAACTTGTCTTGTACTTATGAACTGGTTATGTGCATGTATACCTGACGTAAGCTTAACGTAAACCTGACAAATGTTATAAAGGTGTTGAGCTGCATGCATGTTGAGATGCCTATGACAAGTAGGTGTAAATACACTATTTTTATGTGAGGCTTTTTTGAGCGCAAATTACCCCCAAAATGCGCATATGTTGTTAATTTCCAAAATAAATCTGCCAATTTGTTACTGTTTACTTTGTTAATGTTTAATACATAAATTGGGATCTGTTCAATATTTGGCTAATTTCATTTCTGATGATTAGCAATTTAGAAGAAGCCAACATTTTTCAACGTATTTACATTACAACAGGCTAGAATTATGGATTTGATTTTCAAATGTTGATTGCGAATTCAATATTATAATGAAAAATAGTAGAAATATTGGCAAATATTTAAAGGGTGAGCTATATTTTGCATAAAGCAATATAAACATACTGTATGTAATACCCCCTTCTTGCCATTCTAGGAAGGGATGGCAACAACACTGAAAATATGTGGGGTCTCACCTCTGATCACAGTGCCTACATCCGAGTCTTCGTTATACTGGGACAGGATACGGAATACTAGTCGTTCAGGAGTGGTTGACTCGGGAGGCTCCTTGTACCTGACAACAAAATCTCTGGCAATAGTTTGGCACACATATGGCGATATACAAATAGATTGGAGATTTTTTATTACAAGGTGATGAGATGTTAAGTGGGTATGATCAAAGTGTTTAAATCAGTAATTGGTATGTAAGATAAGTTGAGGTAAATTCAGCATGAACAATGCAATGACAGAAACAATGATGATTGATTACTCACACCAACTTTTGGCACCACACATGGTCACCACACACACTCTAACTAACAAACAATAAAATAGGTATTAGTGATTATAAATTAGTGAAATGCTAGCATATGCATAAATATATGTAGATTAGTATTTATCTCAAAGTCTATCATTGGTGCACTTAATGGTGACCCGTGTCACTATATTATGTATTCTATGATTGAGTTGCTCTCTGACTCTACATGCTGCCCTAGCAGCTACATAAAAATAATAAATTCCTCCAGAGAATGTCTATGTGGAGCAGGGAGCAAAATGAGGATGGAGAGTGTAGTACTGTTCAAATGTGACATAGGATTCCTCATTATAATGGTACTCTATGATAATGGCAATGTAGTAGAGATGAATAAAATTGAACGTTAGGGTGTATTTTTGTGTGATACACTTATCTCGCCTATTTCAACCTATTTCTGCACTTTTTCCATAGATTTATCATCCTCTCGTCATAATGGCCCACTCCCTTCTCTTATGCTCATCCCAATGTATATATGTGTGTCTGTGTCTTCTCCCTCCTCCAGATTCCACCTCAGGCTCACAACACCTCCTTTCTCTCTCTGCTTTCTTAGCATACTGGCCCAATATGGTTGCCATGGCAACAATAGCAGGTCTGTTAAATGGAGCCGACATTACCCTTGTTACATGTATAAGCAATAGCTTCAATTTTTTCTTTGTTGTAGTTTCACCCCAAATTTTTGGAAAGTTATACAAAAAGAAAATGACAGCCATACATGCATCTGGAGGGCTTATTAATGTTCTTTTAAAGTTAATTTTAACTCTAAACCCAAATGTCAGGCTAAGTAGATATTCTAGTACGCTTAAAAGAAAGAAAGAAAAGGCTTGGCACGTTCATTAGTGACTGTCGGCTTTACAAGAAGTATCTTCACTTACAATTTTGCCAGTGTTCAGCTACCTTAATTAGTTCAAAAAGACAAACTGCATACAACATATCATAGGGAAATGAAATCAGGACATAAAGACTTAAAATGTAACTTTTAATATGCACAATGCATATTTTATAAAGCAGCCATTAAAAGCTTACTTGTTGCCCCCCAAATATAAATAAATGTAATGAAAGCACTTAGGGCCTGATATGAATCTGACGTACATCCATTTGCATAGTGCATGCCCAGAAATGGACATTACACCAATTAAAACAATTGCATGCAATTCATATCCAAATGCAAGTGACACTTATGAATATATACTTATTTATGTAAATATAAAAAAAAATATTAAAAAAACAAAACTTTTTTTAAAAAAAAATAAGTTTTTTAATAAATGATTACATTGTTAAACGTAAATTTATTTTAGATTAAAAAATTATTTGAATGAATACTGATGTGAGCTTCTATTGTACTTATGCATGTGCATATACTGCAGTCTATTCTTCTTCACTATCAAACCACAGGATTTACTATTCAGTGGTTTGGAAGGTATAAACCCAAAGTACCTGTAATTTAGGACAAATTGAAAGGCAAACCACTTGATAAAACCGGGTAAAACCCTGTTTCACCACCTACATAACATTCCAGCTCCTTCTACTGTTCTACTCGGTATCCTTGTTCTCTAGGTGGGGGCCGAACAAAAATCTGTCTTCCATAACCACAGATATCTGGCACAGTACTAAGCGCATGCTCTCAGTATTTGAATATGTTAAACCTGACACTACTTGGAGGGGCCCCTAGTATTATTTAGCAAGGGACCCAATGCTTAGTTGCACGGGCTGTTAAAGAAGGGGAGGGGTTTTTGTTTGCATTCTTTATTTATTTTTTACACATTTTGACAAGCAAAACAGTTCAAACAACATGCATTTTAAGATATCTCACATCTCACTACTTCTTTACCGATAAACTAACACAAAAAAACCTGGCTTTGCATGTGTTTTTATGACACATTCTGTAGGGGTTTTTTTTTTGTTCTTCTTACTCACCCTCTATTCAGTCAGCGCATTGGCAGCAGTCTGCAACATATACATCCAAGTCTGACCTCAGTCTCTTCTCAAATTGCCTTGAAAAAGGATTCAGACAATACATCCCAATAATCCTAACATTGGTGGGATGGTTCCGGTTTTTGGATCTGAAAACAGGAGGCACTGACAGAAAGTAGGCGTGACCTTGTAGAAATGTGGGGTGTGATTGGATAGAGTGAACCGTGATTTCTGTTTATAATAAGTCGATATTGGCTAGTTATGTGTGCAACTTAATTTGTTACTATTTTTCATTTTTTAATCAAAAGTATACTGCCTGCTGAAAGGAACAATTCAATATCATCAAAGCCGTAGCTAGACATTTTAGTGCTCTGGGCAAGGGTGAACCCTGGCGCTCCCCACCACCCCTTCCAGATCTTGGTGTGAGTAAATGCTGCCTCACAGAAGCAGCCCTTTACAAGCACTTGTAAAGTTTGACTACCTGGCGTTGCTGATAGTGTATTACGCTCAGTTACTGCTTTGTCATATCCTGGAATGTTGGGGATCTCTTTGGAAAATAGATAGTTACAATTCACCTACTGGAAACCAGAGAAGTAAGTAAACACCCTAGGTAACTCTACCTCAACCAGTCCTAGAATTAAATTAATAGCATTCACATTTAATATGCTAATGTTTAATAATTAGCCTTACTTCCCCCCAACCAGCCCAACATTGAAATATTAGTGTTTACATTTAATAAATACACTTCTTACCCCCAACCAGCACCAGAGGGAAAACAACAAGACAGTACCTGGTACAACAGTACCATACAGTAAACAAATAGCACTATAACTCTCAACTTAGTTACTGGGGTGCAAGGGGTATATTCAGTGCAGGCTGAATTTTGTGCCCATTAGCGTGGGCGAAACTAACAGGTTTAGAGCCACTGAAAGAGGTGCAAAGACAAGGAGTGGAGAAATTGGCTGGTGAGCATAAGTTATAGGTATCTGAGGGCAAGAAGCAAAAGTGGGAAAGATGGAGGAATAAAGAGAGTGAGGTATACTACAAGGTGAAATGGTTAAGTGGAGAACTGGTATGTTTTTCTAAACAGATGGGTATTCAATGACTATTTGAAGCTGTACAGACTATCGGATAGTCTGGTAGAACAAGGGAGATCATTCCAGTGGTGGAGGGCAGCACGGGATCTTGGATACGGGAGTGAGGTGTGGACACCAGAGGGGAGTAATGGCAACATTCATTGGCCCACCGGAGTCGGCAGGAGGGAGTATGTATGGAGATGCGGTTGGAGATGTAGGGAACAATGGAGCTTGACAGGGCCTTGTATGTGAGGGTAAGTGTTTAAAGAGAATTCTATAGGGTAGTGGAGCCAGTGTAATACATGGCATAGAGGTAAAGCAGATGTGGATTTGTGAGAGGAACATAAGTCTAGATGTAGCACTAACAGGGCCGGATTAAGGGAATGGAGGCCCCTGGGCTAAGGGGGCCTCCATTCCCCCGTGAGGGCCCCCCCATGATCCGAGCCGCCTCCAAGGCACTTAACTCCTCCTGGCATTGCAGTCCTTCCCCGGCGCGCTGTACGCTCTTTACTGAGGAGATCTCGTGAGAGTGAGACCCACGAGATCTCCTCAGTAAGGAGACTACAGCACGCCAGGGATGGACCGCAGTGAAAGTGCTCAGCAGCATTGATCGGGCTGGGGGCGCCCCCGCCAGATCAATAATGCTGTTGAGCACTTTCAAGGGCCCCCTGGATGCCCGAGGCGCCTGGGCTGTAGCCCAGTTAGCCCTATGGTTAATCCGGCCCTGAGCACTAAGCACAGATCGAAGAGGAGCCAGATGGGAGCAGGGGAGGCCAGTAAGGAGAAGATTGCAGTATTTGAGACAAGAAATGATCAGTGAATGGATAAGAGTTTGGTGGCATCTTGGGAGAGCACAGGTCTGATTTTGGAGATGTTGCGGAGCTGTAAGCAAAAGGATTGGGCAAGAGATTGAATGTGATGGGTGAAGGAGAGGAAGGAGTCAAGAAGGACATCCAGGCAGTGGAGTTGGGGAACAGAAGATATAGTGGTGCTGTCAACAGTGATAGAATGGTCGAGAAGAGACTCTTGATAGAGGAAAGACAATGAGTTCAGTTTTGGCAATGGTAAGTTTGAGAAAACATAAGGGCATCCAGGAGGAGATGGTGGAAATGCAACTGGACACCCGAGAGCGGAGGGAAGGGATCAGGAAGTGAGATATAGAGTTAAGTGTCGTTGGCATAGAGGTGGTACTTGAGGCTGAAGAAACTGATGAGTTCACCCAGGGAGGTGGTGTATAAAGAAAAAGGCAGAGGGTCAAGGACAGAACCCTGTGTGATTCCTATGGGAGCATGGATGGGGGGAGGAGGAACCAGAGAGGGAGGCAGGGTAGGAGGTGAACCACAAAAGTGTTAGAAGATGAGCGCAATGCTCTGTCTCCTAGTCTCCATGACAATCCTGTAATCCCTGGTGGTCTAGTGGTAACCGGAAGTTGGATCGGGACAAAATGTCCAAAATGCGCTACTGCACATGCACTGGTGCCGCAAACCAGAAGTTTGACTTTTCGCGCTGCACTTTCATCGATACAGAGAACGGGAATAGTCGAAGTTATAATAGTTGTGTGCCACATATAATATAAGTTCCTAAAAGTCATAGTGAGTCTTTGCCACAACAGATAAGTACTGCACGGATGTGCACATACTGAAAGTGCTATAACCTGCATCTGCATATTCAACTGCTTAAGATTGTATACAATAACCTGCATATATACAACTGTATGAACATGATTGCTGATTTACTGTGAAACATTACGAACTGTAAGTACCTGCATAATCAAGTGTGTTACCACGTTCAATAAACAGCAATCTGTTTAAGTTAAAACCGTTTCTGGCTTCACAACCACCTAACACCACTAACACCTTTCACAACACCAAAGGTATAACCAATAGAAAGCACAGTGTCAGAAAGGCCAATGGTGTAAAGGCTGTGGAGTAGGAGAGGGTGATTCATGGTCAGGGCCGGTGCTAGGTTCCGTGGCGCCCTAGGCACATTTTCAAAATCGGCGCCCCCTGCCCTGCGACCTCCCCCCCCCCCCCCGGCATATTTTCAAAATCGGCGCCCCCACCCTGCACACTTACAAAATAGTGTGTAAGTGTGCAGGGTGGGGGCACCGATTTTGAAAATGTGCATCTTTTCTTACCTTAACTTGCCTCCTCTCTGCTCCGTCTGCTCCCCTCCACTCACTGACACTGTCGAGCCGTGATGATGATGTCACGCCCGACAGTCAGTCGGTGAGTGGAGGGGAGCAACGGAGCAGAGAGGCGGCGGTGGTGAGCAATAGTCCCTCCCCCCTCCCTGTGGATGTATCCGAAGCTGTGTGGTGGCTGTGAAAGGTATGGTCAGCGGTCGCCGCACAGTTTTAAAGGAATTTTTAATCTGTGGCGCCCTCCAGAGCCTGGCGCCCTAGGCAACTGCCTAACCTTGCCTAATGGGAGCGCCGGGCCTGTTCATGGTGTCAAAGGCCACAGAGAGGTCCAGGAGGATAAACAGGGAGACGTGGTCCCTGGATTTGGTTGAGAGATCATTAATAACTTTGATCAATGCAGTTTCTGTGGTGTGGAGGAGGCAGAAGTCAGATTAGACAGGATCAAGGAGGGAGTTGTCAGAGAGTTGGCTACTGAAACAGTTGTGAGATGAGTTCAAGAGTGTTTTTTTTAAGAATATGTGGGACAAAAGCATATTTAAAGGATGAGTGAAAGATTCCAGTGGACTGGGACAGATTGAAGAGGTGAGTAATGTGGAAGCAGGCAGTGGAAGAGAGGAAGCGAAGGAGGTGAGAGGGGATGGGATCCAGGAGGCAGGTTGAGGGTTGAGAAGAGAATGGACTTTGTCACCTGTAGTGGGGCGGAAGGAGCACAAGATGTGATGGCTGGAGGGAGAAGAAGGTGGAGTGGTAGAGTGGACTGGCAGAGGAGTGATGGAATGAAGGAGTTTTTGTGTTTGGAGTGCAAAAAGGAGGCAAAGTCAGTGGCAGTAAGGAAAGATGGGAGGGGAGGAGGGCGGCAATGGAATGTGTTAAATGTGGTAGAAAGGTCGCTGGGATTGGAAGACTGTGAAGAAATGAGAGACTTGAGGAATTATTTTTTTTAGTGAAGAAGAGGGTGGAACAGTAGGATGAGAGGATGAACTTGAAATGCAGGAAATCTGGAAATAATCGAGATTTCTTCCAGTGTGTTGGGCGGTATATTTGCATTTTTTAAGGAGCCGGGTAAATTTATAGTGCCAAGGCTGGGATTTAGAACGGTGGAGGTGGGTAGAAAATGCAGGGGCAGCAAAGTCAAGAGGGAGGCCTCTTGGTTGGGGTAAGCTAGGACATATAGAGGGGAGAGGAGAGTTTCAAGTGAAGAGGCTAAAATAGCAGGCAGGACAAAGAACACCAAGATTGAATCTAGAAAGGGTAGATTTGGGCATGGGAAAGAGTGCAGGAGATGAGGAAAGAGTGAAGGAGAGGAGAGTTGGAGAAGTCAGAAAGAACACATTGATCAGAGAAGACAAGGTCAAGGGAGTGACTGGGACAGTGGATGGGTGAAAAGTTCGATTGTGAGAGGTCAAAGGAGGAAGAAAGGGCAAGAAGTTTAATGGATGCAGGGTCTCTGGGGTTGTTGATGGGGATGTTAAAATCACCTAGGATGATGGACGGGAGGTCTGAGGAGAGGTAGTGGTGAAGAGTGACACATGAGATGGATGGGGCAGCAGAAACAAATAGAGTGGACTTCTAGGCAGGAGAATGAAAGAGAGTGCTCAGGGGAGATGACATGAAAGGCACAACTGTGGAATGGAGGATGCCCACCCCACCATCTGGAGTGTCATCAGTTCTGATGGAGTGGATGATTGAGAGGCCCACATCAAAGAGAGCAGTGGGGGAAGCAGTATCAGTGGAAGAAATCCATATTTCTGTGATTGTAATAAGTTTAAAAGAGTTGGGGATGAAGAGGTCATAGTTAAAGGGCAATGTGTTGTGGATGGATCTGGAATTCTAGAGAGCACAGGAAGTGCTGGCTGACAGGAAATATCTGGCAGACATTTTCAGTTCTCAGTATATTTCACATAATAAAGACATGTTCTCAGGGCTCTCCAGCCTCTTCTTCTTGATTTGAACTCAGACAGTTCTACATCACCATAAAAGTCTTAATTTATTTTAGGCTCCTTTATGAATATACATTGCAAGAGGATTGTGACCTGTTTGTTTGACCAGAGTCCTAATATTGGAATAATTTAAGTTAAGCTTGCAATGAGATAAAATTTGTTAATAACCCTACACAGGATATAAATCATACATATGAAAACAAGTCATACAAGGTTGATAAAGAAGGTTCGGACAGCACTATTAAGCTCCTCCCATCAGAAGTAAAAATGTTCTTTCTCTTCAGTAGACACCATCTTGACAGCTAACTCTTGTGTATACCCAAATGGGCACTGGCAATGTGCAAAAATTAGTTATTGATATTATATATAAAAGAGGAAAACTGTATTCGAGCAGTAGACCTACATTTCTAACATTTGCATGTTAACCTTCCTATCCGTTCCGTATTTAACGTTCATAACCCTATATATTTAATGATTTTTTCCGGAACAAATCTCCTGAGCCAGGCAGCTGCGGGGTTCATATGCTTAGAGCACAAATAGCTTTGTGGAGTAATATGTATGGATTTCAATCCGTGAGATACATTCCTTCTCTTTAAATCAAATCACACTTGCCTACTCTCCCGGAATTCCCGGGAGGTTCCCGAATTTCGGGGAGTCCTCAGGGACTCCCGGAAGAGTAGGCAAAGCTCCCGCATTTGCAGAAGTTCAAGGCATTGAATGGAGGGGGCGTGGCTTAATCGCAGCATTAAGCTCCGCCCCCTCCATTCAATGTCGTGGATTTCGGCTTGTTATACCAACCCCTTGTCACATGATTTCTCCCCCGGAAATCTTCAAAGATGGCATGTATGCTGTAAATCCACATCTGTAATAGATTGTTAATTGCAATGAAATTTATTTATTATGCACTATATTGGAATCTAAGGCTCTTGCAGGGAAAACCAGCAATAAAGGAAAATAAGTGTTGCATCATTTCCAGCACCTAGGTTGTTTCACAACATAACTTCTCTATATTACATAAATTAGCACTAAATGTTACACTTAGAATTCATTACTCTTTCCAATAAAATATTTTCTTTTACTATGTCAGGGTTTCCCAAACCCAGTCCTCAGGGCTCCCCAACAGTGCAGGTTTTCCGGATCACATGTGACATAATTAGGATCACCTGTGGATCTGTTACAATGTGTCAGTCAGTAATGAATACACCTGTGCTCCAGCAAGGAGATATGGAAACCTGCACTGTTGGGGAGCCCTGAGGACTGGGTTTGGGAGACCCTGTACTATGTTATTTAGCTGTCCACCTTTTTTTTCATTTGCATTTTATACTATGAAAACACCCCTCCATATATACTAATTTTCACTGTGATTATGCAAACAAGCTGTTATACATACTGCAAATCTACGAGTTAAGGTAATGAAGCTCTTCCCACAATTTTCAGACTTTCAATTGACCAGAAATTTCCCCACTAAATACTTTTGCAAGTATCTTCAGATGCACAATCTACATGCCTCAGTCAAATCACGCCTCACTGCCCACTCGCTCACCGAGAGACTGTGTCTACGCAGAGCATCCATGCCTGGCCTAATTTCCACTATATACACTGAACTCACTCTCCCGTCCAAACCTAGTTGTGACCATCACAAATTGGTATAGGAACATGATCTGAGTGTCTCTTTGAACGAGGATGATTGGGCCAAAATTCGTGAGAATGCCGCCTCTAGCTCAATATGTGTTAAGATCAAGAAAAATGTTTATAAACTCCTGTACAGATGGCACTACGTCCCAACCTGCTTCCACACAATGTTGTCAGATTCCGGGGTTTGGGTGCTGGCGTGGGTGCTTTGGGGTGGGCACGTTTCTTTATATCTGGTGGGAGTGCCCGAAGCTAGCCGAATTCTGGCTAGACATTAAAAATATTATCCAATCCCTGCTCCAAATAGACATTCCACTCTACCCTAAATTCTTCCTTCTGCCCCTCAGGTTCCCCACTGTAACTCGTCATGAAAATAAACTTGCACATCACATCATTTCAGCCACCATCTGCCAAATAGCCAAGGACTGGAAACAAGCTGCTCCCCCCCTCTCGTCAATTATCAGCCACGCTTGGCATGTCCCTGGAATTTATGACGGGCATCATTAATAATTCCTCTAAATCTTTTAATGAAGTATGGGACCCTTGGTTATTCCTCTTTCATTACTGTTCTCCCCTCCTCTAATATAGTGAGTGCTATTGTCTCCAAAACATACCTAATCTCCCCCCTTCCTTTTTTTCTCCCCTCTGCAGTCTCAGCCACGCCACCTCCTACCTTTCTCCCACCGTGCTCTCTCTATTTCCCCCCTCTCTCCTTACTACTTTTATCTCACTTTCTCTCCCTACTAGAGCTCCTTTTTTTTTCACCCCCCTTAATTACCTCTTTTCTGTTAGCAAAATTTTAAAAACTATGGTCTATTCAATTGGCTCTACTTCATCTCCATATAGAGCAGAAAGCTACATATATGTTATTTTTTGCTGCTTCCGCAGCTATTACTCATGAACTTTAATAACCAAATCTTTAAAAAAAAAAATAAATTAACAAACGTGTTCAAACATGTTGTCAACTCTACGCTGGCCTAAAACAATTATGTTAGTCAAGCTGAGACTAATTAATATTAGCTGCATGAATAAACCTTAATGAAGCAAGTATAATGTGGAAATTAGCTGGCCTTCAAAAATTCATCCATTGTTTAACACATTGTATAACACAGTACCTATTATAGATGTGTATCTTCTTTTTAGAAGAAAATATAACTGTATGACAGGGATAAGTCGGAATTTCTCAAAACAGACATAAAAAGATAATTGTAAACTAAAGAAACAAAACCATGTCATATTTTGATAAATGTCACGCTATACATTAAATTCTATTTTTCTACTTTTGTAAAAATACAAACTTTTATAGTAAGTTTTCTCAGTACCTTGCAATTTCATCCCAATAATAAGTTTTCCCCAATGAATCCACTGCACAAATAACTCTGAGATTTAGTTTATTTTGTTGAACATGAAAGTAAAAGTGGGATCTTTGTTGTTTGATTTTTCATATGTGGGGGTTGACGACAAAAGAACATAGCTGTGTGCTATACACAATATGCTGACAAGCTATAGGCATGAGATTGAGCAAAGATGATGAATTTCCAAGATGGAAAAGTAAAAACCTGTCTGATGTCAAGGTTTGTTTTAAAGAAAGAGAGTTTCAATTTCAGAAAAGATCATTAAGAGACCAATCTCGCAGAGAACATTTATCATCCTCAGAAAATGTGTCCATAGCAAAGAAACAGAAAAACCTGTCTGTAATTTTCCATATACTAATGACATATCCAGTATTCTATTCATACACTGGTTTACAGTTGGGACCTTTGCTTGGCGAGAAATATTTTTTATATAATATTTTCATTAAAGTGAATCTGTTACACAAAGTAAACAGGCTAAGAGGCAGATCATTCCTATATGCACTGTATATAATGTACTGTTGGCCAAGAATTAATCTATATTATTTTTAATGTTTGAGTATACCATTCTCAGTTATCATAAGTAAATTTTAAGATGGGTATATCATTTCATAAACTAATATAAGCATCTGGTATAGGGGCTACATAGATACTATAGGTCAGAAAATAACACTCATGAAGATATAGGTTTACAAGACTGTGACTCAGTGGCTCACATTTTATGCCTAGGGTGCCAGAATCTGGGGGTGAACTTGAGGCTGGAGGCAAGCAATAATAATAAACTGCACAGTGTAGATGTTTCTCTTTCATGCACCCAAACCTCTTCAGATGTTATTTGTTATTACTGTATTGCAATGCAATACCAACAGGGACACCAAATGCGGTTGGCAAAGGTTTATTTTATTTAAATGAAAGTAAACTCATTGGTGGCGCTAAGAGCAGGGCAGTCAGCATTCCAAATGTAAAGCCAAACAGTGGAAGGTCAGACCATTTCCCACTGGTCCCAATTATAACTTCTTTACAATTGACTGGTGTTAAATTCTGCTACCGAGGGGATGTCGAGTCCCTTCCTGGACTCGACACTGGCGCTCCCACGCAAGGCATGCCAAGGGGTTCTCCACGCAAAAGGACCAAGAGTCATGATAATTCGGAAGGGGCAGTGAGCCCAGCAAATACTGATGCTACCATATGCTTATTAGTCACTGACTGTGATACTCTCCTACCGACTGTGCCTCCTCTGTTAGCGAAGAAAAGTTAGTGCATAACCTAAATAACATATAGCTATAATTAAGTTGGGTGGAACGGAGGTATATGATACGGGAAACCAAGAGGCTCAGCCTGCCACAAGAGGGAGTATAGAGAAACACGTGGACCCTCCCTGTGGATCTTATTGGCTGGACACTGCAGGAGACTTAACACTGAATGGGTAATTTCATGACAGACACCCCCCCCCCCCCATAATTTTAAACGTGTTCAGCCTATTACATCTCTTGTCATATCACTGAATGAGGCATTATTAATTTACTTAATGCTGGTGGCGACAGGCAGTTGCTGCACAGCTTGTATAAAACCAGGGATGGGCGCGGCCATTGATAATGATGTCACACACACAGATACTCTCACTCTTGACTGTGTAGAAGTTGGCAGCAGCACAGTGAGGTTCCCCTCCCTTCACTCCCACAAGATAATCGCTGTCCCCAGAGAGGCTGAGAATAGGTCACTGGCCTCTGTTTATAGCCCAGAATAGCAGCAGCTCAGCTGAGCTAGCAGCAGTTGCCACAGCCTTAGGATATTAATATAGACAGCAACTCTGTGCACAAAATATTGTATAATAAAGATAATATAGTGATTTTACTTGCTGAGTCTAAAGAAATACAAGTATCATCTAAACTGCATAGATACAGTATTAAAATATTAAAAGCTTAGGTAAATGGGGCTTGTGAGTGAAAACGCTGGTGGGCAGAAATAGCATGATTGAGAAAAACTGGTGGGCAGTAGGCATATAAGAGAAAAGCTTATGGGCCAGGGGTGGCATTTTCAAAAGTTGCAGTGGTGCCTGAGCCATCGCAACTCACTCTGCTCCGTCTGGTTGCATCCCGGCTGTCACCATGACAATCGGAATGTCACTTCCTCTTCCGTTCCAGCCATCACATACGGAACGTCCGGAATGCTCTAAAGTTAGGGCCGCATCCCGGTATTAGGCAGTAGCCGGGAGTGTTTGCAAAATAGATTTACTAGCACTCTTGGAGATAATTGCCAGGTGTGATGCCCTAGGCTGCTCATTGGTCCATATGTATATATAAGCCAGGGAGGTCTTATCTACAATGCTGTTTCCTGTTAGGATTGCTAACCTGCACTATTTCTGTGTCCTATGGACACTCTGCTGGATTCGTTAGTGACCTCCTGTTGTGACCCCTGGCCTGTATTCTGGAATTTGCACAAACTCTGTTAGTCCTGATCTTCGGTTCTGTTTCTTGGTTCTTTCTGTTCACTGCCAGCCCTGACCTACTGCATGTTCCTGACCACGCTATCTCGCTACGGACCTCTGATCTTGGCCTGGCCCTGACTATCCGATTCCATCCTGTCTACCGCCACCTACCCCCCTGCTGCAATTTTGGCCATAAGCTTATACTTCATTAGAGTTAAGACTAACGATTATCGTAATCCGAGCCCACCTCGAACAGTGCGGATCCGAGGGCGATCGGAGCACTGTTCGGGCATTTCCGGCGGAGAGAAAAAAGGAAAACGAGGCTCTGACTCCAAATCCCGCCGTCGGATCTTGCGATACTCGGATTCTATAAATTCCCCACTTGCCGCCGCCATCTTCAGTCGGGCATTGATCAGGGTAGCGTGAGGTTGGGTTTTTAGTGGTGCTGTGTCCTTCTCTGTCCTGCTGAGTCCAGTGGTGCTTTGTCCAGTGCTCTGTCCTGCTGAGTCCAGTGGTGCTGTGTCCTGTGCTCTGTCCTGCTAAGTCCATTGTTATAAAAAATTCTAAAAACATTCTAAAAAAATTATACAAAAATTATACAAAAATTATACAAAAATAATAAAAAAAAATTATAAAAAGTTTTTAAAAAAAGTATAAAAAAAATTTCTACTGCAATATCTAACTACGTTCACTGTTCCTGCAGTCCAGAAATATTAGTACTGCAATATCAAACTACATTCACTGTTCCTGCAGTCCAGAAATATTATTACTTCGATATTAAACTACGTTTACTGTTCCTGCAGTCCAGAAATATTATTACTTCGATATTAAACTACGTTCACTGTTCCTGCAGTCCAGAAATATTATTACTTCGATATTAAACTACGTTCACTGTTCCTGCAGTCCAGAAATTTTATTACTGCAATATTAAACTACGTTCACTGTTCCTGCTGTACCAAAAAATAGGTTCTGCTGTATAACTCCAGTCCAGTGGTACTCTCCTGTGCCGCATATAATTTTCAAAGGCTTTGCCGAGTGTGTGTGGTTTAGGTGTACACTTTCTTGTGCTGCATATAATGGAGTACCAAAATTTGGAGGATAAAGTAGGGAAAGATCAAGAACCACTTCCTCCTAATGCTGAAGCTGCTGCCACTAGTCATGATATAGACGATGAAATGGCATCAACGTCCTCTGCCAAGGCCGATGCCTAATCTCATAGTAGAGGGCATGTAAAATCCAAAAAGCCAAAGTTCACAAAAATTAGCAAAAAAAGTAAATTAAAATCATCTGAGGAGAAACGTAAACTTGCCAATATGCCATTTACGACACGGAGTGGCAAGGAACAGCTTAGGCCCTGGCCCATGTTCATGACTAGTGGTTCAGCTTCACCCAAGGATCTAAGCCCTCTTCCTCCCCCCCCCTCTAAAAAATTTAAGAGAGTTAAGCTGTCATCAACAACACAGCAAACAACTCTGCCTTCTAAAAAGATGGCATCACAAATCCCCAAGGCGAGTCCAAGGGTGTTGGTGGTTGCGAAGCCTGACCTTCCCATCACTGTACGGGAAGAGGTGTCTCCTTCCACCATTTGCAGCACGCCCTCTGCATATGCTGGAAGGATCACCCACAGTCCAGTTACAGATTTGGCTAATGAAGGTGTGAATGTTGTAAACCGGGAGGAGGATATTGATGTAGCTGGCGCTGAGGAGGAACTTGACGAGGAGGATGCTGATGTGGTTATCTTAAATGAGGCACCAGGGGGGGAAACAGTTGTTTTGCATGGGATGAAAAAGCCCATCGTCATGCCTGGGCAGAAGACCAAAAAATCCACCTCTTCGGTCTGGAATTATTTCTATCCCAATCCGGACAACAAATGTATGGCCATAAGTACCTTGTGTAAAGCTCAAATAAGCAGGGGTAAGGATCTTGGCCACCTAGGGACATCCTCCCTTATACATCACCTGAAGAACCTTCATAATTCAGTGTTTAGTTCAGGACCTGTGGCTAGGACCGTCAGCAGTCCAGGGACACCTAAATCCCTTGGTCCTGTTGTATCCACACCAGCAACACCCTCCTCGTCAACTTCCTCCTCGATCTCGATTGTAGATAGTCCTGCAGGCCATGTCACCGGCATGACTGAGTGTCACTGACTCCTGTGTCCTGCTCGTGTCTTCAGCTGTCTGCTGGATTACCTGCTCTGCTCACCTGTGGTTCCCATACCTGCTACAGTCTCTCAGCTCTCCTGCTGTGCCTGCATATCCTCGTTGGACAAGCTTCTCTACTCAGCAGCAGTATTCATACCCGCTATAGACTATTAGCCGTTATGCTGCATATCTGTTTGAACAAGCTTCTCTACTCAACAGCGATATGCATACTTGTTATTGACTATCAGTTGATATCCTGCATATCCGCTTTGGACAAGCCTCTCCACTCAGCAGCGGTATACATACCCACTATAGACTATTAGCTGTGACGCTGCATATCTGTTTGGGACTAGCTCCTCTGCTCTCCAATTGTATTTATACAGTTATAGACTTTTATCACTCCTCCACTTATCCGCACCTGGACAAGTCCTCACCTCATCACAGCAGTGGTACAACTTGCTATACGCAGACCACTGACTCTCCCGCTACCTACCTACACCTGGACAAGTCTTCCCTTCACAGCAGTGGTACAACTTGCTATACACAGACCACTGACTCTCCCACTACCTACCTGCACCTGGACAAGTCTTCCCTTCACAGCAGTGGTACAACTTGCTATACGCAGACCACTGACTCTCCCGCTACCTACCTGCACCTGGACAAGTCTTGTCATCACAGCAGTGGTACAACTTGCTATACGCAGACCACTGATTCTCCCGCTACCTACCTTCACCTGGACAAGTCTTCCTTTCACAGCAGTGGTACAACTTGCTATACGGAGACCACTGACTCTCCCGTTACCTTCCTTCACCTGTTCACGTCCACTCTACTCTCCTACCAGTACAGCTGCAAGTCGCTGACTCTCCTACCAGTATAGCTGCAAGTCACTGACTCTCATCTATTCCATTGGCATTCTCTCTCCATCTGCTGTTATATATGTTCCTACTATTCACCCTACTGCCAGAGGACCGCTGTGTAAACCCCGCCCCTCTGGTAAGCATTATCAACTAGTGAATCCTGGGCAGAACTCCTAGTGCCCGTGACACTGAGTCCTCTTCAATCTGGGATTCTTCCGGAGGATCCTGCAGCGCTACGCCTACTACTGCCGCTGCTGCTGTTGCTGCTGGTAGTCGGTCATCTTCCCAGAGGGGAAGTCATAAGAACGCTACGTCTTTCACTAAACAGTTGACCGTACAACAGTCATTTGCCATGAGCACGAAGTACGACAGTAGTCATCCTATGGCAAAGCGGATAACTGCGGCAGTTACAGCTATGTTGGTGTTAGACGTGCGTCCGGTGTCCGCCATCAGTGGAGTGGGATTTAGACGGTTGATGGAGGTATTGTGTCCCCGGTACCAAATCCCGTTGAGATTCCACTTCACTAGAAAGGCCATACCCGGGATGTACAGAGAAGTACGAAAAAGTGTCCTCAGTGCTCTGAAAAATGCAGTTGTACCCACTGTCCACTTAACCACTGACATGTGGACAAGTGGTTCAGGGCAAACTAAGGACTATATGACTGTGACAGCCCACTGGGTAGATGCATCGCCTTCCGCAGCAACAGCAGTAGCAGCATCAGTGGCAGCATCTCCAAAACGCCTGCTCGTTCCAAGGCAAGCAACGTTATGTTTCACCGGTTTTAATAAGAGGCACAACGCTGACAACCTCTTAGAGAAACTGAGTGAAATAATTTCGCAGTGGCTTACCCCACTTAGACTCTCCTGGGGATTTGTGGTGTCGGGCAACGCCAGTAACATTGTGCGGGGATTACATATGGGCAATTTACAGCACGTGCCATGTTTTGCCCACATAATAAATTTGGTGGTGCAGCATTACCTGAAGAGTGACAGGGGTGTGCAGGATATGCTTGCGGTGGCCCGCAAAATTGCTGGACACTTTTGGCATTCTGCCACTGCCTACCGCAGACTCGAGCAACATCAAAAAAGCCTGAACCTGCTCTGCCATCACCTCAAACAAGAGGTTGTGACGCGCTGGAACTCCACCCTCTATATGCTGCAGAGGATGGAGGAGCAGCAAACGGCCATTGAAGCCTACACAGCCACCTACGACATAGGCAAGGAGTGGGGATGCGCCTGAGTCAAGCGCAGTGGAGACTGATTTCCGTGTTGTGCAAGGTTCTCCAGCCATTTGAACTTGCCACAAGAGAAGTCAGTTCCAACACTGCCAGCTTGAGTCAGGTGATCAGGCTGTTGCAGAAGCAGCTGGAGAAAGTGAGGGAGGAGCTGTTAAAGCATTGCGATTCCACAAAGCATGTAGCTCGTGTTGATGAAGCCCTTCGTCCGCTTTGCCAGGATCCGAGGGAGGTCACTCTTTTCAGAGGAATACATTCTGGCCACCGTACTCGATCCTCGGTTTAAAGCGTATGTTGTGTCTCTGTTTCCGGCGGACACAAGTCTACAGCGGTGCAAAGACCTTCTGGTCAGCAGATGGTTCTCTGAAAAGGACCGTGACATGCCAACAGCTCCTCCTTCATTTTCTTCCACACCTGTGGCTGCGAGGAAACAGCTGAGATTTCATAAACGACCCGCTGGCGAGGATGCTGAGAACATCTGGTCCGGACTGAAGGACCTGCCAACCATTGCAGACATGTCTACTGTCGCTGCATTGGATGCTGTCACCATTGAAAAAATGGTGGAGGATTACTTTGCTGACACCATCCAAGTAGACATGTCAGACAGTCCTTATTCTTACTGGCAGGAAAAAAGGGCAGTTTGAAAGCCCCTGTACAAACTGGCTCTATTTTACCTGAGTTGTCCCCCCTCCAGTGTGTACTCCGAAAGAGTTTTTAGTGCAGCGGGGAACCTGGTCAGTGAGCGGCGAAGGAGGTTGCTTCCGCAAAACGTTGAGAAGATGATGTTCATAAAAATGAATTATCAATTCTTCAATCAAGACCAGCACTGGCCTCCAGAGACTACAGAGGGACCTGTGATTGTGGAGTCCAGCGGGGACGAACTGATAATGTGTGAGGATGAGGAAGCACACACTGAAGGGGGCGAGGAATCAGAGGATGAGGATGAGGACGACATCTTACCTCAGTAGAGCCAGTTTAGTTTGTACAGGGAGAGATGAGTAGCTTTTTTTGTGTGGGGGCCCAAACAAACCAATCATTTCAGCCACAGTAGTTTGGTAGGCCCTGTCGCTGAAATGATTGGTTTGTTAAAGTGTGCATGTCCTATTTCAACAACATAAGGGTGGGTGGGAGGTCCCAAGGACAATTCCATCTTGCACCTCTTTTTTTTCTTTGCCAGCTCATTTTGTGGGGGTCCAAACAAACCAATCATTTCAGCCACAGTTTTGTAGGCCCTGTCGCTGAAATGATTGGTTTGTTAAAGTGCGAATGTCCTATTTCAACAACATCAGGGTGGGTGGGAGGGCCCAAGGACAATTCCATCTTTCACCTCTTTTTTTGCCACTATGTGCTCTTTGGGGCCTAGTTTTTCAAACTGCCATCCTGTCTGCCACTGCAGTGCCACTCCTAGATGGGCCACGTGTTTGTGCCGCCCACTTGTGTCGCTTAGCTTAGACATCCAGCTACCTCGGTGCAACCTTTTGGACTAAAAACAATATTGTGAGGTGTGAGGTGTTCAGAATAGACTGGAAATTAGTGGAAATGAATGTTATTGAGGTTAATAATAGTGTAGGAGTATAAAAAAAAAATATGGATTTTAGCACTTTTTATGCTTTTTTTAAAAAAAAATCAGAACCCAAAACCCAAAATCAGAACCAAAACCTTTAGTGGGGTGTTTTGGCAAAACCAATCAGAACCCAAAACCTCAAGCTAATCAGAACCCAAAACACGAAAAGTGGCCGGTGCACACCCCTAGTTAAGACCTGGGGGAAATGTGGCTGCTATAGGCAAAGATCTCTACCACTAGTTCTGCAAGCTTATGATAATAGCTGCTAGCCATTACAGGCATGTGATAAAAAAGCTGATGCACAGAGGAACATGTTTGAGAACATGTGTTTACTAATCACACAGCTAGGAAGCAGCGTGTTGTCTATGGCAGTGGTTCCCAAACTTTTGCAGTTCGCGGCACCCTTAGAGTCTCCAAATTTTTTCAAGGCACCCCTCCAAAATAATAACTGAACAGTCCTGTTTTAGAGGTAGTTGGGTCAAAAAGTTGTAATAAGTATTTAGGTCACGACAGAAATACTTATTTAGTTGTATGCAAAAATGCCCCTCTGCATCCAGGCACACTGCCCCCTCTGCATCCAGGCACACTGCCCCCTCTGCAACCAGGCACACTACCCCCTCTGCAACCAGGCACACTGCCCCCTCTGCATCCAGACACACTGCCCTCTCTCACGTTGCCCCCTCTGTCACGCTGGCCCCCTCCTCTGCCCTCTGTCACGCTGGCCCCCTCCTCTGCCCTCTGTCACGCTGGCCCCTCCTCTGCCATATGTCCCCCTCCTCTGTCCCCTCCTCTGCCCTCTGTCCCCCTCCTCTGCTCTCTGTCCCCCTCCTCTGTCCTCCTGGTCTGCCCTCTGTCCCCCTCCTCTGCCCTCCTCCTCTGCTCTCTGTCCTCCTGGTCTGCCATCTGTCCTCCTCCTCTGCTCTCTGTCCTCCTCCTCTGCTCTGTCCTCCTCCTCTGCCCTCTGTCCCCCTCTGCCCTCTGTCCCCCTCCCCCCCCCTGTCCCCCTCTGCCCTCTGCCCTCTGTCCCCCTCCTCCTCTGCCCTCTGTCCTCTTGGTCTGCCCTTTGTCCTCCTCCTCTGCCCTCTGTCCACCTCCTCCTCTTCCCTCTGTCCCTCTCTTCCTCTGCCATCTGTCCTCCTCCTTTGCCATCTGTCCTTCTCCTCCTCTGCCCTCGGTCTGCTCTCTGTCCCCCTCCTCCTCTGCCCTCTGTCCTCCTCCTTTGCCATCTGTCCTCCTCCTCCTCTGCCCTCAGTCTGCTCTCTGTCCCCCTCCTCCTCTGCCATCTGTCTCCCTCCTCCTCTGCCATTTGTCCTCCTGGTCTGCCCTCTGTCCCCCTCCTCCTCTGCCCTCTGTCCTCCTCCTTTGCCATGTCACTGAATGACGTCAGTGACAGCTGCGGGAGAGAGGAGGCTGCTGGGTCCCAGCGCCGCGCGGATTGGTAAGTTTCTGTTTTCTTTCTTTTTTTTTTTGCTTGGCCCACGGCACCCCAGTGACAGCGCCGCGGCACCCCTGGGAGCCACGGCGCACACTTTGGGAACCGCCGGTCTATGGGATTTTTAACCTAAACACAGGAGGGTTTGCTAAACACGGGAGAGTTAGGTAAACACAAGAGTGTTTGAAATCGCAGCAAATCGCTAGAGATGACCAGCGATTTTGAATATCAGAGTAAAAATCGCAGCTTAATACATCTGGTGACTTGGGGACTAAAATCTTGGGTTATCATCCGCGATTTGCCGCAATTTTAAATTGCTGAAAAAATTGGACATTGATATATTTACCCCAAGGACTCCAATCCCAAGTCTTGGAGCATATGACACACATCTCCCAGGGCTTGGCGTGGCAGCACATATAAAATCACACCTGAGCTTAGAGATATGAGGTTTGTCCTGGACCACATGTTACAATACCCTATTCTGCTGGACATTTTAATTAATAAGAGTTCCTTGTATATTTGAACAGCTGATAGTTTCAACATTTTTCCCCAAATTCTCAGAGGAATTCAAATTTTCAACTACCAGAACTGAGATGAGGGTATATATATATAAGAGTGGATCACTTGATTGTGCACTGTACCAGTACTTTGGATGGGTAGAGCAGTTAATTTTCCCTTAATTTTTATAACAAATCTGACTATATAGAATTAACAAAGACCGAACTTGTCTCATACTCATAAAGCAATTAAGCATCACTCAAGTTACCTAATAACGTCCTGAATGCATGGATCACAGTGTTCGTATGGAGTCAGCAGGAAATTCCAGTGACATGATCAATGGGTTTACTGCATGCATGAGAGGTCCTGAGTCTTATATGACCCAGATCAGCTCTTCCACATCACCCATGGTATTAAAAATAATTAAATAAATAAAAAATGCTCTTAATTTTTCCTGGAGTTTAATGTGCTTTCTAGACACTTTATGTGTTCTTATTTGCACGGATGCATAAGAATAAGTTCTGGACACAAATTTCTTCATTTTCATAATTACAAACATTTAGAAATTTGTGTGTCCTGTGTTTTGGAATGCATGTTAATGACAAGCTCAGGATGGTTTCTACTCTAAAGTGACAGTCTGTGTAATAATAATGTAGGTGACCTATTGCAGATAGTAACTGAGTGTTCAGAGTTATAATAACAGGGATTAATATGAGTTCCATTGATATGCAAATGTTAAATGTGGTTGCCTATACTCTCATAAATGTTTCCTGGTCACAGTTTATCATTTGGTGTCAGACATTATGTAGGCACTTAATGCCGAAAAAGCTATTATTTTTTTCAATGGTTAAAAGGCTTACAAACCCAGTTATTGTTTTCAGAGATGAAGAACATTTATTAATACAAAAAAGGCTTCAGTGCAAATATCAAACATGAATATGCTTTCAACAACAAAATTATCAATTTGTTTTAGTTCATTTTAGACATTTAATGAAAGGACCCTGAGATGAATATAGTATATAATTTGTTAACAGTACATTACAAGTTACATTATATTGCATAATATTAACACTAACAAACAAGCAAGCAATTTTAAGTGTAACATTGCCATAATGTGTAAATTATTTTCTCAAAATATTTGGATGACAGCATTAAGGACACAAATCTGTTCTTTTTGAGGGAATAATAGAAGATTGGAGGGTGTGTAGGAAATATTTGCAGAGCAATATATTGAAATGCATAGTAAGAAACGGATAATGTATCAGAGTAAATATTTTACACTGGTAAAGTGTAAGGATGAGCGGGCTCGGATTGTAGAAATCAGAACACCCCTGAACAGTGCCGATCCGAGCCCGATCCGAGCACTGTTCGGGTATTCCCGCCGATCGCAAAACTCAAAACGAGACAAAACCTCATAATCCCGCCGTCGGATCTCGCGAGATCCGGATTCATATTAGTCCCCGCTTGCTGCCGCCATCTTCACTCGGGCATTGATCAGAGAAGAGGGAGGGTGTGTTAGTGGTGTCCTCTGTCCTGCTCATTCCAGTGGTTCTGTCCTGGTCAGTCCAGTGGTGGTGTCCTGTGCTCTGTCCTCCTGAGTCCAGTGGTGCTGTCCTGTGCTCAGTCCTGCTCAGTCCAGTGGTGGTGTCCTGTGCTCTGTCCTGCTCAGTACAGTGGTGGTGCTGCCATAATTCCAGTGGTGCTGTCCTGTGTCCAGTCCAGTGGTACTGCTATATAAGTTCACTGATCCTGCAGCATAAGTCCAGTGGTACTGCTATATAACTAAGTTCACTGATCCTGCAGTATAATTCCATTGGTACTGCTATATAACAAAGTTCACTGATCCTGCAGTATAAGTCCAGTGGTACTGCTATATAACAAAGTTCACTGATCCTGCAGTAAAAGTCCATTGGTACTGCTATATAACAAAGTTCACTGATCCTGCAGTATAAGTCCAGTGGTACTGCTATATAACAAAGTTCACTGATCCTGCAGTATAAGTCCAAAACGAGACAAAACCTCATAATCCCGCCGTCGGATCTCGCGAAATCCGGATTCATATTAGTCCCCGCTTGCCGCCGCCATCTTCACTCGGGCATTGATAAGGGAAGAGGGAGGGTGTGTTAGTGGTGTCCTCTGTCCTGCTCATTCCAGTGGTTCTGTCCTGGTCAGTCCAGTGGTGGTGTCCTGTGCTCTGTCCTGCTCAGTCCAGTGGTGCTGTCCTGTACTCTGTCCTGCTCAGTCCAGTGGTGGTGTCCTGTGCTCTGTCCTGTTCAGTCCAGTGGCGCTGTCCTGTGCTCTGTCCTGCTCAGTCCAGTGGTGGTGCTGCCATAATTCCAGTGGTGCTGTCCTGTGTCCAGTCCAGTGGTACTGCTATATAAGTTCACTGATCCTGCAGTATAAGTCCAGTGGTACTGCTATGTAACTAAGTTCACTGATCCTGCAGTATAATTCCATTGGTACTGCTATATAACAAAGTTCACTGATCCTGCAGTATAAGTCCAGTGGTACTGCTATATAACAAAGTTCACTGATCCTGCAGTAAAAGTCCATTGGTACTGCTATATAACAAAGTTCACTGATCCTGCAGTATAAGTCCAGTGGTACTGCTATATAACAAAGTTCACTGATCCTGCAGTATAAGTCCATTGGTACTGCTATATAAGTTCACTGATCCTGCCGTATAAGTCCAGTGGTACTGTTATATAAGTTCACTGATCCTGCCGTATAAGTCCAGTGGTACTGCTGTTTAAGTCCACTGATCCTGCCGTATAAGTCCAGTGGTACTGCTATATAAGTTCACTGATCCTGCCTTATAAGTCCAGTGGTACTGCTATATAAGTTCAATGATCCTGCCGCATTATGTGCTCTTTGGGGCCTAGTTTTTCAAACTGCCATCCTGTCTGCCACTGCAGTGCCACTCCTAGATGGGCCACGTGTTTGTGCTGCCCACTTGTGTAGCTTAGCTTAGTCATCCAGCTACCTCGGTGCAACCTTTTGGCCTAAAAACAATATTGTGAGGTGTGAGGTGTGAGGTGTTCAGAATAGACTGGAAATGAGTGAAAATGAATGTTATTGAGGTTAATAATAGCGTAAGAGTGAAAAAAAACAAAAAAAACTGGATTTTAGCAGTTTTTATGCTTTTTAAAAAAAAAATCAGAACCCAAAACCCAAAACCCAAAACCTTGAGGGGGGTGTTTTGGCAAAACCCATTAGAACCCAAAACCTTAAGGTAATCAGAACCCAAAACCCAAAACACATAGAAAAAGTTACTTTGAAACCAGGGATTATTTTTTACTGATTATGAAATAAAGATGCTTATGAATTGCTTCAGGGTTGTTTCGACGCATAAAGTATATAATAAATGTTTACCTGACATGCCAAATTTAAGAAGCATTACTGAGAGTTTACTATAGTATAGTATTTTAAGGAAAATTTAAGTTTACCCATTTTAGATCATAGAGTGCTTAGGACAATGGGTTTCAATGGTAAGTTAATATTGAATTTTCCTTTTGAATTTGGCTGTAAGTACATTCTGACTATATGTTATTTGTCGTATGCAGACAAACAAAACAGACAGGATACGCACCTGCACATGTGCAGTATCAAGTCTCATCAGAACACATGCAAAGAAAAGAATTTTATAAAATTATTTTACAACTATTAATACTGTAATCATTAATAAAATATATGTTAAGAAACAATGTTTCATTTTTTTTACATGAAATATATAAACTGCATAGCATTGATATCTCTTTGTCATTGCACCTAAACCTCTTTCGCATGCTAAGTCTTATTACTTTAAATGATTAAAAAAACACAGACACCAATTTAAATTTGGCAAAAGGTCACAGTTTTATTAAACAAGAATGGTGGTGGAGATTACAATGCAAGTCAGCTAACAACTAAAGAAGAAACCAAACAGCGGAAGGCCACATTGCCATTAAACCACTGGACCCAGGATAAAAATATTTATGATTGACCGCTGCTAAATCTACACACACTCTTGACTCACAATAATGTGACCTGTCCCCTTCTAAGGAACCATTTGAATTGCAGTCAGTGGAGGCACCGTATGAATTAGTCAGTGACTGAAATGCTTTCCTGCCAATGGTGTGGTCCTTTAAAGGACACACAGCCCACCACCAAGTGATTGAACTAAAATCCCTTGCCTCCAATATATCTGTTCTTTAAACAGCCATAAACCCTCATCTGTAAGGTGAACTCCATCAGATCTAAATAAGTGAACCCCCTCCACTGTGATTAAGGGGTGGTCAATAACTACCCCTCCCTCCAAGTGACCTAAAGAGTGCGCCGTGGACCGAGTGACCTTCTTAAGTGGAGTCCTCATGATGGAGTCCGGAAAATTGACCCTCTAGGACAGCCGGGGAATTACATCAGACCAGCACAACTTTACTGCTGCCCACCATGCCTGAATTGTACACAAATCCTACCTGAAGGAGAGCAATAAGACCAAAGATTATCTCTTCCCCAAGTCGATAACCCCCCAGATGAATGACCAGCATGTTTGGGGGCTTTCCCTGACTATTTTAGCTGACAACAGAGGGATAAGGGACAGCCATCCGAACCCCATCCTATCCATCAATAGCACTTCCACTGGGTGGGAGAATGCAGCCCCGACAGGAGCCCATTTGTTTCTGGATGCTCAGTACATGTAGGAATGTCCTACCACCCATATCCAAACTAGAGAGTCGGGCTAGGACCCTTATCTCTTGAGCCTGATGTAAGTGTTATAAGTGTTGGCTTCCATCAATCTAGGGACTGAAATACTGTGATGGAAGAACCCACTTCGGCTGCAGCAGACGCCATCCCAATCCGAAAGGAATAGTTGCCATAGAGGACCGGTCTAGACCCATGAGCTCCAAATATTGCTTGAACAGTACATTGATCTGTGAATTTGGAATAATCTGTGTGCCCCCAATTAACATGTATGTAACAAGCTACCTATACCGTGCAGTGTGTTGAGAATGCGCTATGAGTTCCTGTAGCTATTGGACTTCCATCCTTCTAAATGCTTTATTGCATCAATTGAAGACCATTTTAAACCCACAGTAGTAGCTGCCCTAAACCTAATTGAAAGGGTCCCAGAAGTCGAATCAATAAACTCAATGGTCTGCTTAAAACTTGGTTGAAAATGAATTAAAGTCAGGAGAAAAATTTCATGTGTAACAACATATGTGACATCTCCCCATGGACTAAAAGCTACATACTTCTTACATAAGGTGACTGAACATATGGTCGGGTCTGTATGGGAGTTGATGGAAACAAAACACCCATCATCTGAATGGTGTTTCTGAGACCTGTGACATGTAGTCACATGGCAAGCAACGCTGCACTAGCTCGATCTATGAATCCAATAGTTGAAGTTGACCCCCAGAATTAGAATTTATATAGTAGCAATAGTATAATTTCAGTTAATTTTAACTGTATGTATAGTTACGGGGAGGTGCTACAACTAAGAACAGAATAGCTTCACAAAAGTAGAAGAGCAGACAAGTGTTACACTGTGGTGCACAAATGTTGGCCTCAGAATGCTCTCATGTTTCAAGTATTCATCTAGAATATTTGTTTTAATATATCTTCAAAATGGAAATCAGTGTAGAGTGTGCAAAAACTGATTTAAGCATGTCCCCAAATTAAAAATCAGTGAAAGTTAAATAATGGAGAAAATTATTTTGCTTCCACTGACAGAAGATCTATTTACAGTCTGCAATCGCAAAATTGTTGAATAGCCGTGAGTTTCTATATTGATTGACACAAGTTTAAATAATGTGAAAATTTGTATCAAATCAGATTGAGACAACTGCATATCACTACTTATCAAGAATGGTATAGCACCAGTAGGAGAGCTATAGATTATGTCTGCTTGTTGATTGATAAGTCAAAGTCTGCTAAAAATAAGACCCCAAATATTCCCTTATGTATAGACTAGTTATATACAATATTCAGCAAGTCCCTAAGTGATAGGTAGCCCCTGGAAACTGGTTATTCCTCCTATCTGTGCAATTTTGAATTAAAGTTGTGCAATTTCATGAGGTATCCACAGTAAATGATAGATATACCAAAAGATACGAAGAATGAGCTGTCTAACACGGAGATAGAGAGTAGTTGCAAACTTGTATCAAACATTTATCAGGAACTTGTTAAATTAACTATTACCTATAGTTTCCCTTCTTGTAATCAAATGATGTTAAATGCACCTACAACTTTGTCTATATATAGCCAAAAATGAAATAATGAAAAAGAAAATGCCTACATATGAGGTAATCAATTACAAAATCAACCCTTTTAGTTGTGATTGTGTGGAGGTACAGAGTTTTAGTTAGAGGTATTAAAAGGCAAAAAACACATTTTGATTGGAGCACCAAGACCCTTCCATGAGGGAAACGTTGTCCCAATGTTATTGAGCACGGTGACTCTGTCAGGCAACAGCAAGGCCAACCAGATTTCCACATCCGTGCTCAGCGCTAAGCTTGTTTGGCAACTGAGATCAACTAGAAAATGGTCGGCATATTGATGCCATACTAATTCCTTCTCACAGCGCCGCTTCTCAGATGGAGATAAAGAAGCAAGTTCTAGCCTGCCATGGGGTCGGTTTCTATGGAAGCTGCTAAAAGACTTAAAAGGCCTGCCAGCAAATTGAAGCATGACTTATAAGTCTCTACCCCAATGACCATCGTCAGGGATGTAATAGCCCACTGAACCCTGTCGCCTCTGTGGCTGAGTGCTTATTGAGATTTGCTGTTATCCAGCCATGATGGGTGGGAAATAGCCTCATCAAACCATGCAGACCCTGGTCAGCATCTGAAGTGCCAGAACTGTACCATCATGAACTGTCGTGTGGTGTAAAGAAAATGCAGTGAGTGTGTCATACTCACCGGAGACAGGTCAATGTTCCCATGTCCATGGGGTCCCTTTGTTCCTCTAAATTGTGCTGAATGATGTCGGTTATCAGCTACTGCTCCCCACAATCCGCTGTGAAGATCTGGTGTGCCCCCTGAAAATCTGTCTCACCCCATAACATCTGCTGTACTGAAATGGAAAATATGTGAGAACCGAGCAATGTGTGCTCCCGTAATCTGTGGGAGCTTAATCACAAGGGCTGGGCAACCTGGAGCTCATAGGGGCAGTGCGCGCAGGTGCAACAAAATGAAGATCAGGGGTGTAAGCCTTAGAAATCTGGGGGAGGAGACAGGGAGAGTAGGCACTGTTGATAGGAGAGAGGGTGGAAACTAAATGGTAGGGAGAATAGTGTCTGGCAGGTGGTGGGTGAGATATGAGATTGGTGGGTTGATGATGTGGGGTTTAGGAAGGGGGACTGCGGAGTGGGGGGCACAAAGACATAAACAGGTACAGTATACGAGGGGGTACCCAAAAGAAACCAGAATCAATTTATAAAAAAATAGTGTATTTATTTGTCCATTTGAAAACTTCAGTCACCTGCAAAGTACTCTCCACTTGAATCAATGCATTTGTCCAAACGTTTTTCCATTGCTCAAAACATTTTTTAAACTCATCGTCGTTGATGCCTTTTAGTACTTTTGCCTTTTTTGTTTCACCTCTTCAATATCAACAGAACATTTTCCTTTACGGTCTTTTTTTCATTCGAAGAAATAAAAAAAAGGTCGCAGGGGTCAAGATCGGGTGACTACGGTGAGTGAAGCAAAGGTATCATGTTGTTTAGGCTAAAAATTGCTCAACACACGTAGCTTGTGGGCAGGTGCATTAGTCTCAGGGGCGGGCAGGACCGTGGGGCAGGGGGGCAGCGCACACCCGGGCCGCTCAGTCTAGTGGCTGTTCAGGCCGGCCGCCTCCCCCCACCCCCCGCCGTGGATGCAAATTTTTTTTGTTATATTACAGGCGGCCGCATCACATGACACGCACATGACACGCGATGACATCACATGACACGCGATGCGGCCGCAGCGTGTGTCATGTGATGCGGCCGCCTGTGCGCCCCCCGGGCTGATACCTCCCAGCCCGCGCCTGGTTAGTTTCTCTGGTTAAAGGCAAACACTCGGAGCACAAATTTTGCTGCAACTCATTTCATGCCTAAGTCCTCATTTAAAATTCGCTGACAGGAACTCCATGAAATCCCAGTCCACTCCACGAGTTCTTTGATGGTCCAACGGCGATCTTCCAGAATGGCTTGACAAATTTTCATGACATTTTCCCCTGTTCAGGCAGTCCAAGGATGTATGGAACGAGCTTTATTGTCAATTGACATTTCACCTCGTTTAAAACTGGAGAGCCATTCGGAAACTTGTGTTTTACTCATGACAGCTTCCTTATATGCTGTTTGTAGCATAACAACCATTTCTGCTGCATTTTTTCCAAAAAGAAAACAAAATTTTATAGCAGCACGTTGTTCATGTGAATCAGCCATCACAAAAAATAGGCGAAAGTGTGAATAACTCGTTGACAAAAAAAATCATTGAAGTCAAACGCTACCTTCCTCCCGCAATGTCGGCAGACATACTGGTTCAGAATTGTTCTGCAAACATTCACTTAGCAGCAGAAGCCCATACTACACGTTCCCCCCCTTCTAGAACTTGATTCTGGTTACTTTTGGGTACCCCCTCGTATGTGTGGCCCTATAATTTGTAGGCAGTCAGAAGTGTCAATTGCCTTTGGACATGAACTGGATGCAATTCCGTTCATTGGCGTAAAGTCTGTTTTTTAGCAGGAGCAGAGAAATTTCAAGCAAGATACCACATGCAACAGAATGTACGTTCGCAGATGAGTGAGACCCTATAAGACTTATGCTGCTACAAACTCATTTAAAATCAGTATTTGGATAATACTACTGGTTTAAACTGGTTCAAATTATATAAACATGGCACAGTAAAACACTTGTAGAAATGTATGTTAACCCCTCTTTCAATAATTTAATAAATATGACCAAATCTGCTTCTTTATCCCACTAGTACAAAATTTGGTAAATATTTTTAAAAAAGATCCGTACTTTTAAATGAAAGCTCAGGTAATAATTGAAACACCATGCTGAGATTTTTTTCTCAGTCTGTATGTGTCACCCACTCCTTCCATTTGGATACCAAATGCAGTAGAAATGTTAACAAAAAATGTTCCTACATGCCTGTTATTCTAAAAATATGGGAGCAGTTCCCATCTGTATTCCTGGAAAGCAATAATTCCAAATTGTGAGTTTTGTCTGTATTAAAAATGAACAAGTACACAGATTGCACCAGAAAGTATGTTTATTGCAAACCAGTAGGCTCTTATGGTAAATTTTCAAACTCATAATTCAATATTTGTCTGCAGATTTTAAAAAAACTGAAGAATTATGTTTGTATACGTATGCAACCCCAGTGTACTGTGGAACCTCCAAGTTTACACAGGTGAAAGATGATGCCCTAACAACTGGCTTTCAATTAGCCTCTACTTGTGAATCATAGAAAAAGATCAGCATTTATTGATAACTGACCCCTCAATTCAAATAACATTGTTCATACTGGGAGTCTGAAGGAAAGCTGTTAAAATGAAGACAGAAGAGCATTCTAAGAAAAAAAAGGTAAATTTATAGAAATGCACAAGATAGAAAAAGACTGTAAAATAATATCCAAGTCCTTGGATATCCCAATGTGCACTGTTGGATCAATTGTGAGGAAATGGAAACTGCATCATACCACCGAGGCACCCAGGCACTGCCTAGACAAGGCTGTCCCTTGAAATTCAGCATCAGCGCAACAAAGACT
The DNA here is from genome assembly GCF_038048845.1 of Mixophyes fleayi. Classification (NCBI taxonomy): domain Eukaryota; kingdom Metazoa; phylum Chordata; class Amphibia; order Anura; family Limnodynastidae; genus Mixophyes; species Mixophyes fleayi. The sequence goes on along the minus strand of NC_134408.1, from coordinate 104,459,226 downwards.
TTTGAGTTAAGTCATAGAGAGGCCAAATATAATTTGAAGTAGCTAGAGTTCAGTGGCTGAGACTGGAATGATGACGCACCAGTTAACCATATCAAGAGCTCTGCAAACATCTGGCCTGTATAGGAGGGTGGCTAAAAATAAGCCATTACTGAAGAAGAACCACATCAAAGCATGTCTAGAATTTGTCAGAAAACATCAGAGTGACCCAATTGAACTTTATGACCCCAATTCAAAACACTATGTGAGGCTCATTCCTTAGAAAACATCACCCCAACAGTGAAGTATGGGATTGGCAGCATCATGTGGTGGGAATAATTTTCCTCAGCATGGTCTGGACATCTTGTTAAAACTGAGGGATGGATGGTGCAAAACACAGGGAGATGCTGCAAAACAACATGCTTTGGAGAAAGTTTATCTTTCTGCAAGACAATGGTCAAAGCACAAGTCCAAATCAACACTGGTGTGGTTGAATAACAAAGAGGTGAATGCTCTACAATGCCCAAGCCAAAGTCCAGGTTATAAATGTATTAAACTACGGATTTTACAAGTCACCGGTGACCTTGAAGGGGACATTTAAAACAGTAATGGGACTGATTCATTAAGGAAAGGAAAGCAAAAAAATGAGCGGCTTTGCACATTGGCAAAACCATTTTGCATTGGATTGGAGGTAAATTTAAAATATGGGGACAGGTTTATAGTAGGGGAAAGGCATGTCCTAGATCAATTTTAAATCTTAGTGTAAAAATAAAGCTATCAATTATTTGTGTGCTACATGAAAAAACAGCCAGTATTTACCTTATGTTCTAAATAATAAACTAATATGCACTCCTTGCATTGTAACATGGTTATGTCCAGGAAAAACTTAGTGGTAGATTCATGAAAAGCATTATTGTGGGAGAATTCGGCCCAGGGTAGGAGGTCCACCCAGTTGTCTTGATTGGCAGAAGAGAACATCCTGAGGTAAGTCCCTAAGTCCTGGTTCACCCGTTCGGTCTGCCTGTTGGATTGAGGATGGTAAGAGGAGGACAGACTTATCTTAATTCCCAACAACTTGCAGAGAGACCTCCAGAACTTAGACACGAACTGGACGCCCCAGTCCAATACTATTTCAGTCAGGCAGCCATGCAGACGGAATATTTCCCTAACAAAGTGAGATGCCAACACCGGAGAGGTTGGAAGGCCAGGGAGAGGAATGAAATGGGCCATTTTGGAAAACCGTTCCACTATGACCGAAATGGTGGTATAATTCTTACTAGGTGGAAGATCAGAAATAAAGTCCACACTGATATGGATCCAAGGTTCCTGTGGAATGGGTAATGGAAGTAACTGACCTCAAGGAGACTGGAGCCAGGACTTGTGTTGGGCACAGACGCCATAGGAGGAAACAAAGTCCCTGACATCGGAGTGGAGGCTTGGCCACAGTAACTTCTAGACACCAGTTTGGTGGTCTTATGAATACCAGAGTGACAGGAGAAACGAGTTAAATGGAAATGTTTCAGGAGTCTCTTGCGGAGGCCAGGGGAAACGAAAGACTTTCCAAGTGGAGGGACAGGGAATTTGAGTACCATAGAGGATATGAGGCATTTAGGGTCCAGGATAGGATGAGAAGGACCGTCCTCCACAAGAGTGTTCGAAGAAAAGACACAAGATCATCTCTCTTGTTTATATTCCCTGGCTTAAATGTTATACGGAGATCAAAGTGGGAAAAGAAGAGTGACCATCGTGCTCGTCTGGGGTTCAGGCATTGTGCTGATTGGAGATAGAGAAGGTTCTTATGGTCGGTAAACATTGTTACTGGGTGTTGAGCACCTTCCAGAAGATACCGCCACTCGATAAGAGCAGCCTTGATGGCCAGCAACTACTTGTCCCCAATGGCATAGTTCCTCTCCGCAGGGAGAAATTTCTAGAGTAAAAGGCACAAGGATGAAACTGTCCTTAACGAGACTTACGATAAAGGACTGCTCCTATACCTACATTTGAAGCATCAATCTCCATAAAGAACGGAGCAAAAGTATCCGGTTGCTTGAGGATAGGTGCAGAAGCGAAGGCGTCCTTAAGGAACTCAAAGGCCTCTAGGGTGGATAAAGACCAAGGGCTAGATTTACTAAGCTGCGGGTTTCAAAAAGTGGGGATGTTACCTATAGCAACCAATCAGATTCTAGCTTTCATTTATTTAGTACCTTCTACAAAATGACAGCTAGAATCTGATTGGTTGCTATAGGCAACATCCCCACTTTTTCCAACCCGCAGCTTAGTAAGTCTAGCCCCAAGACTTAGGGTTGGAACCTTACCCTGTTAGGGTCACAATGGGAGCCAGGCGGGTGCTGCTGGGATAGTGGAGAAAGGATGGAGTGTCAACTCTGCGGACGGCAGGTTACCACTGGAATGTGGGCAAGGACACTAGGAAGTGTAAAGTCTGATGTCAGCAGGTTACCACTGGAACTGAGGTGTAGTACTGATGTAGAGTGTCAGCTCTGCGAACAACAGGTTACCACTGGGATGACAGCAGGAACACTAGGAAGTGTCAGTTCTGAAGTCAGCAAGTTACCACTGGAAAGTAGGTAAAGTTCTGAGGTGGAGTGTCAGCTCTGCAGACGACAGATACCACTGGGAAGGCGGTAGAAACACTAGGAAGTGTCAGCACTGAAGTCAGCAGGTTCCACTGGAGCATGGGTGAAACACAGATATAGAGTGTCAGCTCTGTGGTCAGCAGGTACAGGGGAGCCACGATTAGCACCAAGAACAGGGGTGGGCAAACCTGTCCTCAAGGGCCATATCCAGTTCATGTTTTTAGGATTTCTGTCTGTAGAAACAGGTGGGATAATTACTGACCCAGCCAAATAGATTAACTCAGCTGTACATGATTAAAGAAATCCTAAAAACATGAACTGGATATGGCCCTTGAGGACAGGTTTGCCCACCCCTGACCAAGAAGGTAACTAAAAGAACAGGCACCAAACAACCAGGGTAGATGCCTTTTCAACTTTGGAGCCAAAATCATTAACCAATAGGAGAGGAGCAGAGAACATGAATAGGACAGGTTTGCGCATGCGCAGACCCGTAATGAAGATGGCGGCGACCAGGACGGACCGGAAGGACAGGAGAGGCAGGTAAGAGTGCCGGGGATCGGGTATGCAGCCCGATTGTCTGGCGTGTGACAATGAGACTATCCCCAGTTGAGAGTCTCTGTTTAGTGCATACTCAGATCCATCAATGAAGTCACAGAGGAAGTGGGATTATGATGACTTGGCTGAAGGGTCTGAATGGTCTAGGCCTCAGATCCTCTATAAGTGATAATAAGCAAGACTTATTTAAAGCAGTGGCAGTGGTAGTGTCAAAGTGCAGGATACTAAGCTAACCTCAGTGACACTGCAGCAAAGTGGAAAGCTTTATTTTGTTTTGGACCATCAACCGGCATTAAGGCATAATGGTTTCTATTCAGTATGCTTTCGAGTATGGTTTCTACTCAGCAGCAACAAGGTTTAATCACTGAGCAAAGTGAAAAGATGGTGAGATGCAACATGTTTGTTAGCCTTCAGGAATTTGCAACAAGATGCCATAGTTAACACTAGGAGGACTGTTAGGAGTGCTGTCAAAGAGAATGTCATGAAGCCATTATTATGATGTGGAAAAACACTGTGTTTTTCTGCCATGCTGCTTCTTTTACAGTGGTGGGAACACTTTTAGAGAGTTCCTCTCATGTATGTTTAAGCAAAATGTTTTTACTTTGTATACATAAATATGTTGTTTGTCACTATGTGTTTCTTGTTGTGTATATTAGCATAATAGCTCTCCAGCCTTTGTCTGCTGTCTATTATGCTAATATAATTATGTACTGTGTATTATGCTAAGTCAAATGTAACATCTTATGGGCCATGGTGAAAAAGGGTCGGGAAACTCCAGTGTTTAAAAGTGTGTGACTCTAGGTTCCTGGAGCACCACAGAATTGTGTATTTCCAACTCAAGCTGAGAAATAGCCTGAATTATTACTACAATTATTCTTTATTTATAAGGCACTGACATTTTATACAGTATTTTGCACTGAGGGGATCACAATAGAAAAAAATTGACATATAAAGACATGAAACAGAATGCAAGACTGCCCCTGTCCAAATGAGCTTCCAATCTAAGAGGTGTGGAGAACAATTGATACATAAGCTAGCACATTTACAATTGTAGCTGCTGGTTTGGAAAGTGGCTATTTTAGGCAGCAGCATTATAAGACAGCAATAATAAAGCAGCCACTGGCGACTGGCATTTCTGTGCATTGGTGTGGTACACTTGGAATTAGGAGATATACTATGAGGTGGGGACATGGAACATGAGCTGGTCATTGTAGAAATCTTATAACATCTTATAATATATATAATATTAATTAATAATATAATAATCCTCATCATCATCATTTATTTATATAGCGCCAACATATTCCGGAGCGCTTTACAATTGGGGACAAACATAATAAACTAATAAACAAACTGGGTAAAACAGACAAAGAGGTGAGAAGGCCCTGCTCGCAAGCTTACAATCTATGGGACAATGGGAGACTGACACATGAGGTTAAGTCTACATTTTGCATTTTGGCCCAGCCAGACTACAAAGGTAAAAGTGACTCATAAGCTAAATGATCCCGTCACACAACAATGTTGGTCAGGGGGTAGTTGTCTTGTGTGAAATTGTGTAACAGGCTAAAGATGGCGAGGTTAAGAGGGTGGCTGAGGAATATTATAAGCTTGTTTTAAGAGGTAGGTTTTCAGAGAACGCTTAAAAGTTTGTAGACCAGAGGAGAGTCTTACTGTGCGAGGGAGAGAATTCCATAGAGTGGGTGCAGCCCGAAAAAAGTCCTGTAACCGGGAATGGGAGGATGTAATGAGGGTGGATGAGAGACGCAGATCTTGTGTAGAACGGTGTTGCCGAGTTGGAAGATATTTTGAGACAAGAGAGGAGATGTATGTTGGTGCAGCTTTGTTGATGGCCTTGTAGGTTAGTAAGAGTATTTTATATTGGATTCGGTACAAAACAGGCAGCCAGTGTAGAGACATACAGAGTGATTCAACAGAGGAATAACGATTTGCAAGGAAAATCAGTCTTGCCGCAGCGGGCAAAATAGATTGTAGGGGTTTGAGTCTGTTTTTGGGAAGACCAGTAAGGAGGGCATTGCAATAGTCAATGCGGGAGATGATAAGTGCATGAATTAAGGTTTTCGCAGTGTCTTGCGTGAGATATGTGCGAATTCTGGAAATTTTCTTTAGATGTATGTAGCAGGATTTAGATATAGAGTCAATGTGGGGAACAAAGGATAGGTGTGAGTCAAGGATTACACCTAGGCAGCGAGCTTGTGGGGTGGGATTTATGGTCATGTTATCAAAAGAGATAGAAATGTCAGGTATGCTCTTGTTGGTGGGTGGGAATATTATTAACTCTGTTTTAGAAAGATTAAGTTTGAGTTGGTGAGAGGACATCCAAGATGATATGGCAGAAAGACAGTCAGTTACACGGGACAACACAGATGTCGAGAGATCAGGAGAGGATAGATAGATTTGGGTATCATCCGCATAGAGATGATACTGAAAGCCAAAGGAACTTATTAAATTTCCAAGAGAAGCAGTATAGATAGAGAACAGCAGAGGACCTAGCACTGAGCCTTGTGGTACTCCAACTGATAGGGAAAGCGGAGCAGAGGTGGCTCCAGAGAAATTAACAGTGAAAGAGATTAGAGAGGTAGGATGAGAACCAGGATAGAACAGTGTCTTGAAGCCCTAGGGTTGCAGCGTTTGTATGAGAAGAGAGTGGTCAACGGTGTCAAAAGCAGCTGAGAGATCCAGGAGAATTAGGAGAGAGTAATGGCGTTCAGTTTTAGCAGTGATCAGATCATTGACAACCTTGGTCAACGCAGTCTCTGTGGAGTGTTGAGAACGAAAGCCAGACTGAAGAGGATCCAACAGGTTGTTAGCGGAAAGAAAGCGTGTGAGGCGAGTGTAGGCAAGTCTCTCTAGAAGCTTGGAGGGGCAAGGGAGCTGAACGATGGGACAGTAATTTGAGAGAGAGTTTGGGTCGGAGTTTTGTTTTTTTAGAATAGGAGTAATCACTGCGTGCTTGTATAGTGATGGAAAGATGCCAGTAGAGAGTGAGAGATTACAGATTTAAATTAGAGGTGAAATGAGCACAGAAGACAGGGATCTACTAATTTGTGAGGGAATAGGATTAAGAGGACAGTAGGTAGAGTAGGAAGATAAGAAGAGCGTAGAAATTTCCTCTTCATTTGTGGGGTCAAATGAAGAGAGGGTGTCAGAGGGTAGTGGGAAGGAATTGAGCTGATTGCTTGTCGAGGAAGATAATAATCTTATCATTTATGGAGGAACAGAGATGGCAACAGTTGAAAGCAATGATAATTAAACTCATTGGGTCCAGCAACTGAACTAAGGTCATATTCAGTAGATTTTCTAAACAAAACCCGATAAGGGCGCTACCATGTCATTTCTCATATTTAGGGTAAAATGAGAAAGTTAGTTTGCATCCCACAGAAGTTCAGATTTTAAATGCAAGAGCAAATAATGGAACGCAGATGTCATAAATGTAGTTGTGCCCTCCACAATTATAGTTGTTACTTAGCAACAGTTCTCAGCAGATGATGTTAGATGACCCCATTTAGGGATTAGTTATTCCAATTGTCTTACTATCGTGCTTCACATAAGTGAATTTTATCATATCTTAAATTATAATTGGTTTATAGATTTTACAGCCAATGCAACAAAGTATGGTGCAATTACATGTTCTGGATATTTAAAATATATTTTACATTTCTGACAACAGAAGATAAAGATAAGAAAAGAAGGAAATTCACCAGAGACGAGTGACTTTGAACAAAATATCATATTTAAGTGGAATCAATCAAGAATAAAACTATGGAATAAAGGTTACAATGGAGGATATACTACATCTAAAGCAGAAACATCAGATGGGGAGGAACAAGAATGTCCATGGGACTTAAAAATACTTCTTCTTTTCAACAAGATTTTTTAGGGATAGGTATAAGATCAAAAGAACCAGATATAGCCCCAAAAAAAACAAGGAGGAGGGGACAGAAACTTAAGGAAAAGAGAGCTAAGAGAATGAGGAGGATATCCTTCAGGACAAAGCAGGAGACAGAAATATAAATTCTTTAAGAATTATAAATTTAACCAACTAAATCATAACACAAGCACAAGAGATTGTCCTATCAAAAGGTCTTTCCTTCTCTCCCACAATGAATATGAATAGGTTTGAAGTTGAAAAAGATCTTTATCTCCTTGGGAGTAAACTGTTACTATATAAATACTTTAAACAAAAACAAGAAGAAACTTCTCCCTTTAATACAGAGACTAGGGGGCATTTGATCCCGGAAAGTTGGAGACATACAATTAACTCTTTTTGTCTCACAAGATTTACCAGTTATCAATATACTAGAAGAATTACAACATAAAATAATGAATTATAGCAAATTTTAATAAAAGAGGAAGGGAGACTTACATTGCTGAAAAATAAATCGACTTTCTGCCCTAATCCAGCGCTATGTCCTCAGGTATTGGTGTTCTTGAACTTGGTCTCAAAAGATTTGGATGTAATCGTACAAAATTCCAATCTAAATGAAGCAAATATTTCAACAGGGGAAAGAAGAGCAATAAAATAAATTAGTCAATGGGAAGATGTGGTAATAAAACCTTCGGATAAGGGAGGAAACATGGTTCTCTAGTCATCAGAGGAATATAAAATGGAAGTGTTGAAACAACTTAATGACATGAAGTGTTATCAAAAATTGATGTCTAATTCTACTATTCCTTATCTGAAAATATACCAAAATCTCATTGATAATGCCTTTGAGGAAGGAATTATAAACAAAAAAAGATTTTGATTTTCTATGTATCGAAAATCCAAAAATATCAACATTTTATGTCCTTCCACAGATACATTAAAATGAAAAAAGACCACCAGTGAGAATTTGTTCTAACCCTGCCATCGTATGTATGAGATACCCAGGATGTTTTGGGAAAGCTCCAAAACATCACAGTGAAGAATGATACATGGCTTTGTACATGTGACATAGAAGCCCTCTATACTAGAGGCTTGGTTCCCCGAGAACCTATCATACCCGAACTTAGCAGATTCGAGTACTGAGCCGAGCTAGCCTTTGGCCCGCCCTTGGAATCGAAAACGAGGCAAACATCATTATTACGTCGCTGGATCTCGGATCTCGTGAGTTTTAGATTCTATAAGTAACGCCCTCCACAGTGCTTCAGTGCCATTTCACAGAGGGACACAGAAGGGGTAGCACAGTTTTTGGCAGTCTCTAGTGCAGTTGGGCAGCGTCATAGGTAGAAAAGAAAGAGGAGGGGTAGCAGTATTGTTCAAAGTCTCAAGTGACATTCAGGAGAACTCCATTGCTCCATTGCTAATTGTCATTGCTGAAATACAAATAATAAGTCTGGCAGGCTTGGTCTTCTAAACCTGCAGTCACATTGTACTATATTATATAGGTAACATACAAAGAGGAGAGCTCCATTGCTCTATTGTTAATTGTCATTGCTGAAATTAAAATAATTGGTCTGGCAGGCTTGTGCTTCTAAATCTGCAGTCACATTGTACTATATTATATAGATAACATACAAAGAGGAGAGCTCCATTGCTCCATTGCTAATTTTCATTGCTGAAATAGAAATAATAGGGCTAGCAGTGTTGTTCTTAATCTGCAGTCTTATTGTACTGTGTTATCAAAATGGATTCACAGCAGTAGACAGAAGACCAGGAACACCAAGCAGCTGCTGGCACCAGTCATGATGATAGTAATCCCTCTATGTCATCTGCTAAAGCCTATGTTAAAGTGCATATTGGTTTAAGTCAGGGAAACAAAAATGTAAAAAAACACCTTTTACCTTGGTCAAGAAAAAAAGACATGTAATCCAGGCAAAGTTATCTGCAGAAAAAAAATTATTTACCAACATGCCATTCTACACACGCAGTGGCAAGGAAAGAATGAGGCCTTCGCCTTTCTCTATGAGCGCTAGTTCTGCAGCTGTCACTGAGGCATCTTCTTGTAAGGTCAGTCATGACCAAGCAAGACCTTGTCTTTCTGACTCAAAAAGGGGTGCCCAAAAACTTTTAGGTGTAAAAGCGGAGCTGGAAGAAAACAATAAGGCATTAGAGGAAAATGTATGTTCAGATTCAGAAATGACACAAATGAGGAGAGTCTATGTGTAAGCCTGACCATTCTGATAGTATACCCATAAAGAAGGCCCCTTTTAGCATTTCTGCAGATGCGTGCATGAATAGACCAAGTGTAGCCTGTGAAACACAAATTGAGAATGCCACTTTGGAATTGCAACAGAATGTAGGGGATATTTGTGTAGCTGACAAGGGCGCTAATGAGGATGTTGATGAGGGTGATGTTGTTTGTGTAAGCCCTGCACCAGTGGAAGCAGTTCACATAATAAGAAGAAGGCCACTGTCATGCCTGAGCATAAGACAATAAAATCGTATGTGTGGAATTATTTTTACCCAAATCCTGACAACAGTTATCTAGCCATTTGTACCATTTGTAAAGCCACAGTAATGTAAGCATGGATGTCTAAATAGGCGTGTATATGTATTACATTCCACTTTGCTGCTGTTTCATCAGTATTGCACAAAGTGTTTGTAATCTGCACTTTTACGTCAGAGGTACCCAACTATATATTAATTTTTTGGGAATTGTGGCTGATTCGAAGCTCAGTGATGAACTTGCTTTTTGTTGTGAATTACAGTGGCTATTTTATTGCATTGTCTGGCATCCTGGATTGGTCTTGGTATGATAAAAGCACGCATCCCGGGGGGGAGGGTCAGTGCTCATCGCTACGTATTAGCTGTAGAATTACCACAGTTATCCAAGGAATGGGTGGAGCGATCAAATGAACCATAACTGATTTCATGATCCAAGGACATTTCCATCTTGCACCACTTTTCATTTCTGCCACTGCTGTGTGGTTCCTAGATGTGCTATGAACTGCCATATGTTTGAGTCATTGCTCTGTCGCTTAGCATCCAGCCAGGTCGCTGCAGTCTTTGAAGGTGTATGAAAATAATATTGTGACCTGTGAGATGGTCAAAATTGACTGCAAATTACTTGAAATTAGTGTTATTGAGGTTAATAATAATGTAGGGGGGAAAAAAGCAAAATTACGTGATTTTAGCAAAAAAAAATAGGGATTTTAGGGGAAAAATCGGGATCCAAAACCAAAACCAAAACACACAAGGGCGGTTTTGTCAAAACCAAAACTAAAACATGAAGTTAATCCAGATCCAAAAACAAATCCAAAACCAGAACATGGGGGTCCGTGAACATCTCTACTGTATACCAGTATAGAACATGAAAGAGGACTATATGCTACAAAACAGTTTCTGGATATGAGAATAAAAAATGATCATAATAACTTCATTTTGAACCTACTTGAATTTGTTCTCACCAAGAACCATATCATCTTTGATAATAAATTCTTTCTTCTAGTGAGAGGCACGGCAATGGGCACGACCTGTGCCCCCACTTATGCCAATCTTTATTTGGGATGGTGGGAAGGAGAGGTGGGGCTTTCAAGTGTAAATGAAAAATATACACAGTTTATCAGTGTTTGGTTACGATTCAGAGACATTTTCATTATTTGGGAAGGAGATGTTGAGATTCTCAAATATTTTATAGTCCATCTGAATACCAATCAAATGAATTTGAGATTAACATATAATGTGAGTTCTGTAAGGGTCACATTCTTAGATCTAACCATTTTTGTCACTGAAAACAAAAAAAACTCTCTACTGATATGCTTAGAAAAGAAACCACTACAAATAGTATCTTACGTGCATCTAGTTCCCACCTCCCATCAACGGTTAACAGTATTCCAAAAGGTTAATATATACGTACAAGACATAACTGTGGTGACCTTAAAATCTTTAAACAACGAGCAAAAGAATTGCATACAAGACTCTCCAAAAGAGGCTACAGTAGAAATCTGATAAAGAAGTCTTATAATGTGACAATAAAAATAGAAAGAGACAAATTGATTTTTACAGAAAGACGTTCTAAATCAGAGAATGAACCAGTGAAATTTATAAGTACATTTAATAACCAATGGAGAGAAATCCAATCCACAGTACAAAAACATAGTCACTTGTTAAAATCAGATCATGATCTTAATGCAATTGTGGTAGAAAGAATATTCTCCAGTTGAAGGAGATCAAATAACTTAAGAGATCTGTTGGTACATAGCCACTTTCAAGAAAAATACACTAAAATGGTAACCTCCAATAAATTTGTGAGATTCTTTCCATGTGGCAGATGTAAAGCTGTAATTTACTAAAAAAACAAAATACTTTAATAATAAAAATCATCCCATCAATACCTTCATTATTTGTGATACCCAATGAGTGATTTACTGCCTTACTTGAACTTGTGGTCTAAGTTACATTGACATGACCAGCAGACCATTCAAACAGAGATTACTTGAGCATGTTGATAACATCCGTAATGCAGAACAAGATGTACAAAAATTTAAAACACTTACTTCAGTTGCAAAACGTTTTTTTCCAAAAACATAATAGTAACACAAAGCATCTTACAGCATATAGTATGGAAAAAAATAATTTGGGCATCAGGGGAGGGGACATTAAACAGGAGTTGTTGAAAAGAGAATCAAAGATGATATTTTTAATGAGCACAGTATACCAGTAAATCTCATTGGTTAAGTCTCTATATAAGACTGGATTGTTTAAAAAAAAATCTGTATAGGCTCTGACAGGGCATAGTTAAATCCCCTCCTCATTAAAGATATTCTATAAGAAGAAGCAAATAAGGTGTAGGATTTTATAAATTTGACAAATGGAAGGAAATGTTAAATGGAAGGCAATGAGAAGGGTGAATAATAGTAATAACCATGATGTTCTGAAAAACATCCATACATACCCGCCTTATCAGGAGATTAATCAAGACGATCCTTATGAGGATCAAGAGAATTGACCATGTCAAAGAGTTCTGACATGGGATTAGATTTTGTATGAGTTTAATTAAGAAATACTAATTATAAATTCTGGTTAAATAGGGGGTATAAACACACACCTATTTTTATCATATCAGAAAAAAGCAATTTCCCAATTAATTATAATCACGATTACATTTATGTATACACACTGTAATTTTGACAAACTTCTGAGTATTGTGTACATCACACCTAGTTTAAGCACAATTATATTATTTGACATTTAGTCACTTTTTTTGGATGAATGTATGCTTTATATTAACACAATCTTAACAAATGATTAATTTGGGCACAATTTATAATTATTTAGGGTTATTTTAGTTTTTTGTGCTATGGGATAAGGCAAATGAGTTAATTCAAGAGTTATTACTCAAAAATACATAATACAATAATTTTATGGTGATTTGGCATTACATTTAATTAATCTTTGATTAATCGATAAACTGTCTCCTCCTATAGATATGGAATATTAATCTAAACGAATCCATACTATGTGTTATATTTTATTTTTAGATGGACACTGACTGACACTAAAAGATCGCAAACTAATTCCTAAAAATTACAGAGGGTGATTAGAAATAGTTTTTTATTCCCATACGTACTTTGTCAATCATTAGTTAACTGACCACTGAGGAATGGTGCAGTCACATGAGATGAATATGTGTACGTCATCCAGAGGGTGTGTTTGTGAAAGTTTATCATGGTTGCTATGATACCATACCTTGGCTCTTCCGATATTGCTGTGATTTCTCAACATGGAATATTAGGAGTACATCGAAAAAGTATAAACCATTAAATAGCCTATATATACATAAGGGATCGAAGTGTACTAAATAGGGAGAGAGATCTTGTGTCACAATATAGTATGAGACACATGAGGGTGGGATTTAAGTGATATATCTCTCCATTGTTCAAAGATCTTGTCAATTATTAGTCACAAATCATCTTGGATTGGCGGAGCACACTGATGTCATGTGGGAGGTGTGTTTAAGAGAGTATATAAGACCTGTCATCTAGAGGGTGTGTTCATGAGAGTGTATTAAAGTTGCTATAATACCATACCTTGGATCTTTTGATACTGCTGTGACTTCTGAACATGGATTATTAGGAGTATATTTAAAAAGAATAAACCATTAAAAAGCCTGATATATACATAAGAGATCGCAATAAACTAAATAGGGAGAGAGATCGCTGTCAAAATATAGGGGCACATTTATCATTATTCACATAAAATGAAAAGTAGTTTTCAATCCTTATCGCAATGATAAGGATTAAACTACTTCTAACATTTATGTACAGCCCTGCACAGAAACAGCAGTTCCGAAAAACTGCTGTTTCAGTGATAAAAAAAAATTATACTTACCCCCCTCTTCGGAAGCGCTGTCTTCGGGTCTTCTCTTCACTCTTCAATAGCGCATGTCCAGTTCCAAGAACTGGACATGCGCACACATATCCCCTCTCTGTCTCTGCAACGATAGTTGCAGAGAGAGAGCGCTGAGTGACAGTGAGGTATCATGTGATCCCTCCACACATGCGCTGTACAGCTCTGCTCTCCGGAGCAGAGCTGACAGCATTAGATTTCCTTGTATGGTCCATAAAATTTTTGGGCATTTTCAACATTCAATGACCGCAGTTAGAACATTACAACGGCTGCAAAAAAATATAATCTGCCATGCCATCAACTAAAGCAAGATGTAGTAACAAGGGGGAATTCCACATTTTATATGCTTCAGCAACTAGATGAACAGCAGCAAGCTATCGAGACCTACACATTAATCCATGAGATAGGGAGAAGGGGTCATGTTGCCTTACTCAAGCCCTTTGGAGTATTCTTTCTGTTTTATGCAAACTACCCAAATTATCTGACATTGTAACAAATGAAGTTATTTCAGACATTACCTAATAAAACTAATAGAAAAGCAGCTGGAGACTCTGAAGGAGGAGATTCAATTTTCAGACTCTGCAAAGTAGGTCAGATTTGTAAGTTTTTTATTCACTTTACCTTGAAATTGGATCACTACATTTTGGCAACCATGCTTGAACCTAGGTTTATGTCATATGTAATTTTCTTTCCCACTGGCACAAATCTCCACAGATGCAAACAGTTCCTTGTGAGCATACTGTTGGCTCAAGTCCCACATGGCATGTCCCCTGCTTCAGCTTGTTATATACATACTACTGCCGAAAAAACACCAATGTGAAAGGTTATGACATCTTGTCAGGCCTCCAAGAAATGCCCTCTACATTGTCTCAATCTGATACACCTTGTATTAGTATAATGGTGTAAAATTACTTTAATGATAAAGTAGAAATTAGTATCTCACACAGTAACATTGAATTCTGGCAGGTAAAAAAGGCAATCTGGTGCTCCTTATACAAAGTAGCTATAGTGTACTTAACCTGCCCACCTTCCAGTGTGTACTTGAAAAGAGTGTTTAGCACAGCTGGGAACATTATGATTGTTGTCCTAAAAATGTATAAAGACTGGTGTTCATAAAAATAAACTGCAAGTTGTATGAGGAATACCGTTCTTGTCACCAACTACAAACATAATCTGTAGCACTATATTCCAGTGTGGGGAGGGGATGAAGTATTATTGTTTTATGATGATCTTGGCATCAGTGATGAGAATGTTGATGTTGGTGATAAGAAAGGTGTCAAAATAGAGTAAGATGTCCAATGTTAGCCAAATGCCCATTAGTAATTAGTTAATATTCCTTTCTATTGTAGTTCATCAAACAACCAGTTTTTTCTCTTTTGAAGGGGCCCAAACAAATGAAGCACTTCAGCAATAAAAGTTGCAGTCCCTGTCGCTGAAGTGCTTGGAATGTTGCTTGTTGTTATGTGCTTGTCCTTTTTTTAATATAGGTTAACTATTTTACTTTATGACCTTGGCCTATCCCATTGAGTAAAATACTATGCAGTTGGCAGCCTGACATTCATTTGATCGATATTCAGGTGTCAAGAGTATTATTAGGTTGACAATTCACATGGTAGACAGTATTATTAGGTCAACAATTCAAATGTAGATAGTAGTATATGGTTAATGATAAGGTTACCGTTAGGGATAGGTTAGGGATAGGGATAGGGTTAGAGTTATGGTTAGGGATATTATTGTAGATCTAATAATGCTGTTGACATTTCTATTATCAACCTAATATTGCTGTCTACATTACAATTGTCATCCTAATACTGTTGATGGCATCATTGTCGACTACAAAACACTGTCTATATTCGGGTGTTCACCATATAAATGTTGATCAAGTAACTGTCGAAAATATGTATCCCACCCAGGTGGGAGGCCCCAAGAACAATTCCATATTTCACCTTTATACATTATGGCGTTGGTGTATCATCATCTATTAAATGTCTTCTGATGCCGCTGCTGTCCGTCTAATGAGCTCTGATACTGCCGCTGCTGTCCCTTTCCATTGTGTCACTCCTGTCCCTCTCCAATGTGTCACACATGCTGCTTAATGGATGCCTACTTGGAGTACCATCTTTTATAAAATGAATTAATTTAGATATCTGTGATGTGGATGATGATGAAGATGATCACCATTGAGGAAGATGACCGCTGTTAACCAAATACCCATTACAAAATTGTTAAAATATCTAACTATTCTCCAGTTCAACAACCAACAACCAAAAGATTTGCTTTTGTGGGTACCTAAACAAGTCAAGTACTTCAGTCACAAAAGTGGCAGTTCCTGTGGGTGTAGTGCTTGCTTTGTTAAATTATGCATGTCCTTTTTAACAGATGATGGGTGGGCCCATGAACAATTCCATCTTGCACTTTTTTACATTATGGCCTTGGTCTATCATTGTGTGTGGAATAGCTACTGATGCCGCTGATGTCCAATGAGCTCTTGTTACTGGCAGCCTCTTCACTTTTCATAATGCATGCTATCTAACATTAAAAATATAGTGTGGATTGTTCAATGAGGATGATTTACTGTGATAAAGAAAATGTAGAACCCCATTAACATAAACAACAAGACTTGGTTTATTCCGATACAACAATAAAGTTTCACTTATGCAGTGGTTGCAAAATTGCAATATCACCATCGTACAAGTCAATGGGCAGAGGAAATATGGTGGGCTCGCTCCAGGCTGGGATGTGGAAAAACCTATCCATGGTTCTGAGTAGAGATGTTCACTGACCACCGTGTTTTGGTTTTGGCTTTGGTTTTGGATCTGTATTAGTTCGTGTTTTGGTTTTGGTAAAACTGCCGTCGCGTGTTTTAGTTTTGGATCTGTATTTTTTAGAAAAATTGCTAAAAATCACAAAATATTGCTCTTTTTTTAAATTATTATTAACCTCTATAACACTAATTTCAGTCATTTTCAGTCAATTTTGACCACCTCACAGGTCACAATATTATTTTCATTCACTTTCAGACAAAGACTGCAGCAAGCTCGCTGGATGCTAAGCGACAGAACAATGACACACAGCAGTTCATAGCACATCTAGGAAACATTGCACACAGCAGTGGCAGAAAAGAAAAGTGGTGCAAGATGGAATTGTCCTTGGGCCCTCCCAGCCACCCTTATGAAAGATATTGAAAAGAACATGTGGCTGAAGTGCTTGATTTGTTGGGCCCCTTCGAAAACAAGCTACCAATAGCTTTGCTGCCTTAAACCCAACAGTGCTGTCAATGAACTCAATGAAAACCATGTCTGCTCGTGCTGCATCTTTAATCTCATTATCCTCTGTGGATACCTCCCTCTCATCCCTGAAGAACTCTCAAACTAATGTAGACACAGGAATGGATATTACAACTGGAGTGATATTAGATCTTCTTCAGACAGACTGTGACATGGAATATGTGGGCAGCATGGAATCTGTCATGTTGGAATATGCTGCATTGTACAGAGATTTAAACCAATATACAGATGTAGTTGAGGAGACCATACTTAAGTTAAAACGTGACACACCAGATGAGATCCCGGATTTAAGAGAGCTTGTACACAAGAGATACACTAGTTTCAGAAGAATAATACAGAGGAGGCCCTGAGGCAGGATGATAAATATGTACAGTTTAAAGAACAGCTAAGATACCTGAGAAAACAAATGGGTGTGTTACTTGCCCCTGCAGACCAAGCTTTGGAAGATGAAGACAAGGAGATCGCCATCACCCAGAGCCCTGCAAATTTCAATTGTCCTATAACACAGTTGGAGATGGTGAACCCAGTGAAAAACAAAGCATGTGGTCACATGTATGAGACAGGAGCAATTGAAAGGATGATTTAAAGCAAACTTCAGAAGGGTAAGTCCGCCCGGTGGCCAAAAATTGCCTGTGATACTTTGACATCAGTATATCAGATTTTGCTCAAGACAATGCACTAAAAAGAGCCATTGACATTCACAGCAAAAAGCAAGGTCATCACTGTGCTTCGAATCGGCATTAATCAAAAAAAAAAATGAAAATATAGCTAGGTAATTTGTGCAATACTGATGAAACAGCAACAAAGGGGAAGGCTTGAGTAATACATATACACGTCTATTAAGACATCCGTGCTTACATTATTTTTGCAAGTAACCTTGTTCTTTGTTAATAGAACTGATGTCTTTATACCATTCAAAAAAATAATAATAATCCTCCACCATTCTTTGGATGTTGATAGTAGGATCAGTTTGAGTTACAGCAGCAGTGTTATGAATTTTGGTTAATTATTTTTGAGTAGACCAGACCAGATGTCAAAATGTTGTGCTGAGTCATCTGCATCATCAATGGGTGTCTTGGGAAAGCTACGTTTTGCAAAATACACATTATAGCTCATTTAGGTAACATTGGCACACAGCGGTAACTGAAAGGAAAAGTGGTGCGAGATGAAATTGTTCTTGGGCCCTCCCACCCACCCTTATAATGGATGTTAAAAAGGACATGCACAATTTAACAAACCAAGCACTTCAGCGACAAGGACTGCCACTTGTGTGGCTGAAGTTCTTGGTTTGTTTGGGCCCCCACAAAACAAGCTAATAATGGGCTTAAGGCACCTAAGCTAAGCTTATGAACTCTACAGTAGCAAAACATTGTTGTCATCATCCTGAGCCTCATTCTCAACCTCATTAGTGTGTACATCATCCTCACACAATATTAATTCATCCCCGCTGGAATCCACCATTACAGAAGACTCTGTACTTTGATGTAATTGCCGGTAAAGGCCATCCTCGTGGAGTTTGTAGTTCATTTTGATGAACATCATCTTTTCCACACTTTTAGGAAGTCGCCTCCTATGCCGATCGCTGACAAGGTTCCCGGCCGTGCTGAAAACTCTTTCTGAGTACACACTGGAGAGTGTGCAGCTTAGGTATTGCAAAGCAAGTTTGTACATGGGTCTCCAAATTGCATTTTTTTTCTCCCAGTATCTAAAGGGACAGTCTGACATGTCTATTTCAATGTTGTTGTTAAAATAATCCTCCACCATCCTTTGGATGTTGATAGTAGGATCAGGTGGAGTTACGGCAGGGGTGTCACGGTTTTTGGTCAATTCATTTAGACCAGACCAGATGTCAAAATGTTGTGCTGAGCCATCTGCATGATCCCTGAGTCACTTGGGAAACTGAAGGAGAAGACGCCGTCATGCCAAGTACCAATTGAGCTGTCAACTTGCTCACCGGGAGCTCCTTGCATCTCTTGAGATCTAGGTCAATTGGAAGCACAGAGAAGACATATCTCTTAAATATAGGATCAAGCACAGTCGCCAAAACGTAGTGATCCGATTTTAAGATTTTGATAACTCTTGGATCCTGGCGAAGTGAATAAAGTACTTGATCTACAAGTCCGACATACTTAAAGCAATTGCTTTGTTTAATCTCCTTCTTTAGTTTCTCAAGCTGCTTTTCCAAAAGTTTAATTAAGGGAATCACTTGGCTCAAGCTAGCCGTGTCTGAACTCACTTCACAGGTGACTACTTTGAATGGTTTCAGCACCTAGCTCAACACGGAAAATATTCTCCACAAACGCTGGACTAAAATACATTTCCCCTCCTCTCCAAATGCCACGGCAGGTGGAGTAAGCGTGGATGGCTTTTCGCTGTTCCTCCATCCTCAGAAGCATATAAAGGGTGGAATTCAACCTTGTTACTATCTCTTGCTTCAGTTGGTGGCAGGGCAAATGAAATTGTTCTTGTAGCTGCTGCAATCTCCTACATGCGGTTGCAGAATGCCTGAAATGTCCCGAAATACGGGCCACAGACAGCATTTCATGCACGTCCATGTCATTTTTCAAAAAGTTCTGCACCACCAAGTTGATTGTGTGAGCAAAACAGTGTCACATTAATGACACTACAGATGCCACTGACTGGTATTGGCGCAACTAAACAGTGAGTCGCGGAGTCTAACGCACCCCCGGTATTCACCAGGGACACCAACAAGGAGGTATGGACTTGGCTTTGTGCGGTTCTCCAAGTTAGTTACCAGTGCAATGGATGGAGCACAAGAATGGTCGTGAAGTCCGGGTCAGATGGGTGGGGTACGTATTGGCGATGACTACAATAATGACAAGAAGGCCACTGACATAAAAATAACGATGAGCATCAATGGGACAGTGAATAAATAGCTACATACCATTATTTAGATGAACTGTCTCTCCGGCAGCAGTTATACCCATCAGCTGTAAATTGTGAATAAAGAAAATCCGTCCACTGCTTACCTCGTCATTTACAGTGGTCACAGTGCAATAGGCACTTTTAAGGCGGCAATGGGTGGACACGGTACTAGAATACATTATAAAGGCGTTGGGTCCACCCATTGCTGCCTTTAAAGCGCCAATAATGTAAAAAAGAGTGACATGCCCGTAGATTCGTGTAAATGATTATTATGCGAGAATTCTGCCCAAAGAAAGAAACTCACTCCTAAAGGATTTTTTTTTGGAATAGAAACATTGAATATAAGATTCCAAATCCTGGTTGACCCGCTTAGTTTGGCCACTTGTCTGTGGATGGTATCCTGAGAAAAACATTAGATTGATTCCTCAAAGTTTGCAAAAGGCTCTCCAAAAACTAGAAATGAACTGCACCACATGGTCAGAGAAGATTTCCCTGGGGCATGCATGCAGATGAAAAATGTGAAGAATAAAAAGGGAGGACAGTTTGGAGGCAGATGGTAGTCCCGTGAGGGGAGCAATATGAGCAAATTTGGAAATTTGGAAACTTCCACCTCTGTATTGTTTGTTTGAGAGGCATGTTGGTGTCAGTAGCTGATGGGGTGTGTTGGAGCTGTATTGTCATTTGGAGGTTTCTGGGGAACCTCTTGGTCCCTCTTCTCCATCATCTCCATCATCATTTAGAATATCCATTGCGCAACCCTAGGATGCTGGTAGAGCTGGTAGGAACAGTAGCAGCAGGGGTGGTTACCGTACCAGTAGGAGCAATAGGATGTACTGGTAGTGAACCCTGAAGAGAGTGCAGGCGGGAGACCACAACCTGAACACACTGCAAGAGCTGGGCCTGATTTGTCTCTTGCTGGTCTACACATTGGGCCAGATGTAGAAGTAGGTCCTTGCCAAAGGTTCATCCTGTGTATTTATGGCCAGAGTATTCAGTCACATTAATGACACTACAGATGCCACTGACTGGTATTGGCGCTACTAAACAGGGAGACGAGGAGTCTACCGCACCCCTGGTATTCACCAGAGACACCCACAAGGAGATATGGACTTTGGCTACGTGAGGTGCGCAGGTCGCAGTTCTCCAAGATAGTTATCAGTGCAATGGATGGAGTACAGGAATGGTCGTGCAGTCCGGGTCAGATACCAAACAATGGTGCGATACACAGGGAGGATCCAGAAGAAAGGTCAGGAACAAGCCAGAAGTCAGAACCAAACATCAGTAACAGGAACAGGGAACTGGAGACAAGAACGCTGGAGCTGGTGAACCAATACTCTGGCACCAGAACATAGTGAGGAAGTGCCTTAAATAGATGGAAGTAGCCCCTGATAGGACACAGGTAATTTCGGCAGTCAGATGCACCTGACCGACGATATCGGAAGTGAGAGCGCGTCCTTTTGCCTAGCAACAGGCCAAAACTTCACCGCACATGCGCGTGCATCGTCGGGGCCGAATCCAGAAGTGCTCCCCATTGCCAGGCAACGGGATGTGGCCCATAATGGAGTACATGCGTCTGTCCCAGACACCTATGGACAGTGCGGGGACAGCTCTTGGCACAGGGAATGTGATGGAATTCACCCAGCTGTAATGCTCTCACAATATTGGTGGCGTTATCAGAAATGACATATCCTGAGGAAAGTCCAAGGGGGATAACCCATATTGCAATGACATTTCTTCGTTTTTGTAACAGATTGTCAGCTGTATGCCTCTTAGTGAAGTTGGTGATACACAGAGTACTCTGAAAAATCTGACGTAGTTTGGTATATGCTGCTGCTGTCCCTGCTGGTGAAGGCGAATGACCAACCCAAG
The DNA here is from genome assembly GCF_038048845.1 of Mixophyes fleayi. Taxonomy (NCBI): domain Eukaryota; kingdom Metazoa; phylum Chordata; class Amphibia; order Anura; family Limnodynastidae; genus Mixophyes; species Mixophyes fleayi. The sequence continues at coordinate 104,437,768 of NC_134408.1, read as the reverse complement.
GGGCTGTCACAGTCATATAATCTTTACTTTACCCAGTTCCGCTTGCCCACATATTTGTGGTTAAGTGTACAGTGGGTAGAATGGTATTTTGTAGCCCGATAATTACATTTTTACGAACCTTCTGTTAGATGGGAGGAATAGCTTTTCTAGTAAAATGGTGTCGTGATGGAATTTGGTAACGGGACAGAAGACCTCAAGTATAGTCGCAATGGCGTCTGTGATCCGCTTTGCGACTAGTTGACAGCTTTCATACTTCCATCCTCTTGCAAAGGATTGTTTAACAGTCAATTACTACTACTACTGGTAGTCTTTTTCTTGTTCTGCTTCTGGGATGAAGATCCACCCCCAGCAGCAGCAGCAGCAGCATGGGCACTAACGCTAAAGAATTCTTCTGAGGATAGTGGAAGTCATCAAGCCATAGCAACTTGGATGCAGGACCTACTCCAATTGCTAGGAAGGATATTGATGAGGAAGGTGTTGTGGGTGAAGATTGCAGGTGACAGGATCTAGGTGAGAGAAAGGAGTTAGTTGATACTTGACTGCTTGTTGTTATTTTTTCATCATAAGTTTCAGATCTTCCCAACAGCTTGCCATGAACTCTCTTCAAATGTCGCAACATGGATGAGGTTCGTAGATGCTTAAGGTCCCTACCTCTACTGACTTTGGCTTTACAAATGCTACAAATGGCTAGACAACTGTTGTCAGGATTTGGGTAAAAATAATTCCACATATAAGAGGTGGATTTTTTGGTCTTATGCCCAGGCATGACAATGGTCTTCTTCTTATCACTGGCATAAAATGCTTCCAGTGGTGCAGGACTTATACAAACAACATAATCGTCATCAACATCATCATTACCGCTGTTGTCAGCTACACAAATATTCCATTCATCCAAAGTGGCATCCTCAATTTGTGTATCATGGGCTACTCATCCATACATCTGCAGAAATGATAAAAGGAGGCTTCTTTATGAGTACAGTATCAGAAAGTTCAGGCTCACACATAGCACTAGTAGATAGATTCTCCTCAGGGTTTTGTGTCATTTCTGAATCTAAACATATAGTTTCTTCTAATGCCTTACTGTTTTCTTCCAGCTCAGCATTTACACTTAAAAGTATTTGGGCACCACGTTTTGAGTCAGAATGACAAGATCTTGCATCGGCATGACTGACCTTACAAGAAGATGTCTCAACGACAGTTGCAGAACTAGCATTCATACAGAAAGGTGAAGGCCTAAATATTTACTTGCAACTGCATGTGTAGAATGGCATGTTGGCAATTTTATTTTTGTCTGCAGTTAACTTTGCCTTGATTACAGGTGTTTATTTATTTACCAAGGTAAAAGCTGTTTTTTTACATTTTTGTTTCCATGACTTAAACCACTATGCACTTTAACATCGGCTTTAGTAGAGGACGTAGAGGGATTACTATCATCATGACTGGTGTCAGCAGCTGCTTGGCGCTCTTGGGGGTATATTTACTAAACTGCAGGTTTGAAAAAGTGGGGATGTTGCCTATAGCAACCAATCGGATTCTAGCTTTCATTTATTTAGTACTTTCTACAATATGACAGCTAGAATCTGATTGGTTGCTATAGGCAACATCCCCACTTTTTCAAACCCGCAGTTTAGTAAATCTAGCCCTTGGTCTTCTGTGAACTGATATGAATCCATATCGATGGCACAGAGCAATGTGATTGGAGACTTTTAAGAACACTGCCAGACATTTTATTTCTGTTTTAGCACTGACAATGAGCAATGGCACGTACACTGTAGACTGGCAAGAACACAGCCACTTCTCCTGTTTTTGTGAAAGCTATGGCACAGTACAATGTCACTGGAGACTTTTAAGAACACTGCCACCCCTATTATTTCTGTTTCAACACTGAACACTGCCACATCTCCTGTTTCTGTGTGATCTATGGCACAGTAAAATGTCACTGGAGACTTTTAAGAACACTGCCACCCCTATTATTTCTGTTTCAACACTGACAATGAGCAATGGCAAGTACACTGTAGACTGGCAAGAACACTGCAACCTCTCCTGTGTCTATGTGAGCTATGGCACAGTACAATGTCACTTGAGACTTTTAAGAACACTGCCAGGACTTCTCTTTCTCTTTCATTAATCATACTGTCCAACTGCTCTGGAGACCGCCAAGAACCCTGCTATCCCTTCTGTGTCTATCTTTGAAATAGCACTGGATCTCCGTGGAGGGCATTACTTATAGAATCGAAAACATGCGAGATCCGACACACAACCATGACATTTTGCCTCATTTTCAGTTCCGAGGGTGCGTCGAAAGTACCGAGCCGAGCCTGCTAGCTCCTCAAATCTCCATTGTTCGGGTGGGCTCGGTTTTTGAAACACCGAGCCCGAGCATCTCTAGTTTTGAGGTTTTCATTGGCAATCTGACCAAAGAAGTCTGTGAGGACAAATTCATCCAACTTTATTAGTCTGTTGGCAAGCTGTTTAAATTTAGATTAATTAATTACCTTCAGTGGTCTAAATGGTGGCTTCACCTATGCACGCTACTCTACCAGATGCCTTGCAGAGGTAGCAATCTCCCAGCTTTGTGGCCAAAAGATACAACATGACTAAAGGATAGAGGCATGCAGGAGCACTGAAATGTGTGAACTGGAAGTGGATGGCCAAGTATTTTAGATAAAGCGACTCTTACAAGCCTCATGTGTGGACTGACTGCTGGTGTGGACACAGTCTCCCTGTATGCCAGAAATACATCAGATCTGAAAAATGTATTCATAATCAAGTACAGCTCACAGAGGTAAAAAACCCTTCTGTGAAGGAACACAGCTGCTGTATGGCTGTCCCATAAGTGTGGAGTGGATTGGCCATAGGCCACAATGGAGCAGGAAAAGCAGTATGTAACACTTCTGCAGCCCCATTCATTCTTGCTTCAATTGTAGCGCAGTTTAAGATTTCTCAGAGTGGCCAACTCTTGGGACCAGCTATTCTAGGACTATATGAAACTGGCTCAGCCAGTTTACCAAACTAAGTTCCAAGTGGAAATACAAAGCATTGTTTTGCATTCTCTGCCTATCTGGCTGCTTTATGACAACCTCATAGTACCACCTGGCCAAAGCCAAGGAGATCGTGGCCTTGAGGCTGTTGACAGAATAGGGGTACATCTTTACAGTACAGGGGCTGGCTGGGCAGGGGCAGAAATATCCTTCTGTGAAGGTACACATCTGCTGTAAAGTGTGAAGTGGACTTCTGTAGCCCATGATAAAACAGAAAGAGCAATCTGTACCCCTTCCGCAGCCCCAATAATTCTTGCCTCAAATGTAGACCAGTGAGACCAAGCAGCAGACATGTTCATTGAGTGGCATTCAGTGTCTTCAGCTCTTCTGGGAACAACTGAAACTGGGTCAGCTGGTTTACCAAAACAAGTTCCTAAGACTGAGGGTGATTTTCTTGTGTTGCATTCAGTGGCTATTCCTGGCTACTGTCGCTCTCCAATGAGTCACACATACTGCCTAACAGATACCTACTTAGTGTACCTTCATTCTAAATGAAGATGTATTTGATCTAGAAATTTGTTATGAGGGTGATGACATTAAAATAAATAACAATTGAGAAAGATAACCACTGTTAGTCAAATGCCCATTAGTAACGTACCCATCCGTAAAAAAACACATGATTATTGTATATTGTTCATAGGGACACGTTTGCTCTATAGTGATGATTTGCCCAAATGTTCTCCTTTTCCCACTTACTCATGAAAAGTTTGGCAAAGTTCAGAGCAAATGAAGTCCCCAGGGCTGTACTTCTCATTTGAAGATAAAAATCACCCTCAAACCACAAATACTTCTGTGTTAGGAAAAGTATATGGATTTTACTGTGAACTCTGCCTGTGCTGGATGGAACATCAAGTCCTCTTCCAAAAAGTACCTGATACCAATACCGTTCAGACCTTGTTTGTGATCTATCACAGTATATAATGATACTATGTTGCTAGTTATCAGGCTCCAGGCTCTATATGAAGGGTGAATTAACATTTGTTTTGATACCGCCACCTCCTGAAAAAATACCAAGGCCTCCCATGTCTCTAAGACACAAGAGAACAATCCTTCTTACCTGAGCTACAGAGCTTCAATACTTTAATCTCATCAGGAAAAATAAGTACTCATAAACAAGAGGAAGAAAAGCTTCTTGCTTAACTTTTGTAAATCATAGAGTACTGATATACTTGATCAAAATATGAACTAATACCTCATGTTTTCATTTTGCTATACACACACAGATATGCAGTGAAAAAGATAAGCACTGACAATTGTGTTTTTTGTTTTCCACTGACATACTTGGCTACCAGCCTCTTGGCCCATATTATGGTTAGACCACATTTTCTGGCCTACAGATTTTTCCAATAAGCTTGGGAATTTCTCTATGGAAGATGAAGAGGATCTACTTAAAAAATCAGCAGCTACTGTGTTTCAGATTTTGTTTTCCATTCTGATGAGCCTTCCTACAAATATCTAGTTGATATAAAAATATTTGTACTGAAATCTCAAATTCCACATAATAAGGTTTTTGGAAGCTCTGTCAAGACCCATTTAATACATTTATCATGTACTGCCCCTTTGAGAAGGCAGCAATCTGAAATAAAGTATCTAGAACTGTCCAGTCCATAAACATTAGTACCAGATTAAGAATCAACTGCTAAAGCTGATATGGCTAATGTGATGGAAATGGAATCTATAATAAATACCTTGTTGCCGTTATGCAAGTAATCATTATCTAATTTTAAAAAATCTTAAACACCAGAAATACTCCAATCTGCCACAACATTAAAACCACCTGCCTAATATTGTGTAGGTCCACCTTGTGTAGTAAAAACAGCTCTGACCCTTGAAGGCATTGAGTCCACAAGACCTCAGAAGGTGTCATGTGGTATTTTGCACCAACACGCTAGCAGCAGATTTTGTAAGTTGTGAGGTGGGGCCTAAATGACCCTGACATGTTTTTTTCAGCACATACCACAGATGCTTGATCAAATTGAGATCTGTGGAATTTAAAAGCCAAGTCAACACCTTTAACTCTTTGTAATGTTCCTCAAACCATTCCTGAACAATTTCTACAGTGTGGCAGGGCACATTATCCTACTGAAAGAGTCCACTACCATCAGGGAATACCACTGCCAGAAAGGGGTGTAGTTGGACTTTAACAAAGCTTAGGTAGGTGGAACTTGTCAAAGTAACATCTACATGAATGCCAGGACCTAAGGTTTCCAAGCAGAACATTGCCCAGAGCATTACATGTCACCACCCGCTTGCCTTCTTCCCATAGTGCATCCTGGTGTCATCTCTTTCCCGGTTAAACCTCGCACAGGCACCCAGCTGTCCACATGATGTGAAAGAAAACATGACTCACTAGACCAGGTCACCTTCTTCCATTGCTCCATGGTCCAGTTCTGAAACTCATGTGCCTGTTGTAGGTTCTTTCGACTCTGGGCAGGGGTTAGCATGGGTACTCCCACTGGTCTGGGACCTATACAGCCCCTAACGCTGCAAGCTGCAATGCACTGTTTGTTCTGATACCTTTCTATCAAAGCCAACATTAACTTTTTCAGCAGTTTGTGCTACAGTAGCTCTTCTGTGGGATTGGACCAGATAGACTAGCATTCACTCCACAAGTGCATCAAATAGCCTTGGGTACCCATGACTCTGTCGCTGGTTCACCAATTGTCCTTCTTTGGACCACTTTTGATAGTTACAAACCATTGCATACTGGGAACACCCCACAAGACCTGCTGATTTGGAGATGCAATGACCCAGTCGTCTAACCATCACAATTTGGCCTTTGTCAAAGTCACTCATATCCTTACGCTTCTACATTTTTCCTTCTTCCAACACATCAACTTCAAAATTGACTGCTTATTTGCTGCCTAATATATCCAAACCCTTGATAGGTGCCATTGTAACAACATAATTAATGTAATTCACTTCACTTGCCAGTGGTTTTAATGTTGTGGTTGATCAGTGTATATTTCTTGATGAAATTAATTAATTATAAAGATTTTGTGATCAATACTCTTTCTCTTCTGCCTGAGAATAGAAACCTTTCTGTTAATGTCAAAATAAAGCAATATCCAAACTTCCTTCTTTACATTTTTTAATTTGACTTGTCTCAAGACAATCTTGATGATGGTAAGGGAAGAAGTCAGATGGTGCTGAACTAACCCATACTTTCTGACACATACAGCACACACCTGAGGATGCATGATGTGTGGGTTAAAGGGTTAATCAATTTAAACAAACCAAAAATTGCCCTGTATTTTAAGTACTAATGTAGCATTTATAACAGCCAAGTTTAAGTAGGTTTAATAGGAAAAAGACAGACCATTATTTAATGGTGTTTAATATGGGATGAATGTCACAATCCTTGCATAGCCTGTTAGCTTCATTCAGTGTTGACAATTTTATTCACCCAAACATCTCTTGTGTGTTGTTTGAAATCTTTATATTGAAATTAATATCTTATACTTCTACTATCTCACTAAGTTAGGTCTCAATGGGAGGAGGAAGAGTAATGTTCCTCCCCATACTTTAATTCGGTACCACTCACGGCTATAATGCCATATCCCTTCATGACTGGCATTATAATGCACCACTCCCCCTCTCAGTGCCAGCACTTTAGGCTAGAAAGAACCCCAACTACTGGCCTTATTGAAACCCACAAGAATAATATTCTGTTTCCCTTTAATCCCCCATATCCACCGGTACCTCATCTTACTTATATACTAAATTCAATGCTTATGCTAATGTTGTTCAACTCTGTGATATGGGAAGTGTAGTGGAAACTAATTTCTCTCAGTGTCTCCATCCAGAATTGAAAGCCAAGAAATACTCAAGTGGGTTCCATAAATGTGACCTCAAACAAAACAAAAGAGTGTTGCAACAATAATAGCCTCCCATACAAAAGTGGAACTTATAGATTCTTACAAAAACAAAAAGAATAGATTTTTAATAAGTATCAGAAACTAAATAACCTTAAAGGATAAAGGATCTTTATTGCTCACAATTCTTTGAAGTCTCTTTTCAAGTAGTCGGTATGACCAGTCTGTCAGGAATGACAGCTTTGGTGTCATCATGTCGGGGTATGTCTTGGTGTTTAGATCGTTGCAATAACGTATCCAACACCGTAGATATGCATAAAAAAACAGCCGGGACCTCTTGTAATGTTAAGCCTATTACTCTCACTTGTCAGGCAGGCAGATGCATTCAGATCCTAATGCATTGTTTTTTGATGGCAGAAAATAAATTAAGCTGGCATTGAATGCACCTCTCCAATTCCGTCCTCTGAACAAGTCTTCCCAGATCTATCATAAATCTTAGGCAAATATATAGCAGAAAAATATTTAGATGAATCTAACAGCTATGGATAAGTCTGTTTGTCAGATCACTATAGCGACAAATCCATGGAGAGCAAGGTGTACAGATTTACACACACTGTATTCAGTCCTGAGATAAAGTGGTATAGATGAAATATCTCAAAATGTCCAATGCCAGTTTCAGAAAATTATTGGCGTATAAACCAATTAGCACAGGGTGTCAAACCAAAACAATAGTATCCTGACGTGTTTCTTTACATAAAGTAATTTCTTCAGAGGGAAATTTGTGTGACACACATACTCCCTGGGTCATCATTATATTGTGCGGACATTGATTGATTAATCGGTCAGCTGTGATCATGATAATTAGTATACTTATCAATTGGTGAACTATGTGGAATCCACATATGCAGTAGTTACACATTAGCCCTTAAAGGGGTTCAAAATACTAATACATAACAAAACTTATCTTAAAATGAAATATTAAACATATAAATTAATAAACAGTTTTGATTATATTAAACAACACTAAAATAGACCCCGTATTTATTTTTTTCTTAAAGTTGATCAATTGAAAAATAGGATATGTGAATATATTGGCTGCAACCAGATCTTGTTAGAAAATATAATTTAATCCATAGAATATATCATACTAATAAATATATACATATATGTAATTAGAAAATAAAAATTGAGCAAGATATCTCAAATAAAAATAGAAAAAAAATAAAATGAAAAATGTGAAAGAAATAATAATAAATAATAAAAAATGAATGCTAAAAATGAATAAAAAATATGTATAAATAAAATAATAATAAACATAATATAAAAAAAACTAACGTAATAAAGAATAAATAATGAAATAAAACATGAACCTAATGAAAATGATCTCTAATTAACCATAATGATTCAAATAAATATGGCACATGCATGTTTGATGAAAATCATAATACTTATATTGTGGACACCACAAATTAGAAATATTGTCAAGAAGGCATAGATTCAGTTTATTACAATAAACAAAATACTAATACTATGAGAGCTGTGAAAGGAAATCATACTACATTACTGAGCTTTACTGCTTCGTTAAGACCATCTGGATAAAAAGTGTTCAGCTGATGGATCCAATATATGCCTTGTAGTTTGTTTGTGAGGGGGAGGGGTGGCGACTACCAATTATGAAGCCTTATTATCCAGCACAGCTTTTTTGCTGGCTTTTTGGGACCCTTAAAATTGACAAGCTGGTATCTGCGCCTAAACTCAGCCCTCCTGAGCTGTTGGCTGAGAATGTTATTTTAAGAGATGCATCCATGATTTGGAGGTTGCACAAACCCAAAACAGATCAAATATCTCTTAGGGTTTATCTTTAAGTAATGTGTTAAAATTAGAGGGTTGGGCACAACCGAATATGGCATCCATTCCTTCAGAATGGATGCGGCCCCTTCCATGGCAGTAGCTGGAATTCATTGGGGAGTGGTTATTTAACACCCTTTGATTACATTCTGCTACCTTCATCTTTATAGACCCAATGGCGTGCATATCACAGATGAAGATTTAGGTATTTTCATAGCCCAAATAATTGGCTCTTTGGAGGAGTTTCTAGTGTCTGGTGGTGGCGGACTGTGTCTCAGTTAAAGGACAACAGCTTTTGGCAAGAAAGAAGAGCAGTCAGTGGCTAATATATGGTTCAAGAGTTATGTTTGTTAGCAGGATTCTTCCCCCTACGATATATGTCTCTGTTAGGGTCATTCCTGAAAATGCCCTGGGTATCGTTTCTGCGAGCGTACCCTTTGAGGCCTAAGGGAGTGTAGACTCTATGACACCGTTAAAGTAGCGCCTGGGTTTCTGGGCTGATTTGCCATCCTTATGTTTGTTTGTATAGTATTAGCTTGTTAGTTGACTTGCATTTGTATTTGTTGCCATCATCAATTATATAATTAAGACTGTGACATTAGTGCGCTAAAATTGAGATCTTTGTCCTTTTCTTATTTCAGCTATATAAGAAATTAGTATTATTCTAAGGGTTAGAAGGTGAATGTGCACTGGGAGATTATCAGCCGTTTTGGCGTTTAGGCCTTAATCATCATAATTTCATTGCTTGTAGTAGTTTGAGTGTAAGAGTTTTAATAGTTTTTTTAAATTTTAAATGGTGTATAAGTGTAACAAGCCTTAATCGGACTTGTTAAACCGCAAGTTTTTTTGTCTATGGAATTACATCCATAAGTGGAATTAAATTTCACATGTTAGCTGCATAGCTTATTTTATACAGACAATGTCATCTGGACAATTGCATTTGTTAGCACAAAAATATTACTTGCCTAGCTATGGGTAAATTTGTTGCAAATATTCAGCTTTTACTGTTTAAAATTCTGCCAACTTTTATTTTAATTGTTACATGAATAAAAGTATTTTTCAAACGTTACTAAAAAAAGGTTCTACACAATTTGCTTTTTACAAGGAATCAAAAAATACCATACCCAAAATATTTAACTGCTTGGAGAGTATCTAAAACATAATTTGAAATGCATAATGCATTAAGGAATTCCACAAGCAAATGATGTATTTTATATGCAGATTGCTCTAAGGAAAAAAATCACAAATAGGAAATTGATGGGCATTAAGACATTGTGTTAATTCCAGTGATAAGACAAGTAATCTGAGCAATTCCATAGCTTTCCTGTAAATTAGGAATAGAGTGACTGAACTGTGAAGGGGAGGGCACGGAGTGATTTAAATTTGATAAAACATCATATACTTGGTAATGAATATCGTTTGCTTCAGTTAACATCATTTTCAATGAGTTAACAGATATTTAATTTAGCTTTTAAATGATACGTCCACTTGAGGTCTTGCACAAAAGAGTAGTTTCATGCTAAAATAGCACAGATGTATGTTTTGTTATTCACATACTAGGCCTGATGCATTAACGCAAGCAACACAAAAAAAGGAGTAAATTTGCACTTTGGCAAAACCACGTTGCACCGGAGGAATAGATAAATTTAAAATGTGGGTACAGATTTAAAGTTGGGGTAAGGCATGTCCTAGATCAACTTTAAATTTCAGTTTAAACTTAAAGCTATCAAGTATTTGTGTGCTACATGAAAAAAACAGTCAGTATTTATCTTACATGCAAAATAATACACCAATTTGCACCCCCGGCATTGTAAAATGGATTGTCCAGGAGGAAATTTACTGCTTTTATTTGCTTGATTGCCTTAATGAATCAGACCCATTGGGCCTGAGTCATTAAGGCTAGGTACACACTGGACTGTTTTCGTCCAATAATCGGGCAAATCAGCCAACATACTACTATTTGGTCGGAAGGCAGGTTAGTGTCTATAGTGACACGATGGTCGAAAGTCTTTCAAAAGTGTTGATTGTCAGCTCATTTGGTTGGTCGTACTGTTTAATATTTTCCGACCAATCACCGACCGATCATGTAGTTTGTTTGCATTCATGCTCATGATCTCCATAGAGTTTACAGAGTTGTGTTCTTTTCAGCCAATGCTAGCAATGAATGTCCTGGTGAATAAATGTAAAGAGTGCTGTAGAAGGAATAATTAATTTGTTCGTTCTGAGACAGAATGTTTTGTTTCAGATTCACAGAAGCTAACGAAATTCATTAGGACATGTGGATAGTTATAACAAGGCAGTTTTAATTGGTGTGTCAATGTGACAATAATGAATGAATTACTATTGAGCTGTCATTCTCTGAAGTTTAGAGGAACAGATGAAGGACCAGATGAAGAGCACTGAAGGTAATTCGTGTCAGTGTGTATGCATGAATCATCAGGCTGATCGGACTTTCAGTTGTAGGTACAATCGTCTAAGATAACACTTCGGTCGGAAAATTATTCAGTGTGTACCTATCCTTAGGAGAGCAAGGCAAAAAGAGAAGTACATTTCCTTGCTTTCCTTAATGACTCATTGTCTTCAACATAGATGCTTACTAATAGTCATCATGCTAGTTTTAAAAAGGAGCGACAAATGTTCATCATCATTTCAGCTTACCTGTAACAACTGGAGGTTCACATTTTATAGAATATGGGTGAAAAATGTGGCATTCATTGATAAAGAAGAGATCCATATGAAATGCAAAACATTTACATTCAGTAAAACTATCTAGACTACTAAACTACTAATGCATGTGATTATGCCAAGAATATTCATTTAAAAACAAGGATTTTTGCTCCCACCTAAATATGTAGCAAAATAAAAAAAAATGTTTTATTGCAGTAACGTGTAAGCCAGAAAAATCTATGTGATGTTGAATACTTTAGTGTCAAAAAAGACAAAAGTATTATAGGAGTGATATCTTTATTGGATAACTAAAATAAATGTTTATATTTTCTAGCTTTCAGAGCACAGAGGCCCCCTCGTCAGGCAATTTGTAAGCTTGCCTGATATAGATATATATATATATATATATATATATATATATATATATATATATATATAAATTATATATATATATATATATATATACTGTTAAATTCCGTTTACTCCCATTACATTTTTCATGGCTCCACTTCTAAATTTCCATTCTCTCTCTCCCTCTCACACTATCTCTCTCTCTCTCTCTCTCTCTCTCTCTCTCTCTCTCTCTCTCTCTCTGTGGGCCTGATTCATTAAGGAAAGCTAAGCAAGATAATGAGTAAATTTTCTTACTCAAGTTTTCTGGACGAAACCATGTTGCAATGAAAGCGGTGCAAATTAATTTATTATTTTGCACATAAGGAAATTATGTAACACACAAATACTTGATAGCTTATTTGTACACTGAAATTTAAAGTTGATCTAGGAAATGGCCTACCCCAACTATAAATCTGCAATCCCATTTTAAATTTACCTCCCCCTCCAATGCAAAATGGTTTTTACTTACATGTTTACTTTTGCTTATCTTTCCTTAATTAATCAGGCCCTATGTCTCTATCTCTCTATATATAATTATGCCTATGTGTATTAGCGTGCTAATTTACATTTTCTCTTTTATCATATCTTGGCCTAAATGTACAAAGCGATTATCATTATCATTAAATATTATATGTATCATAGTATGTATTGTATGCAACATGCGCTGTTATATTTTAAACAGGAAAGTTTAACAAAATGTAGCAGGTATAAAAACAAAACTGTATAAGCATTTTAGGGTTTAGATCCTGTACTATATAGATAGTATGGAAAGTTGCAGAGGACAGGGCTACATAGTAGAGCGTACCAGTATTGAACTTGGTACAGCCTTCCATCAGAATAGGACACCAAGAATATTCCTTTACTCATTGACCTGGACAAGAACATTCCAAAGCTTTGTCTGGAATAGAATTCTATGGTTATGTTTTCCTGTCTGGAATTATCTGGATTGTGGTTAATTGCAAATTATTAAGCAATATAGTGTATGCATTTCACTACATTTAGTATCCTCAATGTGTTTACATTTTATGAAATATGTTTTAGATTTTTTAACCCATTATTACATAACATCAGTATTTTATCAACACATGCCAACAAGAATCGTATTACAAATGTAGTCAGACAGATACATGTTGCAGCATAGACAGAGACTTACCTGAAGGAGTTCTGCTTACAGTCAGGTAGCTGGGTAATTATTATTATTGACACAATACTGATGTAATCATGCTGCAGGTTTCTGTAGTAATCACAAAGCCCAATGCTGGCATAATTTGTATGCATAGTGGTGGTATAATTAGGGGGCAGTGTATTATTTATTTCTGGTGGTGTGCGGTGCCACACATAATGCACTAACTGCCATATATTCATAGACTTCCATAATATTCAAAAAAGAGCACAATTGTTTTTATCACTTGTCCTTACCATTGTAAATATGTATATAGCACAATACAAATTTAATATTGGTTCATATGTGGATGAAAATATTTAAGCTCACAACCCAACATCAAGAGTTCTCATTTTTTGTGAGTATGTAAACTCAGATATATGTGCTAAATATAAATGCTATGTAGTAAAAATGTTATAAAACAAATAATTTTTTTAATAATAAAAATTGCCCCAGCATAATGCCTTTCCTGACCTCAGCTGGTCAGGTTGGGATTTCACAGCTTTATGGGGGTTATCATAGCAATGATTAAGTAATGATTGAAAAACCCCAGCTACCATGGTGGTTCTTCCTGTCAAAATGCTTCTGGAGATAGCGATGGTGATCAAGCCTACTCCTTGGTGACTTACGCTCTGGTCCCATCTTAGTGTTGATTGCCCTATTTGTACCCCAATGGTCCTGGTGGGGGGGTGGATTTTAAGCCTGAGGGTTGCATTTAATCCAGAGATTTCCCAATGCCAATGCATTCTTGTTTCCCTGGTTCAGATCTTGTACAATGTTCCAAGCAATGGCGGAAGGGACAATCTCCAGGTGATGATTGCTCATCCCTCACTGTATTAGTCAAGACAGCCTTTAGGACATGAACTATAGAAACAAGATTCAAAATGTCCAATGTAAGATCAACACCATGTCAACCCATTAGCCAATGCTCCATGGCAACCACAAGCTCAGTAACAACTTTTTTCAGTCTTACTTGGTGTAGGTCCACCATGTTTGTTAGGGCATGCAACAGTTTGCATTAGCAAAGCACATAGGCATTTTACAATGCAAGTGGTGCAAATTAGTATATTATTTTAGACATAAATATATTGTTTTTCTGTCATGTAACACAAATACATGATAACATTATTTTTATATTGAAATTTAAAGTCAATCTAGCACATGCCCCACACCAACTATAAATCTGTCCCCACATTTTATTTTTAACTCCCCCTCCAATGCAACATGGTTTTGCCCAGGTTTTGCAGTTACTTCTTGTTTTGCTTGCTCTCTTTGATGACTCAGGGCCTTATAACTTAACTCTTTCAAGGTTGAAGGCATTTTAACCTTTGTGACCTAACCAAATTTTACCATTTTGCTATGTGTCATTAAACTGATAATGAAAGTTTAACTCCCTTAGATACCAAAGTAAATGTTACACTGTAGTTTTTCAGGAACTTGTTACCATCATATGTCAATTGTCATTTTCAGTAGATAACCAGACTTGGGAGTTCAATCTTTTATACTGATAAATTGTATATTTTCCTAAGCCTCTTTTAGTACACTTTTTTCAACTTGTGGGGTTTTTTTTCCTGCACATGGGACTTCACAAGAGAAATATCTATCAGCTAGCCCTCTCACCCTTCCAAAATATCTGTCTGTTTATAATTCTTTTCTTTTATATTAAGTCACAAAAGAGATGTTTATGATTTCCACCATTTTTAGTTTTCTAGCCACAAGAGTTTTTGGAACTACAGGTCTACGGGTCACATATTTTTGGAATATTTAGGCATTTCAGAAGAGGAACACCTGGTTGAATTGGTTTTAGAAGGTTTCCGACAACCTTTGTATTTATTTTAAATGACTATTTTTCCCCTCATGAACTCTAAAATTGTACTTGCCTGTCTTGCACAGCTTAGCCATTTTTTGTTGACATATGTAATAAGTTATTACCAGTTTGGGTCATCCAAGTAGAGCATTAGTGAGCAGAAATTTTTAGAAAGGTTTCAATATGTGATGTGTGCACGGCAGAAGGATACAGTGAAATGGTATTTTTGTTTGTTTTTTACTCCTTTTAGGACTTAAGTTCTATATTTAAGTCAGCCCTAAAAATGTTTAATTTTTTTCTGGGCTTGTGGGTGTCCACCATCTAGGCATTACATAATATAAACTTGGATTATGACTAATAGATTCTTCAGCATATAAAATAGTTTGTGTCAAATTAATTTATAATTGAATTAAGAACCATTTCATTTCAGAATATATCGCTGTATCTGCACTAATTACTTTAGCCGTTATAAAATTAGTAATTTGTGGTGTAAAATCACTTGGGGTGACAAAACCAGGCTTGTCATTGGACCTTACACACCTGTGTAGGTCTCCTCTGTATTGCAAGGGGATCGGCAATTTCATTTGTACATCACATCACTGGATGAAATTTGCAGCAGAAATAGAGAGTCTGTTTCATTATCACTTTGTAACTGACCATAACATCTCGTAACCATGGATTGTGTACATTGTACTCCACATTTAATCTCTCGTTCTTATAAAAAGATGGAATTCAAAGAATGTGTGGCCCAAACTTTGCATCTCTGCAAAGCAGTCTTGCATCATGGTGGAGGTTTGTCACGTGTGAGGGAGAGCTTCATTTCTGGAGTCTGATAGCTCCATCCCTTCTTCCCATATCTGGCTGGGGGTTATGTTAGGCTCCAGTCTGAATTGGTCTATGAGGAGAAAAGAGTCTTCCTGTGAAGTTGTGAAAGACTGCTCCCAGGCCTATTGTTGCCAAGTTGGCCTGAATATCAGAGCAAGAAGCTAGTCCACATCCAGTCAGATGCCCCTCCTATATGTGGTGCTACCCATATCCTTGCTTCTTACTTTATGCAGAATAGGGGGAGGGTGGAATTTTCTCATATTGGGAATGTGATGTTGGGCTGTGAAATCATAGCCCACTACCAACCGGAAAGGAGCAAATGCAGAAAGCTTTAAAGGTAAGGCATTGTGAAGGGGCTCCAGGGTGAAAATAAACACATTATGTATCTCTGTGTTATAGGTGCTCTTAAACCCTGGCACCCTAGGTGATTATCTAGGTTCACCATCTAATGTATATGCTGCTGAAACTTTGTTTATTTTCAACCTGTTTCTGTGAACCTGATAGTTGTGTATCCGCTGCTGCTGTATGTTTTCTTCTGACTATAAAAGGCATAAGCTTGGAACTTACCTGTCATTATGAATGACCTGAGAGTGCATGCTACAGGCCTGTTCTAGTGCTAAACTTGAATTGCATAAAATTTTGTCACAATTTAGAATGGACAATTCTGGTGCCAAGGCAGACAGAAAGTTTGTCCCAGCTGTTGAAAATGTTGGGAGGTATGAACCGGTCACTTCCATCAATGGAGAGTTGTCTCTAGAGGAGGGGAGATGTGTTGGGAGTTGCCTAAGGCTTCAAAACTAGATATATTCCCAGGTTATATAGCCATACACATTTTTATGAACTGATGCGTTCACACCTATTTTGAAAAACTTTGGCTATTGGGAGATACTAAACTATGTATTTTCATTTTTTAAGTTAAAAGAAGAATAAAAAAAAACAATTCCCCCAAAAAGTTCAAGAAGCTAGTGAAGTTCATGTATCTGCTGAGTACATTTCAAAGTGCAAGCTCACTTCATGGTCTTCAAAATTATCCCTGTAAAATCTGCTCCTAGGTTTGTGGGTTTTTCGATATTCCAGAAAATGCACATGGTTGAAACCATAAAAACAATACAAAATCCAGTCAGCTTACACTTTCAGACGACTCGAAATAGTGTAATATGCTCTCAATATTTGTGATACTCTTTTTACTGACCTCATTAATTACTTGCATGCTCTTCACACCTTTCGTTGTGTTATATAGGTAAATCGAGGGGAGGTTTCCTAGTGCCTGGGACCCCCTCCCAGCCTGGGGCACTGTATGCTTGAGGTGACTGGACTCTGCCCCCGGGATCAGCCACTTTGCAGCTTGTGTGCAGATCCTTTTTGTCTGCTGTTCACAGCTCTCTCTCCCCTACTGAGTGTCTCCACTCCTCTCTCCCCTCCTGTGTGCTCCCACTGCCAGCATTTCTCATGTGTGCGGCAGGAGGACACAAGACACAGCAGTAGTTGAAGAGGGTAAGTGTGTAAATGTGTAAATGTGTGGGGAGGCGTAATCTCATGCGATTTGAATGTAAGTGGGGGATTTAATGTATAAGAACAATAGTTCCTTTGTAACATACAGTCATGGCCAAAAGTTTTGAGAATTACACAAGTATTGGTTTTCACAAAGTTTGCTGTTTCAGAGTTTTTAGACCTTTTTTTCAGATGTTGCTATGGTATACTGAACCAAAATTATAAGCATTTCATAAGTGCCAAAGGCTTTTATTGACAGTTACATTAAGTTTATGCAAAGAGTCAGTATTTGCAGTGTTGAAGACCTCTGCAGTTCGCCTTGGTATGCTGTCAATCAACCTCTGAGCCACATACTGACTGATGGCCGCCCATTCTTGCCTAATCAATGCTTGGAGTTTGTCAGAATTTTTGGGTTTTTGTTTGTCCACCCGCCTCTTCAGGATTGACCACAAGTTCTCAATGGGATTAAGGTCTGGGGAGTTTTCTGACCATGGACCCAAAATTTCAATGTTTTGATCCCCAAGCCACTTAGTTATTACTCTTGTCATATGGCAAGGTTCTCCATCATGCCGGAAAAAGTCATTGTTCATCACCAAACTGTTCTTGGATGGTTGGGAGAAGTTGCTTTTGGAGGATGTTTTGGCACCATTCTTTATTCATGGCTGTGTTCTTAAGTAAAATTGTGAGTAAGTCCACTCCCTTGGCTGAGAAGCAACCACACACATGAATGGACTCAGGATACTCTACTGTTGGCATGATACAGGATGCATAGTAGCGCTCACCTTTCCTTCTCCAGACAAGCATTTTTCCAGATGCCCCAAACAATATGAAAGGGGATTCATCAGAGAAAATTACATTACCCCAGTCCTCAGCAGTCCAATCCCTGTACCTTTTACAGAATATCAGTCTGTCTTTGTTGTTTTTCCTGGAGAGAAGTGGCTTCTTTGCTGGCCTTCTTGACACCAGGTCATCCTCCAAAAGTCTTTGCCTCACTGTGCGTGCAGTTGCACTCACACCTGACTGCTGCCATTCCTGAGCAAGCTCTGCACTGGTGGTACCCTGATTCCGCAGCTGAATCAACTTTAGGAGATGGTCCGGGCACTTGCTGGATGTTCTTGGGTGCCCTGAAGCCTTCTTCATAACTATTGAACTTCTCTACTTGAAGTTTTTGATGATCTGATAAATCTTACTAGCAGCAATATCCTTGCCTGTGAAGCCCTTTTTGTGCAAAGCAATGATGACTGCATGAGTTTCTTTGTAGGTAACCATGGTTAACAGAGGAAAAACAATGATTTCAAGTACCACTCCCCCGCCTTTTAAAGCTTTCAGTCTGTTATTCTAATTCAATCAGCATGACAGAGTGATCTCTATCATCATCATCATCATTTATTTATATAGCGCCACTAATTCCGCAGCACTGTACAGAGAACTCATTCACATCAGTCCCTGCCCCATTGGAGCTTACAGTCTAAATTCCCTAATATAGACACACACTCACACACATAGACATATACATACACACAGAGAGGTAGAGACTACGGTCAATTTTTGATAGTAGCCAATTAACTGTCACTCACCGGACTGTGAGTGCTTCTTCCCGGACTATTAGGAACCGTGGACGTCCTCTATCCTGAGGGACTGCGCATGCGCAGCCCTTTCCAAACCTTCAGTGTATGTTCCTTTAACTTAATTGGCAGATCAGGCAACCTCCCTATATTAAGCACCTGTGGTCAACACCACGTTGCCTGATCTTGGAGTCTCATTCCCCATGAGTCTCTGAAGGTGTTCCTGTGTTTCCTTGTTCATTCAGCCCTGCTGATTCCTGTGGTTTCCAAACCACTTCTACCTCTGTGGTTTCCAAACCACTTCTGCTACTGTGGTTCCCATACCACTTCTACCATCTACTATATCATCGTGACTGTGAGCTGATTCCTATCCGCTGCCTCCGTGCACTACAGTCTTCTAATCACTTCAACTCTACCATGTATCATTGGGACTGTTAGCTGATGCCTATCCGCTGCCTCCGTGCATTACAGGCTTCAACCACATCCACTCACCTGTTCATGATTGTGACTGCCAGCTGATTCCTATCCGCTGCCTCCGTGCACTACAGTCTTCAACCTGCAACTCGTCTGTGTTTCATCATCGTGACTGCTAGCTGATTCCTATCCGCTGCCTCCGTGCACTACAGTCTTCAACCTGCAACCCGTCTGTGTTTCATCGTGACTGTTTGGCTGATTCCTATCCGCTGCCTCTGTGCGCTTCAGTCTTCAGTCCTTGTCTACTCTACCGTGTTTCCTTGAGTCTGCTGCCTATTGCTACCCGCTACTCTCCGTGATCATCTGTTCCAGTTCAACTCTGCTCCGGTGTCCCATCGTTACTGCACCTGCTGGTTGCTATTGGTTACCTCCGTGTTCCCGCAGAGACCCGCTGCTGTTACTTCTCAGCGCTACTCATCCATCTACTGCTGATCCGCTCTCCACACCTTCCTGTGTTCCCTGCTGGTCTACCTACCTGTGCGCTGCACCTGCTAGACCCCTGCTTCACCCATCCAGGGACTTGTATCCTGCTGGCCTCCTGCCCTTCAGGTATCTCTGCACTCCTGTCTGACTGCCTTCTCCTGAACCACGGTATGCATACTTCCCATTGACTGTGCTGTGTATTGCATACCTTGCTGGACTGTGTTGGTTCTCCTCTGGAGTGTACTATCCGCTGAGTCTATTGCCATCATTGACTGTGTTGGTTCTCCTCTGGAGTGTACTATCTGCTGACTCTACTGCCATCATTGACTGTGTTATCTCATGCCGGATTACTTCAAGAGACTTTCTATATTGGCAGTGTTGTTCAGTCATTTATACATTTATATTGTGCATATTACTGTGGATCAAAGTCAAGGTGCCCGTGTATATATTGTGTTGCAGTCTCTCCCCGTGCACCTCCTCACATATATATTCAGTAGTACAACTTGCTAGTGGCAGACCACTGACTCCTGTTTACAGTTTCACCTGTTCCAGTATCCTCTCACATAGCAGTGGTACAACTTGCTAACGCAGACCACTGACTCCCCGGATACCTCCACTTGGATTCCATTCCTTCACTCAGACAGCGGTACAACTTGCTATCCGCAGACCGCTGAATCTCATCACCTCCTCGTTTCTGTTGGACATTCCTCCTCACTATAGCAGTGGTACAACTTGCTACCGCAGACCACTGACTACCTTCACGTGTCCTTTGTCCATACAGTTCCTCGTGTATTACTACCTCCATATTGCCAGTGCTGCTAGTCATAGACTTTCCTGAGCATCTCATCATCTGCTATTTCCTGTTCCGTGATCACCCTGCTACCAGAGTACCATATTACCACCTATACTGCTCTGGTAAGCCTATCACCTGGTGATCCCTGGGTAAAGACTCCTAGTGCCCGTGACAGTAAGATCAGGCATGACAGACCCAGATACGGAACCTACTGCTAAAGAGATGCTGCAGCATCTGGTCAGCCGTGTGGAGCAACAGGATGCTCGCCAACAGCTGTTACTTCAATGTTACCAATCGTTAACCTCCCAAGGAACATCTGGACAGACTGTTACAGCTAGTATTGAAGCTCCTGTGCTTTCCTCCGTTTCCCCAGTGCCATCCCAGGTGTCTACAGCTCCTACGCTTCACCTGCCTACTCCGTCAAAATATGACGGGGACCCCAAAACTTGTAGAGGTTTCCTTAACCAATGTTCAGTCCATTTTGAACTCCAACCTCAAAATTTTTCTACCCATCGTTCCAGAGTGGCCTATCTTATCTCATTGTTTTCTGGACAAGCCCTGGCTTGGGCCTCCCCTCTGTGGGAAAGAAACGATCCAATTCTACAAGATAGTGCCAAATTCATTTCCACGTTCCGAAGTGTGTTCGATGAACCAGGTCGTGTGACCTCCGCTGCTTCCAGCATTCTTCGTTTGCGACAAGGCTCCCATACAGTAGGACAGTATGTCATTCAATTTAGGATCTTAGCCTCTGAACTTCAGTGGAACACTGAAGCATTAGTTGCCGCCTTCTGGCAGGGGCTCTCCGATAAAATTAAAGATGCACTGACTACCCAAGAGCTTCCTTCGTCACTAGAAGATTTGATCTCTCTTTGCCATCGTGTAGACATGAGATTTCGTGAAAGAGAATCTGAGAAAACAACTTCTGCTAAAGCACCTCTTCGTTTAAACCCTCAATTTCGTCCAGTTTCACCTTCTGTGATTCCCATGGAGATAGGACGTTCCAAATTATCTTTAGAAGAGAGGAAACGAAGAGTAAAGAATAGACTCTGTATCTATTGTGCTGATTCCACACATATGCTCAGTTCTTGCCCTAAGAAATCGGGAAATGCCAGGCCCTAACTAGTTCTGGAGAGGTGAAGTTAGGGTCCCTGGAGTCCTCTCCATTGTCTATGAAATCTAAAGTCTGCGCTTTCGATGTTACGATTTCCTTTGCTACCAAATCCTTTGAGTCACAGGCATTGATTGATTCCGGAGCAGCAGGAAATTTCATTTCTAAATCACTAGTGAATCAATGGTCCCTACCAGTGATCACTTTAAAAACACCCATTACTGTGACGGCTATAGATGGATCACGTCTCATCAATGGTCTCATCACCCAGAGTACGTCTCCAGTAACCCTTCAGATTGGTGTACTACACCATGAAGAAATTTCGTTTTTAATTCTTCCTGTTACGACAAGTCCGATTGTCTTAGGCCTTCCATGGCTTCAATGTCACTCTCCCCAGATTGACTGGCGCACCCCTCAAGTTACGTCTTGGGGGCCTGAATGTCACCATCGTTGTCTCTCTCAAGTTATTCCTCTTAAAGTACAGCAATCTTCCATCTCATCGTCCTCCCCGGGACTCCCTCCTCAGTATGCTTCATTTGCCGATGTGTTTGATAAAGCTCAGTCTGAACGTCTTCCTCCTCATCGTTCTTGGGATTGTCCGATCGACCTTCTACCTGGCAAGACTCCTCCCAGGGGTCGGGTCTATCCTCTCTCGTTACCTGAAACTCAAGCCACATCTGAGTACATACAGGAGAATCTCCAGCGTGGGTTCATTCGACCTTCCACCTCTCCCGCTGGAGCTGGGTTCTTCTTCGTCAAAAAGAAGGATGGATCATTACGCCCTTGTATAGATTTTCGTGGACTCAACGCCATTACTATCAAGAATCGGTATCCCATTCCGCTGATCACTGAGCTATTTGATCGCATCAAGGGAGCTCGGATATTTACTAAGTTGGATCTTCGTGGTGCCTACAATTTAATTAGAATCCGTTCCGGTGACGAATGGAAGACCGCGTTTAACACCAGAGATGGGCATTACGAATATTTAGTAATGCCCTTTGGGCTGTGTAATGCCCCCGCGGTTTTCCAGGGTTTCATCAATGAGATCTTTCGGGACTTATTATATGTATGTGTCGTTGTCTACCTGGACGACATATTGATCTTCTCACAGGACCTGCCTTCTCATCACCAACATGTGGCAGAGGTCCTCTCCAGACTACGGAAAAACTCATTGTTCTGTAAATTGGAAAAATGTTCATTCGAGTTACCCCAGATTCCATTCTTGGGGTATATAGTTTCCGGAGTTGGCCTGAAGATGGATCCAGACAAAGTAAATGCTGTACTACATTGGCCTCAGCCAACTACTCTTCGTGCCATCCAGCGTTTTTTAGGTTTTGCCAATTACTATAGACGCTTCATTCAAGACTTCTCATCCATTGCATCTCCCATTGTGGCCTTAACTCGGAAAGGGGCTAATACTAAGCAATGGTCATCTGAGGCTCTCCAAGCCTTTCAAATCCTCAAAGAGTCCTTCTCGTCTGCTCCCATTCTGCGACAACCTGATGTGACACTCCCCTTCTTCCTAGAAGTAGATGCCTCTAATGTGGGCTTAGGAGCTATTCTCTCCCAACGCTCGGAGCAACAAAAATTACATCCTTGTGCCTTCTACTCTCGGGGTCTTCTGCCCGCAGAGAAAAATTATACTATCGGGGACAAGGAGTTGCTGGCCATCAAAGCTGCATTAGAGGAATGGAGATACTTGTTGGAAGGAGCTCGCCATCCGGTGACGATCTTCACGGATCATAAGAACTTGTCATATTTGCAATCTGCTCAATGCTTGAACCCTCGTCAAGCAAGATGGTCTCTTTTCTTTTCCCGTTTTGAATTAATTATAACCTTCAAACCAGCCGCTAAGAACAAGAAAGCTGACGCTCTATCTCGAGCTTTTGTGACGTCCTCTGATGTAGAAGAGGTTCCCAACCATACTATTCTAGACCCCAAATGTATTTCTCTGGCTGCTTCATCCACCAAAATGCTACCATTTGGGAAGACCCTTGTGCCTCCTACTCTGAGGAGGAAAATCCTTTCGTGGTTCCATGCCTCTCGTTTTTCTGGACACGCCGGTGAACACAAGACCTTTGAGATTCTCTCTCGTAGTTACTGGTGGCCTTCAATGAGGAGAGACGTCAAAGAGTTTATTGCTTCCTGTGATTTATGTTCTCAGTTCAAATCCTCCCGCAGAACTCCAGCAGGGTTGCTGCGACCACTACCCATTCCGTCCAAGCCTTGGACCCATATTAGTATGGATTTCGTTACTGATTTGCCACCAAGTAAGAATCACAATACTATTTGGGTAGTGGTAGACAGATTTTCGAAGATGGCCCATTTCGTCCCTCTGTCCGGTTTACCTTCCTCGTCTACTCTGGCTGAACATTTCATTAAAGAAATCTTCCGCATCCATGGATGTCCGTCTGAGATTGTGTCGGATAGAGGAGTACAATTCGTTTCCAGATTCTGGCGGGCCCTTTGTAAAACCTTGGGCATACGATTAGCACTCTCATCGTCTTACCATCCGCAATCTAACGGACAAACGGAACGAGTCAATCAAGATCTTGAGACTTTTATTAGGATGTTCTCTTCAGCCAACCAAGACAACTGGGTAGAATTGCTCCCTTGGGCTGAATTCGCCCATAACAACATGTACCATGAGTCATCATCCAAAACTCCATTCTTTGTGGTCTACGGTCACCATCCGTCTTTTCCGGAATTTCCTGCCCTCCCGCCCACCCAAGTTCCTGCTGTGGAGACTGCTTGTCAGACCTTCAAAAATATCTGGTCTCAGGTCAAAACCTGTTTAAAGAAGACATCTAACAAATATAAGTCTTTCGCAGATAAGAAGAGGCGGGCTATTCCACCACTAAAAATTGGAGATCGGGTTTGGTTATCTACCAAAAATATTCGTTTGAAGGTTCCATCTATGAAATTCGCCCCTCGTTTTATTGGTCCATATAGGATCATTCAAGTTATCAATCCAGTATGTGTTAAACTTCTTCTTCCTAAGAATCTTCGGATTTCCAATGCCTTCCATGTGTCCTTACTCAAACCTCTTATTATCAATCGTTTCTCGACTCCTCCCTCAGCACCGCAGCCAGTTCAAGTTCATCAGGAGGAGGATTTCGAGATTACTGAGGTATTGGATGCAAAAATTTCGCGAGGAGTCCTCCGTTTCCTCGTTCATTGGAAGGGCTTTGGTCCTGAAGAGCGTTCATGGATCAAAGCTGAAGATCTTAATGCTCCTGCCCTTCTGAAGAAGTTTTATTCCAAAAATCCGGACAAGCCCGGTTCCAGGCGTTCTGTGCCCACCTTTAAAAGGGGGGGTACTGTCACTCACCGGACTGTGAGTGCTTCTTCCCGGACTATTAGGAACCGTGGACGTCCTCTATCCTGAGGGACTGCGCATGCGCAGCCCTTTCCAAACCTTCAGTGTATGTTCCTTTAACTTAATTGGCAGATCAGGCAACCTCCCTATATTAAGCACCTGTGGTCAACACCACGTTGCCTGATCTTGGAGTCTCATTCCCCATGAGTCTCTGAAGGTGTTCCTGTGTTTCCTTGTTCATTCAGCCCTGCTGATTCCTGTGGTTTCCAAACCACTTCTACCTCTGTGGTTTCCAAACCACTTCTGCTACTGTGGTTCCCATACCACTTCTACCATCTACTATATCATCGTGACTGTGAGCTGATTCCTATCCGCTGCCTCCGTGCACTACAGTCTTCTAATCACTTCAACTCTACCATGTATCATTGGGACTGTTAGCTGATGCCTATCCGCTGCCTCCGTGCATTACAGGCTTCAACCACATCCACTCACCTGTTCATGATTGTGACTGCCAGCTGATTCCTATCCGCTGCCTCCGTGCACTACAGTCTTCAACCTGCAACTCGTCTGTGTTTCATCATCGTGACTGCTAGCTGATTCCTATCCGCTGCCTCCGTGCACTACAGTCTTCAACCTGCAACCCGTCTGTGTTTCATCGTGACTGTTTGGCTGATTCCTATCCGCTGCCTCTGTGCGCTTCAGTCTTCAGTCCTTGTCTACTCTACCGTGTTTCCTTGAGTCTGCTGCCTATTGCTACCCGCTACTCTCCGTGATCATCTGTTCCAGTTCAACTCTGCTCCGGTGTCCCATCGTTACTGCACCTGCTGGTTGCTATTGGTTACCTCCGTGTTCCCGCAGAGACCCGCTGCTGTTACTTCTCAGCGCTACTCATCCATCTACTGCTGATCCGCTCTCCACACCTTCCTGTGTTCCCTGCTGGTCTACCTACCTGTGCGCTGCACCTGCTAGACCCCTGCTTCACCCATCCAGGGACTTGTATCCTGCTGGCCTCCTGCCCTTCAGGTATCTCTGCACTCCTGTCTGACTGCCTTCTCCTGAACCACGGTATGCATACTTCCCATTGACTGTGCTGTGTATTGCATACCTTGCTGGACTGTGTTGGTTCTCCTCTGGAGTGTACTATCCGCTGAGTCTATTGCCATCATTGACTGTGTTGGTTCTCCTCTGGAGTGTACTATCTGCTGACTCTACTGCCATCATTGACTGTGTTATCTCATGCCGGATTACTTCAAGAGACTTTCTATATTGGCAGTGTTGTTCAGTCATTTATACATTTATATTGTGCATATTACTGTGGATCAAAGTCAAGGTGCCCGTGTATATATTGTGTTGCAGTCTCTCCCCGTGCACCTCCTCACATATATATTCAGTAGTACAACTTGCTAGTGGCAGACCACTGACTCCTGTTTACAGTTTCACCTGTTCCAGTATCCTCTCACATAGCAGTGGTACAACTTGCTAACGCAGACCACTGACTCCCCGGATACCTCCACTTGGATTCCATTCCTTCACTCAGACAGCGGTACAACTTGCTATCCGCAGACCGCTGAATCTCATCACCTCCTCGTTTCTGTTGGACATTCCTCCTCACTATAGCAGTGGTACAACTTGCTACCGCAGACCACTGACTACCTTCACGTGTCCTTTGTCCATACAGTTCCTCGTGTATTACTACCTCCATATTGCCAGTGCTGCTAGTCATAGACTTTCCTGAGCATCTCATCATCTGCTATTTCCTGTTCCGTGATCACCCTGCTACCAGAGTACCATATTACCACCTATACTGCTCTGGTAAGCCTATCACCTGGTGATCCCTGGGTAAAGACTCCTAGTGCCCGTGACATTAACCTACCA
Organism: Mixophyes fleayi; assembly: GCF_038048845.1. NCBI lineage: Eukaryota > Metazoa > Chordata > Amphibia > Anura > Limnodynastidae > Mixophyes > Mixophyes fleayi. The sequence continues at coordinate 104,411,162 of NC_134408.1, read as the reverse complement.
GTATGTTTTTGGAGTGTGGGAGGAAACCGGACCACCCGGAGGAAACCCAAGAACATACAAACTCCACACAGATAAGGCCACACAGATCTCTAGCCTTGTTCTCGGCAACACTCTCACCTGTGTTAATGAGAGAATCACTGACCTGGGGGTAAATGTATCAATATGCGGGTTCTTCAACACCCACGTGTTCAGCCTCTTCCGCGATTAAATTTCAAGCGGCGCTGCATTGTAAAGGGAAGTTAACCCTTTACAATGCAGCGCCGCTTGAAATTAAATCGCGGAAGAGGCTGAACATGCGGGTGTTGAAGAACCCGCATATTGATACATTTACCCCCTGATGTCAACTGGTCCTTTTGTGGCAGGGCTGAAATGCAGTGGAAATGTTGTCTTTAGGACATAGTTCATTGTCATGGCAAAGAGAGACCTTTATATTAATTGCAATTTATCTGATCACTTGTCGAAGTCGTATAATTGGAGGAACGAAAGTATATTGGTTGATATTGTTTTATTGGTCGATTGCACTCAGTATGCCACGCTACACGTGGCATATTGCGATCGCACTGTAAAATACGCACGTACACACTCGCATTACAACATTTAGTTATTTATGTAATTCATATTCATATTGGTTCCGTTACACAGTCATTTATGAGCAGATAGTATTCAGTTTATTATTAGTTTATATAATAAGATTATATGTACACTTCAGTGTTACTTAAAGGTTCAGGTTATAAGAAAGGTGTCATGTCTAGTATCATATTAAACCCCTTCTCACCAGCAGCTGTCCGGTGCATTCGGCGAAGAGATCGCACATTGCATACTCTAGTTATTGATGTTAGGGAATAAACCTTTAATATGATACTGACCATTAAATGCTAATAGACTAATTGTAACTGGAGAGTCAGACGGGAAGAACAGAGCTCATCCCCTGGAGAGATGACCCCCACATTTGGATTCCTTAGATTGAACCAGCCTATGACCTGTTTACCCTGGACCCATCTGATGTCTGGACCTATAGAAACAAGCCACGTCATCTTATTGTTCACTCTGTAACACTGACTGTATATATAATCATAGCTGCACCCCTACTAGCCTCAGTCTACTCTGATCATAGTATTCAAGGGTGAATTACTGGCCACTGGTGCCCGTGGTTAGCGCAGCGGTATGTATGTATGTAACTTTTGGTATTGGCTGTACTGTACTGTACCTCAATATAATAATGTATTGAATTGTTAACTATTTACATCTGCTAAAATAAATCACTTTGTGCGTTGGAAACACAACACAATCGCCTATGCAATGCTTATTTGAAAACGAGAGAATTACTTTAATAATTTGGGGGCTCTGAGTTGGAGGTTACTTTATCGGCAGGTATGCAACGTTTACGGTTTTCGGCTCCTCAACAAAGGATGGATTGACGGACGCGTCTCATACGGGAAGGAGCGCAATGTGTTCAAGACCTGTGGTTCACTTTGTGTTGCGAAACCGAATGTCCGTTGTTGCATAGTCTGAAGGTACGCTAATTTGAATCTAGGGACGAGAAAGAAAAATGTTTCTTTTTATTGTCGTTTTACGTTTTAAAGGGTATTGCATTGCATAGGGTATGTGTACTTCCTGCCTTGCATATGTGTACTTCCGGTAACATTGCCACGTGGTTAAACAATCGTTTTGATAGTTATTATATATGCATAGTATAATTACTTGTGAAAACCTCTGAGACATTATTACTATTGTTGGGAACTTTTGATTTTCTGCGCAGAAAAGGTGTATAGTGTGTGATTTTGTAACGTAGATACACTGTTTATTGTTGAGGTGCTCAGTTGCTGTCTGACGAGGCAGGTTGCCCAACTGAAGGACGATATACGGGGCAGGTATACCGGGAGCGAAAACAAAGGAAGTTTTCACGCGCGCTCCCAATAGTAATCGCAACGTTTATTTATAGTTAGTATTTGTAATCGTTGCGATCGGACCGCACGGCAAGGAAAGCCGTGATTGTAACTTGGGAAGGCAGCGGGGAGGAATTACATTGGAAAGGCTGGTTGATTGTATCGATTTTGTGCTACCAGTTGTAATAAACTCAACAGATTTTTGTGGTTTAGCCAGGGTATCGAGGATCTGATAGCCCTTGGGTCCCACAAGTGATATTTCTGTGTTAGGGGTCTTCGTTTGGTACGAGAGGAAGCGAGTGGACGCGGCTTGAGCAAATACGTCCACGGCCAGTAAGAGATCTCTAGCGGTAGAGTGTTTATAATAAAGAGCATTGTTTGCTGGAAGGGACAGAGTACTGCGGTGTTATCGGTGGTCCGCATAAAGAGTATTGTTCCAAATAATGTACTGCCTAAGGAAGGCCTTATTGATTCAGCAAGGTTTCATATGTGTAAGAAATATGGTGCATACGCAACGGCTTATTGCGACACGGGGGTCGAGATGACCAAAGATTGTGTTAGGCCTTTCCCAACGATAGGGAGTTTTAATGCAGAGGTACTAAATAACGTAAGAGATAAAGTGTGGTTGATTAAGTCAACGGAAGTGAGAAATAAACATGATGATTGTTTAAAACTGTGGCAAATGGAAGGCAACATGTGGCAGAGCAGCGAATGCACAGCGGAAGTAGGTGTGGCAAAAAACACGTGCACAGCGGAAATGAGCGTACCGGAAATGAGTGTTCCGGAAGTGTGCGTTGCAAAGCGTGGAGAACTGAGCGCAAGCACGCCCCAGACAAATTCGGTCGGGGCGGAAAGTACAGCCAATACCAAAAATGTAAAAACTGTAACTAGTAACTTGTATGTTGTTTTAAGTAATGTTAAAAGTAATGTTTCAGGACAAGGAAAGGGAACGGTTCCACCAGCAGGGGCAGTGGCTGAAAGTGGTGAGAATAATGTAAAGGTTATCACAGGGGGAGACATCCATTGTACTGCAGCAGCAATTTCAGCAACTAGTTCAGAACATAGTGATTTGGTAGACTTACATCCTGTCTGCACAACAGCAGTTCCCAATGGGAAAGCAGACAGAGATGGTGACGTTCCCTTAAAACATGTAGCAAAGCATGATCCATGGACTAGGTCTGAAATATTTTAAATTTTGTCTGATTTCCCTGATCCTAGGAAAGATTTGACCAAATGTCAGAAGTTTATTAGATATTATGGTAGTGTGTACGAGCCAACTAATAACGATTGGCGAGTATTCTTGAAGACCTGTCTTCCTCTCAATACTGATATACAAAAGTTCATTAAGGATTGTATGTTGGAGGAACATGAATCCTTAGCCGAGGATGATAATCAGGATAATATTAGACATATAATCACACAGTTGGCTATATATTTTCCAGTGGACTGGAGTTAAATTTTTACTATCAAACAAAAGGACAGTGAAAAAGCAACAGACTATTTTTGCAGGGCTCTAATAGCGATGGCCAAATATACTGGGGTATCAGACATAAAAGATAATGTACACTACAGGGAGGTTGCTGTTACAGTTCTAATAGATGGCCTCAGGGAAAACTTGAAAAGGAGGGTGCAAACTTCATTACCCCACTGGAGAGGAATTACTGTAAGCGTTCTCAGGGAGTCAGTTATAGGACACAATAAAAATATATGTAAAAAGGAAAAAGCACAGAGTGATAGGCTAATGATAGTAAGTAGCCCAGTACCAGAGGGACTGCACACAAGACCATAGTATAATAACACCTGGTTTAAGGAACAGAAACAACATGAGTTGAGGAAGTGTTTTAGATACCATAAAACAGGACATCAAGCAAGGGGCTGTACAATGACAAGAGCGGAAACAAATAGACTTGGGCCACCTAAGGGGGAATTACGTAGACACCCACAGAGTTTTTCCAACAGGCATCTGCACACCTCACAACAGTAAATGTTTGAGGGAGAACCATAGTCAACTAAAAAAAAAAGAGAGATCAGGTTATATCTGTAGTCCTACAACCAGGCAAGGTAAAGGTTAAAACTGTGGTAAGTATTAGTGTGCACTTTTAGAAAAAAAACTGAGTTAAAAGGTAATCTTTGTTGATTTTGCTTGTTTGTTTTATGTTGTCACATGCTTGCTTTTCTGATTGCTGGCCGATGGAAAAGAATGGAAATGTTTGTTTTGTTTGATGTTTTAAGATAACTATCTTGTTTTCCTCTCACAGATAAGGGTACACAGAAGAAATATAGACTTAGGGCTAGATTGACTAAGCTGCGGGTTTGAAAAAGTGGGGATGTTGCCTATAGCAACCAATCAGATTCTAGCTTTCATTTATTTAGTACTTTCTACAAAATGACAGCTAGAATCTGATTGGTTGCTATAGGCAACATCCCCACTTTTTCAAACTCGCAGCTTAGTAAATCTAGCCCTTAGTGTTTAAAGGGGTGGGATAGAGAAATAGAAAGATTACTCTTGAAAGACTAATTAACAATGGATTATTGGAACACTCTTTGTTTTAGGCTGCAGTGACTCATGATAATTTGTTTGTCTGAGAATCATTATCCAAATATGAAGTATGTACATACTTTGCTCCAAAATATCGTTTTATGTATTTCAGAGAAATATGAGTCAATAAGAGTAATTTTTTCATTTCTCTATCATAAGTTAGGAAAGTCCATTGAAAAGGTATGTAGATAATGTGATACCGAGTTCTTAATGAACAAATGACGGACGACACTGGCTTGCACGGTTAATTTAAGACCCCTTAGTCAAGTATGGGGAGGGGTCATAGTTTAGCAAATAGCTAAGGGGATTAGTGGAATGAATTCAGCCATTTCCCCATAGAGTGCAATCCAGCTGTCATTTTTGCTGAAAAATCTCCCTTTCTGCATGTATGTTTGTTTTCAAACCCTTGTATTCAAATCTTTGTATTCCTATTATTCATTGCTTTCGTATTTCTCATTCTTTACATCTATGCTAGTATCTCTCTCTCTCTCTCTCTCTCTCTGGTAGAGATAAAAAAAAAGACAGACACAGTCTCATCAATGGGGCTAAGACATATTTTTTACATAAGACAAATTCAGGGATACACACATTACATTGACATGAGTTACAGAAACAGTCAGGGGTTTGGTGTTATGTGTATAGAAGCTGCTAATTTTAAGCAGAAAGTTTTTTTTGTGAGGAAATACGAGTCATGTTATTATAGATTGCATATCTGTTTTGTTTTTTTGTGTTTTGTGCCTCCTGTACAAAAATGTGCCTTTATATGTATGCACAAAGGGTTGATAGGAGGAGATTGCTGGAGGTTAGATATACAGATATGCATCTCTGTGTAGAACATTGAAGTAGGATTTTTGTCACAAGATACGACATAATGTGAAACACTAGAAAATGCAGAATTTTCGTGTTTTATATTTTTTCACTGTTAGACAGATATGTACTGGGTACTGTTAGATTTGAAGAAAGTGTTATAGAAATAGACCCCTTTGTCTTTCTCACTTAGTCAAATAGCTGAATGCGAGATACTGAGAATGGCATGTGAATTGGCAGAGGGAAAATCGATTGATATACATTGGTCTTCAGCATTTTTCTAGTCTAGGGGGCGATGTTGAGGTGACTGAGAAATCTTTTTATAGCAATACCAGCACATGATTAGGACACTACAGAGAGGACTTTATACAGTGACACAGTTACCAACTGAAGTAGCTGCTAGCAAAGTCCACACTTACACACATGACCACACATGGCTATCACACCAGAGCGAATATAGTTGTCAAATAGACAGCAGGGTTTTATGTGACAGCTAACAAATCTATGTTTTGTTTTGTTTTTCATTGTATTGTTTTAGTTTTAAAATGTGAACACACACACACACATTCACACATACACATATTAGTTAATATATGAAGATTTGGGTTACCTGAAGAATTTCTCCAGGTGAAACAAATCCACGTCATCCAATTACCACCATGCAGGATCCTCAAGTATACACTGGTGTACCAATGAAATATGTCTGGGTAAAGGTGTATTGAAATGTGTCTAATGTATTACTGTGTCATACTCAAAGCTTTTGTTATTCAATGTGATAGCCCTAGAGTTATAATAGGGGTATTCATGTTATTGATAATAGATGTATAATGTATGAGTAGTGGTAACAAATCACATACTTTCGATTAGCTTCAAACCAGTGTGAACATAAAGTAACGGTACTCGGTAGAACGAATTAAATAAAATAACAGTTGGAACTTGATTGAAGTGACTGATAGCTTCGGCCACTAGTCCTTCCCCGCTACCAAAAGATCACTCCTGGGCAGCCTCTTAACCTGTCGATTTTTGAGATGTTCTTGACCCCTCTTGAGATGAGATTGTAACTGAGAGACTATCTTAGACCTTGAGAGAAGGTAAATAGTGAGACAGCAACCGAGAACGTCCAAAACACTGTTTCCTGAAAAGTCACACTAACTGTCAGGATGTTGGATCAGGAGAGTAAGTTGTGGAACAGTAATTTCTTAGGCTCAGGTTATTTGACAGACAGGTACCAGGTGTAGGCTACCAGCATCACGGCTTCAAGGGTAGCAGAGACATACTGGTGCCCATTCCACCCACTGCATAGTTAAAAAAGAGGTACACCCAGCGATGCCAGTCCAATAATATTCGGACTTGGGCAGGCATCCTTGAGAATGATTATTATTTTTGGGAGGGTAAGGTTTTAGACCAAACAAAGTGCTGGGCATGCCCTCACGTGCCTCAGTGATTATATCAAGTAGGACTAGTTCTCTTTCCACTACATATTCTTGAGGTACCTGAATTAAGGGTGGGAGGTCACTAGGGAAAAAGTAGAACACCTAGATCCCTTAGTCTGGAGTCTCCCAATAGTTTACGAGCTGATCACTGTTAAAATATGAGTATTGGGAGACTGGGAAGGATTAACAGACAATAGCCCGCCCACAAGTGTTGATGAAAAGAACTGATGACATTATTAGAAGTGTGTATATTAACGCAAGCTGAAGGAGGTTGTATATGACATTATTGATAGACATAGGATGATGCTATTGATGAACATGAAGTGTTTAAATGTATTCTGAGCTTAAAGACATGCGTTGGACAGATGAACCTGTTAAACTTGAAGAACTGTAGTAGAGTATTCTGTATAGCTGATACATGTTCTATTGTACCTTGTACCTTTCCAAATAATGTATTAAGTGTTTTATTGCACCCTTGTAGGGCATACAAAAGGTTATCTCCAAGCTCCAGAAGTGTACGGTTTATAGTAAAAGAAGAAATTGTTTAGAGGATTAAGACTCTCTCTTATGATAACTTGTTTAGATCTACAAACAGCGTGGTCATACACCAAGGGGGATTTGTATTACATAACATTGAAACGTGGTACTGAGATCCTGCATATAACATCTTTAAGGTGATAGTTTATTATACTATCAAAGGGTGGACTGTTGAAGTCATATAATTGGATGAACGAAAGTATATTGGTGCCCGTGGTTAGCGCAGCGGTATGTATGTATCTTTTGGTATTGGCTGTACTGTACTGTATCTTCACATAATAATGTATTTAATTGTGAACTATTTACATCAGCTAAAATATATCACTTTGTGCGTTGGAAACACAACACAATCGCCTATGCAATGCTTATTTGAAAACTATAGAATTACTTTAATACACTCTTCTTGACATTCTGGAGTATATGCAAATTGCCATCATAAAAACTGAGGCAGCATACTTTGTGAAAAATAATATTTGTGTCATTCTCAAAACTTTTGGCCATCACTGTAGGCTTGGAGGGACTTTTAATATATGTGTGGGGGAGGGGGGATTATAATGTAAGTGTAGGGGGGGGCATTTTATGTGATGTGGATGGGGTGTGAAATATTTATTTCATAGTAGGCTTTGAGTGGGAGCTTTTAATTTATTGGTGGGGTGAAGGTTAAGGACATCTAATTTAATAGTGGGGTTATGGCGGACCTATTAAGGATGTGATGATGGGACTATTCATTCAATGCTGGGTTGGTTTGGATGCTATTGATTGAATGTGTGGCTGAGTTTAGGGAGAACGAGAGCTATTTCTTAAAAGTAAATGCAAATTATTTGATGTTTGGGAGGAAATAGTTTTATTTATTAAATGTAAATACTATTAATTTACTGCTATGGTGGTTTGGAGGGAAATGGATCTTTTTTTATTAAAGGTGAATAACATTAATTTACTGTCCGGGTTGGTTTCTGGGAGGTCTAATTATTAAATGTGGGTGCTTTTCATTTAATATCGCCTCCTTTGTTGGGAGGGAGGCTGTGACTCGATCACTTATAAATAGTTTATTTGTGGCTGCATCATGTAGAAATAATTTATTGTAGAAATGTATTTAAATCAGAGGTGCAGGCACCAATGTATAATTTGAAATGCACTTATTGTATTACATTGGGATGTGTTTTGTATGCAAGTATCATTGTTTGGGTTTGTAACATTGCTAGAGGAAGTCTGTTTGCTGATAGCAGGAAATGTTAAGTAAGTCTTTATGTGAAGTGACAAACACCTGTTTAACCTGTATACCCAGCAGGGGGTTGCTGCCTGGCTGTTTGGTGTGACTGCATCTCAGATAACGCAAGCATAAAGTTTTAGCACATAACAGAGAAGTGTTAATATTGTTAGCTTTACATTACATGTAAATCCATGTTTGGGTAAACAAATTGCATTCAGATTCTGAAAATAGCCTTTGAGGCTGTGTCCAAATCTATATAAAAAGCACTGTCTTCTATTGAAAATTGTTCTTTCATGCTTCATCTGACCTGCTCCTGGTATCTTCAACCAGTGTGAGCAAATAAACATAACTTGCATCAAAGATCTACTTGGAAACTTCTCTACAGATTAGACCCAAAATCGAATCCGTTCCCAGCCATTTCTGAGTTTTGGACCCAGCATCCAGTACCACCGCTCTGCCCACTACCCAGCAGCTCTGGCCAGTGCGATAGGCCAGTGGGGATCCATCCACAGCAACCATGATCTATAGGAGGAGGTCAGGAGTACTAGCTCAGGTACACCAGTAACGTGGTACATTAGCAGCATCAGTTTTCCTGAAGAAACCTGGTTCTGGATGCCTGTAAAGGAGTCCAGTGGTGGCAGCACTTGTAAGACTTTCCTTCTGTGGTGAAAGGGCGCGTTTGGGATAACGAAAAGGGACGGTGGCAAAATAAGCCCAGCCGGTTCCCAGCAACAGCAGACAGGGTGGCATAGGCAGTCCATCCTGTCACAGAGACCTACTGTGTTCACTTATTGCTGGGATTTCTATATCATGTACCTGTCCATTTTACAAATAGGGACCCATCCTATCAGGATCCAGACAAGCAGCAACTAAGCTTAGGACACGAGCAGTCGCAACAAGTATTGAAAACAGCAAGAACAGGTAGGAGAGAACAGGACAGTCTGCCAACTGTTCTAAAACACTCAGTTACGACTTTGTCCTCACTCTAGGGACAGTTGGGAGGTATGACCTGCTTCACACGGCTCTGCTCAAAAAGGGAGAGCTGCATGCACCTAACAGTAGTGCACGCAGCATTGCCCGTGTCTATGATGGGGATATGAAGAGTTGGAGTGAAGACAAGAATTGTCTATAATTATAGTTACGCCCCCATACATGCTGGTCACGCCAACTGGCAGTGTGGCATGGAAACCCCTCTCTACAAATCCTACGTTTGTCCCTGTGTTAGTCTCATCCACTTATGTTGCAACCTCTTTCTAAGCCTCAGGCATACAGCAATAACATTCCAGCATCACTTCTCTGTTTAGTTCAGGTTTAATTATAACACCAGTTCATTCACTTTATCCGAATATGAAGCTTACATTTGTAAATGCTTATATCAGGATCACCACATGAAACAGGAAAGTGTTTTTAGTGTTATAAGCTTTCACTATTTGTAATAATTTTCGTGTCATCTAGTTAATTTCTTGCACTTTATTCACACTTTTCCATGTGTTATTTTCACCAATGCCCACACCTGATATTTTTAATAACTCAAAACCCTCAGTTAACTCACAATTGCAGTGCACCACACACAAACATATAGGGGTCTATTTGCTAAGCTGGGATGAAGCAAAATCTGAGAAAGGCCATTACAGATGTTATTTTAAAAAAAATATCAAGGGGTTAAAGCAGGTGAAATCTGATATTTTTCCTGCTATAACCTGTTTAACGCTAATCACTGCAGTCTCAAAGACTTCCATGAGTGTTGTGATATGACCCAAATTTAACAAACCGTCAAAAGCTTTGCAGCAGTACAAGATTCTCCCTGCCGCTGACTGCCCATCAACGATAAATGGACCCCATAATACGTAATACATAATGTTGCAAAACTTGTATTTATTAGTCAGTCAGTCAGGTCTCTCTTGATCTTTGGGTTTTTTTCCTTTGAGTCTTGTCTGTATTTAATGTATCCCCTTTTCTTCTTGCTTGTTGCTAGGGGTGTGTGACTGTATACTTCATTTTAGACGGTGAAAGAGAATGTGTGTATTTGACCCCTGGAAAGAGAAAAAAATAAAATAAAAATGCCTATTAGGCCATGTGGTGTGTGCATTTGTTTTCATTTTCCTGCTACATGCTCAGCTTGTGACCTGGCCCTCCACTATGGAGCTTTGTGTGTGTCCAAGACTAGATCATTATTCCTTTACACACTCTTTCTTATTTTTAAAGTTTTAAATGTATCTCCCAAACACTGCTTGGTTTACCTATTTATGACATAAAAGAGCATTTGTACATTCATAAATAGCGTTTTCTCTCTTTTAATGTTTGCAGCTTTTCATGTAAAATGTTATTATTATTCTTATCTGTATGCTACCAATGATAAGGCCAACATTAGCCTTACTGAAGAAAGCATTGGCCTAATAATGTAATTAGGAAAGGCCTGTGTTCGATATGACAGGAAAGCCAAACCACCAAGAAAAGAGTGAATATACATCCTGTTATATACTGGATCTGCAGACCTTCCGGCTGGGGTCCGGTGCGCTCACCTTTGTGTCCCCGACAGTCTCCGCTAAGTGCCGTGGTTCGCTCAGGGCAGCCACCATCTTGGTTTCCAGTCTTTTCCCCCAAGCCATTGGTTTAGGCTTAATATCTATCAAACTATTTAAAGCACCTGGGATACTTTTTTGGTGTCATATCTTTGATTCTATATGCCTGTACACACATGACTCACTATTGTTCCCTTCATCCTGTGCTTGCAGGCTATTGCACCACCTGTGATCCGCCTCCAAAGCTTCCTATCTTACTTGGTCTTCAGTTCACTCTTGTAGCTGCAGACTATGGCACCCCTTGTGTTTCAGCTCCAAAGCTTCCCAGCTCATCTGGACCTCAGTTTTCTCCTGTGACTGCAGACTATCGCACCACCTGTGATCCAGCTCCAAAGCTTCCCAGCTTACCTGGACATCAGTTCCCTTCTTTGTCTGCAGACTATTGTTCCATCTGATCTCCAGCTCATTGGCCTCTCAACTTTACCTGGACATCCGGACCTCTCCTAATGGTGATCATTGCAACTGTCTGACTGCCAGCTCACGGGCCTCACAGCTTTACCTGAGCTCCTACTTAGTTCCAGGCTGAGGACTATCTCCTTCTCCACCATACTTGCTTGCTTCCTGTATACTCCAACTGGTCTCACTTGGAACCCATTCAGAGAACCGCGACCTGCAAGGCAGAAGCCACTAAGTCCATACCTCCTTGTGTCGGTCCTTGACGAACACCTTCTGCTTAGTTAGACTATTCACCTCCCATTAGCGTAGTGTTAAGCTAAGCAGACCACAATGGTCTGTCAGATTCCCTGAGTTCATGACAGTAAGATCTGGCCAGAAGAAATGGATCCTTCTGGGGAACTATCTGCCAAGGATATGCTGCAGGATCTGGTAGGTAGAGTGGAACAACAGTGCGCCACTCACCTTCAACTATTGCATTGTTTGCATGCTCTGGCATCGGATTTGGACATCCTCCTGGCCTTTTTGCCCAATCCTTCACCACCGGCGGCTCCTGAACTTCATGCCTCAGGAGGAGCTCCAGCTAAGCCTTCTACTTTACTGCTTCCACCACCGACCAAATTTTACGGTCACCCAAAGAGATGTCAGGATTTATAAAATCAACGTTCAATTTGAACTTCTACCACAGAACTTTCCCATGGACAATACATTATTTCTTTGGTCTCAGGTCAAGCCCTGACTTGGGCCTCTCCTCTTTGGGAGCAGGATGATACTGTTAGGAACCCCTCTACAGCACAACCCGGAGTCTGCTCTGCCAGTCAGGTGTTCACTGGAGCCCCTATTTGTGGGGACAGACTTGGCCGCAGACTAGCAGAGGGTCGTGAAGTGCGTACCGACTAGGGAGAACCCAGGAAAGCCAGGGCCGGATTAACCCGAGGTCTAACTGGGCTATAGCCCAGGGGCCTCGGGCATCCAGGGGGCCCTTCAAACTCCTCAGCAGCATTATTGATCGGTCGGGGGCGGGGGCGCCCCCGGCCCGATCGATGCTGCTGAGTACAGTCAGTGCAGTCCTCCGTCTCGGCGCGCTGTAGTCTGCTTACTGAGGAGATCTCGCGAGAGTTCATGAACTCTCGCGAGATCTCCTCAGTAAGGAGCTTACAGCGCGCCGGGACGGAGGACTGCACTGACAGGTAAGTGCTTGGGGGGGGTCCTCGCGGGGGGGGGGTCCTCGCGGGGGGTGGGGGGCGGCGGACGGCTCACATTGGGGGCCTCGCGGGGAATGGAGGGCCCCTTAGCCCAGGGGCCTCCATTCCCTTAATCCGGCCCTGAGGAAAGCCGAGTGAAGTCCAGGCAAGGGTCGAGGGCCGGCAGCAGACAGGGAATCCAATATACAAGCCGAAGTCAAGGGTCACAGGCACGGTAGCAAGATCCAGATACAGGCAGGAAGGTCAGGGTCGCAAGAAACACAGGCAGGGTCCACATCCAGGCAAGGGGTCATACACAGGCAATCAGTCCAACAGGTTTTCACCAATACAAAGCAGGAGCAGGAGTAGGTTAGGCTGACAGGCAAACTGGACGCTATAACCGGCAGGGAGGCTAAGCCCTCCCTGCCTAATATACAGACTTTGGCCAATCAGGGCTTAGCCCTGAAATGCATCACAGGCCACGCCCCTGACATTAATTAGCCCGCAGGCTATCCTAGCGCATATGCCCGGCTGCCTCACTTGCCGGGGCGCACCGCTTGTTACACTCGGCGTCCGGCCGTTGCCTTTGCAACGGTCTGGCCCGAGAAACCGGAAGTGACGCCCCGGTCGTCATGGAGATGGCTGGGACGTTCACTTGAAACAGGAAGTGAGTTGTGGCGGTGCCCAAGGCCGCCGCGGCTCCTGACAGATACCTTTCTCTCTGACAATACTGTTTTCATCTCTGTCTTTTGTAAAATTCTTGATGATTCAAATTTTTTCTGCTGCCACCAGTATCTTAAGGCTTTGCCAAGGGTCCTGTTCTGTTGCCCAATATGTCATCCAGTTCCACACTTTGTCTTCTGAACTACAATGAAACAATGAGTTGATGGTGGCAAGCTCCTGGCAGGGTCTCTCTGACCGCATCAAATATGTCCTGACCACCCAGGAATTACCATTTACATTGGATGCCTTAGTCTCTTTGTGTAACCGGATAGAAATCCATTTTCAGGAGGGGTCCTCTGAAAAAGAACCTACCTATTGCTCCACCTTCAAGTTTAAGGTCTCCGTTTCAGCATTCCACTCTGCTGATGAGTCAATAGTGTCAAAGCAACAAATTCTTCCACTTGTCTGACTCCCCTGTTCCTGTGTGTTATGCCTGGACCCTTAAACTTCCCTGTGATCTCTCCCTTTGGTCTTATCATTTAATCTCACAGTCTGTGTACAAGTTCCTGGCTCTGTTTGATTTTCCTATTGGATCCTGATATTGCTTGATCTCTGTATTATATGGTATTCACAAGGATGCTTTCTGTGATCTCAGTGGTCACTAGAATGCTAAATACTAGTCAGATGGGGCTGGTAGATGTTAGTATATGATTATAAATAATTTCCATATATTTTATTCTCTATGTGCCTGAACTAGGTGAATGTTATATTTGGCAATAATGGAGTGTTGTGTTTGAACGGGGAAATCATTTAGAGTTTTTTAACATTTTGCATTATAATAAGATTTGAACATTTTCAATAGAGGACTCCAAGTTTCCAGAAGCCAGCCAACTGACAACAAAGCTTCAAGAACAGACATGAGGGAACATCAGGTAGTCAATGCTGCTAAATCAGGTAAGACAGAACAGCACAATCTGTCTAAATTTGAATGCTGAATTGTACCGTAATGAGTTCCGTCAACATGTAGCTCCCTATGTGCAGTATGATATTTTTATGTTTGCAGAATGAAGTGTGTTTTATGTATTAATAAATAATTTATAATTTTTAAAACTGGAAACAATTCTTGTATTGAAAACAAGATAATGCAAGTGCACATTATATGTACTGTATAGTGAACTCTTTCTCTCTCTTGTGCTCGAAGTTGGCTGTTATACTGTGGTTTGTCATACCGCCACTTCTACTGTCTTCATTTCCACTTGACCACTGTATAAATATATATTATTATTACTTAAATTGCTGAATATGAGCATAAACATTTGTGTTTATGTTGAATATGAAGATAAACATTGGTGGAGGTGGGGGGTGTAAGCTACCAGTGTATTAACCTTACGGAGGCTGGAATCCTTAATCAGGCTCTGCTATCGCCATCCTGAGATGGTAATACATTCTGAGATAGTGATAAAAAAAAATGTATTATTAAATAGGTTCTTGTTAAATAGACTTCACTAGCAAAAACATTAACTTAATTTGGTGGCAGGGGTTACTCCCTTGATGTGCACAAACAAGTTTCATTAACAATAGTACTTTTTTCCCTTTGCTAAAAATAATAATAAATGTGAGTTGTGAACACTTGTGTGCCTTTTTTACCCTTTTTTACCTATGCATTTACCATCCAGACGTAAAAATATTTTTATTTGGCATGAGAAGATAGTAAAATTTGAGTTGAGACTGTGCATTTATGGGGGCATTGTCTGGTTTCTTTACAGAAGCAGAGCATTTTTTCTGGTGCGTGAATAGAAGGGGAAGGGGTTAGAAGGCGGTCAGTTGCTAAACTTTTGATAGTCACACAACTTCCATAGATTGCTCATTCATCCTCTGGCTGTGGCCCACTCTGGGTTGTTTAGTGGGACAGTGCCCCAGGGTTAAAAGCTGCTCTCCAGTCCCTGGTTACACTGTTCCTTATAGCGGAAATCTGCCCTAATTAATTGAGAAATGCTCCTCCATGTTCTTATCAAGTTCCAGTCTAACATGTATAAATGAAAATGGTGAACACTGGCTATGCATGTTGTTGAATTACAGCTGTCCTTTCCACTGAATCCATTCCACATACTTCTTTTATATGTTGCCACCAACCAAAAACACTCAGATTTTTTTAATATTAACTCATTTCCATTTCTAAGTTTACATATTCATTAGTATACACTGCAAGGGTCTCCTTCAGGGCCTGATGTTGAGTTCGGCGCAATTTATGTCTAACATACAGATGTAAACTGTGCACAAAAAGAATACCCATTTTATATATCATGCAGAGCTGCACATGACTTGATATGTGTCACTCAGCATGCTACTTTACATGCTTAGACTGAATAAAATACATTTAAAGCATATGATATGCTTTAAGAATATCACCAGGCAGCCATCATAATTAAGCTGATGATGATAACTGGCATTTATTTAAATAGTTAAAGTTGTATATATATATATATATATATATATATATATATATATATATATATATATATATATATATATAAAAAAATTTTTTAAAAGCATGCCAAACCCACTGCCCTCAAAGATCAACCAGCACTAGTGCTCATAGCCTAAGTCTGTAATGGCAAAATCAGTGGGACAAAAAAGTACCAGGTTCCACAGGTTTTTCAAAGGTTTTTTTTAACTATGGGATTGCCAAGCACTAAGCAAGAAGAGGACCCCCAGGATTTAGGTGAGCATAAATTGGCGAAAGAGTTTGTTTCCGTGATTATTTGTTTTTATGACCTATGGCGCAATTTGTTAAATTCATACTTTTGAATACTGATATAGAGTGAGGAACAGCTGTGCAGCATTGGACCGCAGGCTACCACTCAAAATGCCTTTAGTTTAATCTTTTATTAATTTGCTCAAATGCAGAGTATATGAAATGGCCAGTATGGATCAAGAGTGTGACTTCTTTCTCCATTCCTCTCTAGGTTCTCACAGCCTGACCATCGTATCAACAAACCAGGTTTTGGGAGTGGTAAAAGGGAAGAGGTGTTGCCGTTGGCTTTGGGCAGTGCATTGTTTCCTTGGAGATTGGAAATTCTGAGTCCAGCATGGTCGTGGACTCAGAAAGAAAATTGAGAGAAGATTGGCATAAACATAGGAGAAGAAACATGGGAATGCAGGCAAGTGCATCTAGGTGTCCACAGGGAGCCCAGGTCCAGTCCAGAGGACAAATTTATCAAGATGAAGATTTGAAAAAGTAGAGATGTTGCCTATAGCTACCAATCAAATTCTAGCTGTCATTTTGTAGAAAGTATTAAACAAATGATGACTAGAATATGATTGGCTGCTATAGACAACATCTTCACTTTCACAAACCCGCAGGTTGATAAATTTACCCCCAGGTGTCCACACAGACTCAAGACCGTTCCAGTTGACCCATGGTGTCCTGGTGCCTGTGTTTGCTATGACTTCTACTCTTTAGTTTAGTGATGAAAGTTGCTGGGGACACACCAGAGTCTTTGAACTTTACTTCGGTCGTCCATGTCTATGGCACATGTGGTTAACCATTTTTACCCTGCAATGTAGCATACATGGGTCTGAACCCCATTATGGCAGCCAGCAGAACTAGAGGTCTTGCCTTGAACTGCTTTACCACAGCCGGGACTACTCCTCCACTTATCTTCACATACATATTATTTAGTATTGTTGGGACTGCTCCCCTCATCATCTTGGTCACAAGAAAGATACATAATTCTCTTAACACCAATTATTTTATCGCCAATATTTCATCGCCCAATCCTCACTGTATGAATACAACTGTTATGCCATTTCTGGCTCATAATTATTATGGCTCCTTAAGAACAAGTACTCGCCTGTCTCTGAGATTTTTTATGTTTAATCCATGAAATAAATACTCTAATTCCTTTTAACCACACTCAACATAATGCAAATAGAGAAAAACTAATGTCAGAATGATTGTTGTTTGGTAGCCTCTACTTTCTACTTTCGTTGTTCCACAACCCGTTACGGAAAAAATAATAGCAAGAAATGACCAAATGGGAAAAAAAGGAGCACTCACAGTGAAGTAGTTTTTTTACCATTAAAAATAATTTAATACAAAGCATCATACATTGTTCAAGATAAAAGTGTGCATATTTGTAGTAGTCTTCTTTGATAATCAGACGTTTCTCTTCAAATGACCAAGGATAAAATCTTGACACTGAAAATGAGCCAACAAACCTGCACATGTGTAAATTCTAACAGATACATTTATTATTAAACAGTCAATGATAACCCTTAAAATTTGTAAAATAACACAGGCTTATCTGTCCAAACAGCTGCTCTGAATCCGGTCGGTAACCTCCATGTATCCGGACTCTGCACCCAGTGTGATGAAAAATTTGAGAGGATTATTTACAGTGGTTAGCAAAGTGCCAAGAACATGGAGAGGAGGTGATTACATCAGTCAGATATCTTGTGAACAGATGCATTGGGTATACATCTTAAAATCCCTCACCCCAAAGGGCATGAATATAGACTTTAATATAGGGACCTTCCTTTAATGTTCTAACCTAACTCCCTGGATACCCATTACCGCTACTATTAAAATTAAAACTAAAATTTTCAGTACCTACCATTATGCACACTGTTAGCACTATTTATATAACAAATCACTCTGCCTTTTCTCTCTCACGTTAAGTACCAACATTTGTTTTCAACATTTGTTTATTATTGTTAGTTCTACTGTCGGAACACTTATTTCATGCTTATTGCCATTCATGTATTCTGTATCACTATGTTATTTTCCCATACTT
The DNA here is from genome assembly GCF_038048845.1 of Mixophyes fleayi. Classification (NCBI taxonomy): domain Eukaryota; kingdom Metazoa; phylum Chordata; class Amphibia; order Anura; family Limnodynastidae; genus Mixophyes; species Mixophyes fleayi. Next base: position 104,393,132 of record NC_134408.1, on the reverse strand, counting down.
TTGTGAACCTTAATGAGCCTAAACTATCCTCTGGCAATACTGCATGTGTTAACCTAGGCACTTCTCTTTTCTTAGTTGCCGACACCTGTCTTCAATTAACAATCTACTAATTACAACCAACCACCACTAAAACAATGGCTATATATTGAGGTAAAGGAGACAATGAGCCATTACTATCCCTGAGAAAGCCTAATAACAAAGGGTGAAATGCGTTGGGTAATTACTAAACAAACACTGCTAACTTTCCAATTCTGATACCACATCCCAACATCAAGCCGCTATACCATCCATCTGAGCCATCATGGCCATGGAAGCACTTTGGGCGGCAAAGCCACAAATAACTAGACCACCAATACTCTGTCCGTGTCTGCAGAACTTGCACTCATGTACCAAAGTACATTAGCCAACTCACTCATAGAGACCAGCAAACTGGGTCCTTACCTACTGCTCAAGCAGTGTGGACACAAGCCTTACACCACTGTTACAGTCCTGGTGTATAGAAGACTGTTATCGTGTCCACTGAGTATACACTGACAAAAAAGCTGACCGACATCTCAGCAGTATGATTAACTCATCTTGCCATAATTATTCTTATGGAATTCCCTGGTGTTACACTTTCGTTTGATTTGAGTCAGGACTACAGACACCATTCTACAGATTAATAGGATTAAAGAGCACAGGAAAAAAAGGAGACCTATTTATTTGGCTTAACGTACACCGGCTTAGAGTGACCACCTGCTCCTCATCCTACTTTATAACTCTGCAATCATATTTATGAACTATATCATTGGGCATTAAAGCCATCACTACAGGCATCATCTAGCACCACAGCCATAACTTTCAAGTAATTACAACCATGACTACAGCTAACAAAACCACAACAAATGTTGCATCTACACACCTGTTGAATGGTCATATTTGGGGTAGAAAGCACTTTTTCCTCCCATGATTGAGAGGAAGTTCAGACCCTGTGGAACGACGATCTGAACTTGACAGAGCAAATTTAAGTCCATTTCTTCCAACAAAACTGCCTTAACAACGCTCACAATAATAGACTGTTAAAAAAGTATATTTGAAGTATACACATAAAACTTTGCATGAACTCTCTTCTATTGCCTTTAAGCAAGAATATTAACTCACAATAACCAACAAGGACTAATAAGAATTACCTGTTTTTGTACATTTAGGGGCATATTCAATTGTTGGATTTCCCCGCGGTGTTAAAAGTATTACCGTTATTACGGTAATACTAAGCCGGATTTCAGCTGGCAGCTCCCTGAGCTGCCAGCTGAAATCCAGCGTTATAGGTACCGTAACAACGATAATTACACGCACTATTACCATAATGACGTAATAGTGCGCACGCCCCATTACTTTTCCGCGTAACGCCAACAATTGAATATGTCCCTTTATGCTATTTGTTTCATTTTATGCATATTGATACCATGGACTAGATTTACTAAACTGCGGGTTTGGAAAAGTGGAGATGTTGCCCATAGCATCCAATCAGATTCTAGCTTTCATTTATTTAGTGCATTCTACAAATGACAGCTAGAATCTAATTGGTTGCTATAGGCAACATCTCCATTTTTTTCAAACCCGCAGTTTAGTAAATATACCCCCATGTATTAGTTCTAGCCAGAACACTCTGTAAATGTATGTGAATAAATACATTTTATGATATTATTCGTGTTGTGAACATAAAAGTACTACATAATCACATCATATGTAATAATATTAGTGTGGGTTATTTAGTCTATTTTGACACTTTTTTGCACCCTGGCAACTTATCTTATATGCGTGAGAACAGCTGGTACACAGGAGGTCATGTTTGTGAAAAGCTGGTAGGTGGAGGTGATGTGAGAGAAATTCTGGTGCATAGGGGGTAACATGTGAAAGAAATGCTGGTGCGCAGTGGGTCACATGTGAAAGAAAAGCTGATGACTTAAGAATAGCTGGTGTGCAGGGGGAGATATGTGAGAGCAAAACTGGCATGCAGGGGTGATGTGTAAGAAAAGCTTGGATGCGGAGGATTATTTTTGTAAGTATAGTTGTAGTACAGGTTGAGATGTTTAAAAAATCTGGTGTACGTTATATGTGAGAAAATCTGGTATGCAGGGGATGAAATGGGGATCAAAAGCTGGAGTGCAGGAGAAGTCATGTGCGAGAAAATCTGTTGTGCTGAGAGCATGTGTAATAAATGCTGGTGTACAGGGGCTGTTGTGAGAGAAATACTAGTGTGCAGGAGATAATTTAAAGCTAGTATGTAGGGGGTAATGTGTGAGAAAAGCTGATGTGCAGGGTGTGACATTTGCAGAAGCTGGTGTACAGAGGTGATATTTTTGAGAAAAGCTGGTGTGTAGGTGGTATAATATGAAAGAAAAGCTGGAGTGCTAGGAGTGTTTTGTGAGAGAAAAGCTGGAGTGCAGGGGGTGATGTGAAATAAAAGCTGGTGCACATATGTGTGGTAAAATCTGGTGGACAGTGGGTGATGTGAGAAAATCTGGGTTGCAGAGTCAAAATGTGGCAGAATTGTTTGTGGGCAGATGTGTAAGAACAGCTGGAACATAGTGTGAAAAATTGGTGGCTGGAGGGTATTTGAGAGAAATGCTGGTACTCAGGAGGTGACAAGTGAAAAAGAGCTGTGAGAAATGCTGTAGAGCAGGGGATGAAGTGAATAAAAAGCTGGTGCAAAAAGGGTGACGTGAGAAAAAGCTGGTGCACAAATTTGTGACATGTGAGAAAATCTTGTTAGCATTTGGTGACGTGTGAGAGAAGTGGGTTCACAGGAGGTGAGGTGAAAAAAAAGTGAGTTTACTTGGGAATGTGAGAAAATCTGGTGGGCAGGTTTAACATCTGAAGATAGGTGGTACGCAGGGGGTCACGTGTGTGTGAAAAGGTTGTGTGCAGATAGAGGGTAAATGCAAGAGAAAAGATGGTAAGATGATTGCATGCGATCGAAAATCTGATGGGCAGGTATGTGTGAGAAAAAGGAATGAACTGGAAATGGTGGATTCTAGGGTTAGAGGAAATCTGAAGGAAAATGCCTGTATCAAAACTGTAGAGGATTGATGGAATAGGCACCCAACAGAGGTGGGAGAGGATAATATTATATGACTAATATAATCATACATGGTTATTAGTAATTAAGACAAATAAAGGCAATTAAATATGCCAAGTGGTTCTTCTCTGCCATCAAATTCTATCTTTCTGAATTTGATACAAATATAAAATATTTTTTCAATTCATAAAAACCTCGGGTCTTGATCTCCTAAATGAATACTTGAGCATCAGCAAAGATGGATTCCATTTACCAAGAGAAATGCACAAAAGAATTAGAGATTTCACTGGAAAATCTTCAGAAGAGCCAACAGCAAAAATATCAAGAGTTAAAAAGATGTCAATAGTGTCCCACTAAAAAAGACCGTAAGACCACTCATACATGCCAAGCGTGTTAACACTTTATATGTCTGTAACACCTGATTTCATTCTGCAGTGATTATAGTGATAAGCTGGGTGAGACTGATTAGTTGTAAGACTGATTTTGTTTTTGTATTGATTTCATTTTCAAAGATCTCATACTTAAGTCATCAAAAAAGTTAATTTTGGATGAAAACTTTATTTTTGTTAAGATATTAGTAATAACAAAGAAGTTGTCAATTTTGTTGATTTTTTTTGAAGACTTCATAGAAATAAAAAAAAGTTCCTTCTCTATTGTTTATGACTCTTTTTTATTAAAATACCTCATTCAGTAGTTCATTATTCGAAATATACTAATAATATTCTAAAAGCATTGCACTAAAAAACTTGCGCATACAACTGCCATCTCTCCAAAAGTTCCTAAGCATTCCCTTTTTCTCTTGAAAAAGTATTTGACCAATACAGTTTGGATAAATGCATCAAAGTCTTCAAGGGTTTATACTCCAGCCAGTTCAACTGTCACTCACAGAACGGTTATTTTTTAACACTCCAATTCCATCTACTGTCAGCAATCCAATGTCAGAACTTTTACATGCCTGGCTGATTATTTCTTAGTAGCTGTGCTTTGAGTTACCAGGGTTATAGGGGTATATATACTAAAGCGCAGGTTTGAAAAAGTGGAGATGTTGCCAATAGCAACCGTACTGTTCTACCTTGTACTGTCCTATTGTTTGTACCCTTTACGGGTTTACGGACATTTTGTGACACCTTATAAATACAAATTAGTAATAATAATAATAATAAGCCATGTTTCTGTTATTGGCAGAAGGTTGAGGTTCGTTGAGTGGAACAGGTCATGTATGGAGTTAAGCTTGTTACAATTAAAGCATGCATTCCATAGGGCACATTTAAAGGACTTTGGAGGAGACGGGAGTCAGGTGATGTGATTAAGGTCTGCTGAATTTTGGTAGTGTTCTGATATATAGTACATGTATGTGGAATGTGGGGGGGGAACCTGGATTAGGTAAAAATATCAACAGCTAACAGAAGAAAAGAGAGAAAGATAGGAAAGATCATTTTAAAATGTGTGACCTTTAATTTTCTGACGACAGGATGAGGATGCTACAGTTTTTTTATATAAATAAGAAAAAAGTTCATGAGTGATCTGGAGTAGTGAGGGGGAAGTGCGGACAAAGGTGTGTTTTGCAGGAAGAAATAAGGATGAAATAGTTCTAAAGATAATGCCAGGAAAGCAAGAAAAGCACTTTGTTAAACATTGTGATTTAACAATAGAGTACAAGAAACTGAGACAAATAAACAAGAAATATCTAGTTGTAGTGTCAAATTCAGTTAGAGAAGAGGTGCAGAGTCAGGTTGTAGCAGTTACATCTGTGCTAATTAGTCAGCTGATCAGAGAAGGGGAACAAAACCTATTGTTCTTAATCAGGCTAGAGGACTGCCAGGCCAGTCATTTGTGGTGTCTTTTCCCAACTTGAACAAAATACTTTCTAGGCCTGAGTCATTAAGGAGGGTAAGGCAAAAAAAAGGAATACATTTTCTCTTAGACAAACCATGTTAAAATTCAAGGGGTGTGAATTAGTTTACTATTTTTCACATAAGGAAATTACTGGCTGCTTTTTCATGTATCACACAAATAATTAATAGCTTTAGTTTTACTCATACATTTAAAGTTGATCTAGGACATGTCCTATTCCAATTATAAATCTGTCCTCACATTTTAAATTTAACTCCCTCTCCAATGCAACATGGTTTTGCCAAGGTGCAAAGTTACTCCTTTTTTTTCTCCTTAATGACTCAGGCCCTCTGTGAACCTACAATAAATAAACAATATGACTCATCATACTGAAAATGGTTGTCCACAAACCTACCATCCATAGTCCGCTTTCTGTTAGTCAATCAAGCAAAATTATTCCATAAATCTTTCAAAGTTTTCCTGAAGAAACTTCCATCCTTCCATTTTGTTGATTAGCTCTATAAAATGAACCATGTGTAAATCAATAAACCTCTGAAGTTTTCTCAATGTACCCCTCTATCACTATGACACTCAAAAACACAGTTCCACAATCTCACCCGTTTGCAGGGGAGGACTGGCAAATTTTAACCCAGGGGGCAAGACAATTAGGAACATTTTAAAGGAATAAAATGCAGGTGGCCCAGTGACCCAGCCCAAGTTAGCCCACCATGGGACAGGCCCGGAGGGCAGATGACCCTTTGCCCTGAACCCAGCCTGCCCATGCCCATTTGAATAGTGTGTCCCAATATACCATGACAAAAATCGATCCACTAACAACCATTTAATTCTCAATAATCAATTACACAGAACTTTTTATTTGAATATTCTCCAGTTAAAGGATTCATATGGAAAATGACCACATTACATATAGTGAAGTACAGTTTTCAATGAAAATGTAGTCAGTTCACTATGTCTTATATGACAACAAATTACTTATATTTTGGATGAACTCCAGTCATTTTAGGTCAAACAGAGTGAAAAGAGAAATCTTTCTGGTGCATTATGTTTAAAAAGTTTCCAAGTTCAATTTTAGCCCAAAACACTCTTACATGCAAACTTTAAAACAACAGCTTTAAAAGATGTAGCAAGTCTTGCTACTGTCATATTGCCATATAGTGCTTTTCATATATAGAATTGCAGATCAAAATGTCCCTGGAGTGGTCCCATTCAACAATTTAAATTGTAATATGTTGATATTGCTGCTTTGCTGCTTCATACATACGTCTCCATCAATACGTTACGGCTGTGCGTATATCTCAAGATGGTCTTATTGGTTAGTCCATAATTTTTTTTATTGTTTCTTTTAAATAAATTATTTTTTATTGAGATTTTTTTGGGTTACATAATATAAATAACATAGTAGTCCATAATGTTTAAAAAAATACACTAAACATTTTATATACAAACACATATATTTTAAATCTGCTTAATGCAATACAGTCATAATACAATCTATTATGCACACAGCAGCTAGATTGATTTTCCTTGCAAACCGTTCTTCTCTGCTGAGCCACTCTGTCAGTCTCTACATTGGCTGCCTGTATTTCAACAAATCCAATATAAAATTCTTCTACTAACATACAAGGCCCTCAACAAAATTGCACCGACATACATTTCCTCACTTGTCTCAAAATATCTCCCTACTCGACACTTCCATTCTGCACAAGATCTGCATCTCTCTTCCACTCTCATCACATCCTCCCATGCTCGGTTACAGGACTTTTTTCGGGCTGCACCCACTTTGTGGAATTCCCTCCCTCGCACAGTAAGACTTTCCTCTAGTCTCCAAACCTTCAAGCCTTCTCTGAAAACCCACCTCTTCAGACAAGCTTATGATATTCCTCAACCACCATCTTAATCTCCCCTATTACCACCCTCTACACAGCTAACACAAGACAACAACCCTCTGACCAACATTGGTACACACACAGCCCACTCAGTACTTTTACCTTAGCATTCTAGCTGGTCCAGTGTGCAATATGATGCAGGGGCGGATCCAGACTTTTGCTATACCCCGGGCGATTTTAGGGGGGGTCGATTTAGACCCCGCCCCCTGTCTAATTTCTAAGGCTGCCGGCGGCTGCACAATATGTGCAGGTCCGCTCGGCAGTGACAGTGTGCTGCCCCGCTGCTCTGATTGTGTTTAAAACACAATCAGAGCAGCGGGCAGCACACTGTCACTGCTGAACGGACCTGCACAGTGTGCAGCCGCCGGCAGCAAGCCCCTGCTAGGGAGGGCGATCGCCCCGATCGCCCAACCCTGGATCCGCCACTGATATGATGTAGCACATGTCCTTGTGTTTCAAACTCCCATTGCCCCATAGATTGTAAGCTTGCGAGCAGGGTTCTCTTACCTCTCTGTCTGTATGTATTACCCAGTATTTTTTTATTAATGTTTGTAATGCGCTACGGAATTTGCTGGTCCTATATAAATAAATGATGATGATGATGATGATGATACAGTCAACCACTGCTGATGTCATTAATACAACAGTGACAGGTTGTTTCTTTCAAGATCCAACAATACAAAAACAGCATCAACATTTGAGAGGAACACAGCTGAGTGCAATTGGTGTCATTGACTGCTATTACATCCTGTGGCTGTCATTAAATAGTTTATAATACCCTGTTGTATAGTATTTATTAAATGTGTTGCTTAACAGTAGTCAAATATGATAGGCAATCAAACTTATTGTGTGGTCTCTACATTGGTTGCCTGTTCTTCAATCATCCTTCCCCCTGTGAAAATCCATTTGGCTAATTCTGTCAGCAGTTTCCTCTATTCTCTATTGAATAAATTCATAAATATGTCAATCATCTGATAGCAGCCTTTGAAAATTGAGGACAGCTAACTGAATGGTGTATTTCAATTAGCAATGGATATGGCCAGCATCTGCTTTCCTATGTTAAACTGGTGACATACCTGAGAAAGTATAACGGCACTCATAGCGTTATAGTTCTCTAATAAGACAATAGTCATTGCTGTTTTTCCACTGTGTTAACTGATGCACTATTTTGTTTGGTCCTGAAAGTCTTGTGGCTGTGATTTCATTTCACATACAACTAGTAGAAAAATAAGGTAGGGAATTAGGATATGATCTAGCATGAAATAGAATAAAAACAGGATGCTTGTCATGTTCAAAAGCATTAATTTAGTACATTCATATCTGGAACTTGACGACATTTATATCTGCTTACAGAAAATTATTACGAAAAATAAGATAGATAGATAGTAAGCAGCCAATTCTAGTGTCACCCCATTGAGTAAATGACTCATTTTATTAACTCCAAAGAATACAGTAATATTCCTGCACAAAATATCAAACAGGCAAGTAGAAAGATTTGCAGTCAACCTTTGCCTGGTTGTATATAACTGAACATCTAACTAGCGTTGCTCAGAGCTCATTACTGCTCAGAAAATGTTCCTTAAAGACGGAATAATTTTGACCTAAGGTCTGACTGCTTCTTCCATTTGACTTCCTGTAGTACAGTCTAACAGGATGTCAATTCACTGTCCTTACGTTTATTGGTATATCTGATACACAGTGTACTACATCTTGTATATGATATTGATTGCAGTTAATGATCCATTAACTGACACTATATTGCACAAGTTACAAGGAAAAATATATTCTGTCATTTACAATCAAAGGGGTAAATATGGATTATTGAGCTCAATAAACACTTCCCAATGCCATTGTTGAATTCACACCCACCCACCAACCTAAAATATTATCCAACATTGCAAGGGACTTCTTTAATACTCTGTAACACCACATATTTTTACTTAGGATCCATCAACCTCAATGTTTCTGGATCACCTAGCAATTTCATATAGTTATGTCTATACATTGCCTGTATTTCTTCATTAACATAAGTTATACAATATATTTATTTCATAGCAGCAACTAATTTAGTAGTTGGCAATCTTTTTCTATCAGTTTGCCAGCTAAAATTTATATTTATATTTGCAATGTAACACCTTTCCTCTGTTAGCTGCGTGTGTAGCAATCTTTTTGTGTCCTGTCTGTGAATAGGCTCTTTACTGTGTATTCAGTGTCAAGCAGTGCCCCCACCTTGGACTAAGTACTGCAGGCTCTTCGTGGAGTAGTGTTCTGGAGTTAACAACACCAGAGAGAGACCAAGGAACACTCCACACCCCCCCCCCCCCTACAATGGAACACAGATGTAGCTCCTGCAGGGAACACGACAGACGCACACAGATAACTTACCTCTCAAACGATGACCACCTTCCGTCTGCTTCTGAGTCACCCCAGCCCCTGTCCTATCCCAGCAGACCAGCAACCGAACCTCTGTCACCTCACCTCACTCCACTTCCCTCTATGAAGAAACAGAAATTAAGGCCATGCCTACCAGGGAAGGACTGTCCAAGACCACGGCAATGAGCAGAGACACTCAAGTCAATCTCGCTTGCCGCCACCTCGACTTGTTCTTGCCAAGAGTGCGGGACTACGGAAACTTGGGACCAGTAACAGTCCCGCCCCAAATACTCCACTCACCTCTCCGTGAGCGCTTAACCAGAAGTAGGAATAGAACGTTATACTCATCGGGCACTCCAACTTCCGGTCCCTGCTCTCCTGCTCCACTCCGTTAACTGTGGAAGACGGAAACAACACAGTCTCCCTCTAATCTACAAGTGAGGCTAGTATGTACAACCCACACAACTGGCACTAACAAACAACAGGCGGCCCGACCCTAAAGCAAACAACTAACTAATGGTCAGGAAAGCAATTTTACTATAAACTGGGTGTAGTGTACTTCCTAAGCCTCCTCTCTCTACCTACGGGGAACACTGGCCTGTGGTTACGGTCTACTCCAGAGGGCTGATCCTAAAACCCTCACCCAGGTCGTACCGAGAAGACTATCTTCTCACTATGGGGTCACTCACGGAATCCCAAGGACCAGTCGCTACCTGCACGATTGAGGCTCACTGGAGCAGCACACCACCAGTCGTCACTACCGGAACTCGGAACGGCCGCCTTCACCCAAGTGGAACCGCCAGGAACCTGTCCGGAACTTAGACTGGAACACCCAAATGGAACCACGGGACACACCCCTGGTACTCAAATGGGCTTTGCTGCACTGCCAGTGAGGTGCCCAATCACTGCCTCTGGAAACCAGCGTAACCCCAGGGACCTACAGGACGGGAAGACTACTGTGTGTTCTTCCCTAACTGTGTGTGTGCTCCTAACTAACCCTTGTCCCCACAGACACAGGTTATAACAGGAAAACAGTAAGGAAACAAAAGCCTACCTTTAATGGGGGCCTGACTTCTTGCACCTGTAAATAAATACACACAGCACAACCAAATACAATGCACAATACAGTATTCACCACACAGGCGGAATAAGACTTTGCTACTGTATCTGGAAGACTGACCTTTGAATACACACCTCTGCTATCTAACCTGACGGTTTAATATAGCACTAACAGGAGCCTTCTGCTCGACTGTTGCCTATCACCTAGATTCGCACAACACAACTCTGGGACTGCACCCTATTCTAAATCAGAGCTCTCACGCCCGCTACCTACAGGGCCTGGTGCCCTCTTTACCAGGGGCCTTATGCCCTACACCATGGGCTTTCTGCCCAGCTACTAAGGGCCTTGTGGCCTTACCTACAGGGCCTTGTGCCCTGACTATTGGCCTTATGCCCACTCTGCCTTGGGCTCTGAGCCCACTAACTAGGGCTTTGTGCCCTTCTAACTATGGGCTTCAAGCCCCACTAACTAGGCCTTGTGGCCTACCTGACTATGGGCTCTGGCCCACTAACTAGGGCCTTGTGCCACCGGGCTCAAAGCCCACTAACTATATGGGCCTTATGCCCAATTAACCCTGGGCCTTGTGCCCCTAACTGTAGCCACGGGCCTAGTGCCTGACAGTGCCCACGGGCCCTGTGCCCGACCTACCTACGCAGAGTATACTTACCTGCTCTGTGCAGGATACTTAACTTGTTCTCACCATCTTCTTTTTCAGGTCTTCCAGACCATCGAGCCGGTGGCGCCTCTTCTCCTCTGTGGTGCGGGGCTTCCAGCAGCTCTCTGGGTGGGGGCACTCTTAGCCCTTAAAAGGGCTCCCTGACGACGTCTCCGGCGTTGACCTTCAGTAGCAGGGTAGCTCCTTGCCCTGACAAGGGCACCCTGCCACTTCTGCCATCTTCTGTTTGATTCGGCACTCCGGACGTCCCACGACGTCCTCTTCTCTCTCCACCGGCGGACCTCTGTCAAGATGGCGCCGCCTGGCGGCTTAAAGAACCGCCGAATCGAAGTTATCACTTAGTGCCGCCTCGAGCACTCATTGGCTCGCCGCGGCGCCAATAATTCAAACAGCCAGAGGTGAGCCAGGATTGGCTCACTCAGCCGGCCGCCGATTGGCCAGCAGGGGAAGGTGAGCCCTGATTGGATTACCCGCCCCCTGCTGCCCAGACCCAGGGAAGGAAGAAGAAGCGAGGTACTCACCGGCACTGGAACGCAGGAACGGTGAGTAAACTTTTCCTTCTTTCTTCACCTTCTTCACAGGCACAGCAGAGGGATTAATCTTCGCCCTCTTCACGTGCACAGCAGCGGCATCCGGATCCATCTTCGCCCCCTCTTCATAGGCACAGCGGGGCACATCTCCACACAGACACACACAAGGGAAATATTACTACACCAGTCTGGTCTTTTGAAGCCACACCAGCACATTTATTAGTGAGGCGTGGACTCTTAAAGTTTTTGTAGATTTTTTTATATCAAAAATATATTTCTTTGGCTCAAACAATGGTTAAGGGTAACTTGAGAACAATACTAACTAATATCCAATACACAATTTGTGTATCCAATACACAATTTACACAGGCCTCACTAGTTTTATACCACTAGGAGGTGCCTCTATCCCTTCTGCTTGTAATATCTCTCTAAACACGATAACTATCACTAGAAACATACACTAAACTCTTTCACAGTTACTTTAACTTTGCTAACACATATCACACAAATGCAATTGAATATTAGGCAAATATATCCAATCATGCAGTCTTTGATAATAGGCATTTCAAATACAGATCACTTCTTTCCCAGGTGATTTGATAAAACACGCTCCCTTGTCCATTTTTCATCCAATTTAACACAAATGCAGAATACAATTTACACCTCGCTGCTAACTCTCTTCTTCTTAGGCATAAGCATACAGTTAGTTTAAGAAAAGCTAGCTCCTCAACACACAGTTATAGGCTTTCCCACAGACAGCAGATAACGCCAAATAATTTGGTGCAGTTTTAAACTCAGTTTCTGTCCTATCCTTCTGTCCCTATACTTCACCCTTGCTCGGTGCCACAAATGAAAAATATTTTAATACATTTTAAAATATTAAAATTAACCAAAAGATAGCAATCTTACTGCCTGCAGCTGTTAGTTGTATTATTACCTGGGGTAATCCCTGCAGAAAAAGACCATATTGTTTATTAAAGGAAAATTGTGCTTACCTGCCATCCTTGGTTCAATTATGTGACATTGGACATGGTTGTGCGCCTGTTCTTCCACATCGCTTTCTGATTGCCATCCACCAGTGCTCCCTACCACATCCAGAAGAGGAGAAATGAAAGATGTAGGGGGAGAATGTGGAGTGCCAGAGAACAGTTGGTTGTGGGGGCAGATGGGAGAAAAAAAGAGGTAGAACAGATGGAATGGGGGGAAAAGGACGGACATGCACACAAAGAGGGAGAGAGAAAGGGACCCATAATGTGGAGACATATACACAAACAAACAGTTTGGACACACATGGGTAAGAGATCAGAGGCACACATGGACATGTTGGACATGTTGGCAGAGGCACACATGAGTAGGGGGGGGCAGATGCACACAAGGGCAGGAAAGAATGGAGACAAGAAAAGATAGGGATGGAATGCAAACGGGATAGATAACTTACTTGAAGCAGGCTCCTTTTTTAATGTGCCCCACAACAAAAGCACTTACATTGTCTTCTGTCAGACCCGGCCAATGGAGGAAGCTGGAGGGTGCAGAAGAGGGAAAGTACAGGTGGGGGTGAGGAACCCCTGAACAATTCCTTTCAGAGAGCTAGCAATCCATTAACTTTGTACAGCTCTAAAAGATATAAAATATATTTTTTATATGTTGCCTTAATTGAGCCCTTATCACTTACCTGCAATTCATTTTTTGTTCACAAATACAATGTTAAAAAGGAAATTCATGTTTTGAGTCATTTTTTTAACAGTCAGGTTAACGTACTACTGAAAATGAAATGTTAATTCTGTAAGATGTAGTTTAACAGCTCCATCTGCTGGTGATTGACAGTGGTGTCCTGATATGAATGTAATTATTTATAACAATTTAATTTAGGACTTAAGGGTTATGAAGTGTATTAGAGGAAACATGATAACATTCTTTTAGAAAATAAATAATGTACAAATGTTTACATAAATAATAGAGTTTAGTGAGCACAACCTTAATTTATCAAATGTAGGGAAATGTACTATACAGATGTTTCTCTATAGTACACAAACCAAGATGTATTGGTGATTAAAGTGTGCGTCTTACATTTGTCAAGAAAAATGTGGCAAAACCTGGACTGAATTGTGATTGGGGGCCCTCTTTCTGATATTGAAAAATTAGAAATCGAATTAATTTGCATGATTATATACCTTATTGCAGTAGTTCCAAAACTTTTGCAGTTCGCAGCACCCTTAGAGTCTCCATAATTTTTTCAAGGCACCCCTCCAAAATAATTACCAAGCAATCCCGTTTTATAGGGTCAAAAAAATGTAATAAGTATTTAGGTCAGGACAGAAATACTTATTTAGTTGTATGCAAAAAAATAATACACATAACTCCAAGGGAAAAGAATATTTTTATATATTTTTTTCAATTATATTTCAGTCAAAGAATAATTTACAACTCACACTGTTTCCCCTTCATCCACACACTGTGCCCCCTTCATCCACACACTGTGCCCCGCTTCATCTCCACACACTCTGTGCCCTCATTCATCTCCACACACTCTGTGTCCTCCATCATATCCACACACTCTGTGCCCTCTTTCATCTCCACTCACTCTGTGCCATTGTATCTATTCATTCTGTGCCCCTGTATCCACTCACGCTGTGCCCCTGCATCCACTCACTCTGTCCCCTCTGCATCCACTCACTCTGCCCCCTCTGCATCCTCTCACTCTACATCATCCTCTCACTCTGCCCCCTCTGCATCCTCTCACTCTGCCCCCTCTGCATTCTCTCTCTCTGCCCCCTCTACATCCTCTCACTCTGCCCCCTCTGCATCCACTCACTCTGCCCACTCAGCATCATCCTCTCTCCTGCCGCTTGTCACTGAATGTCGGGCGTGACGTCATCACGCCCGACATTTAGTGAGAAGCAAGGAGGGAGAATGCTGGGTCCCGGACACCACAGGATTGGTGAGGTTTTTCTTGTTTTTGTTTTTTTCTCTACCTTGCCGCGGCACCCTGTGACAGCGCACACTTTGAGAACCACAGCCTTATTGGCTTCCTAAAAATATTAAGGTAGACTGAATTTCCATAGTCTAGTCTGAGTGTGAGCACTTGCGGTCCCCAGTGGTTTGCAAGGGAAACTAATTTAAAGATGTTTAGAACTACAAGCACTAGTGTTAGGAAATAACAGGAATGGCAAGGTGATGTTACAGTAAAAGAAAGTATGGAACTTTTAGAATTACATTGCATATAATGATGGGAAGAGCTCACTGGATTTGGCAGTAATCAAAAAGAAGACAGGTGATAACATTGTCTCTGAGGTAATGCAGTAAGGAGTCACAGTCTTTAAGGCAATGCAGAAATATAGCACAGTCTTTGGGGGAATGCAGGAGCTAAACAGTCTCTAAAGCAATGCTGGTGCAGATTGTACAGTCTTTAACGCAATGCAGGAATGTAACACAGTCTCTGAGGAAATGTAAGAATATAACACATTCTCTGATGCAATGTAGGAATATAACAGAGAATCTGAAGCAATGGTGGTGCAGATTTTCATAATATTTAAGGCAATGCAGGAATATACCACAGTCTCTTAGGCAATGTAGGAGTAAAACACAGAGAGACTGAGTCATTAAGGAGAGCAAAGCATAAAAAAGGAGTAACTCTACACCTGGGCAAAACCATGATGCATTGGAGGGGGAGGTAAATTTAAAATGTGAGGACAGATTTATAGTTGGGGTAGGGCATGTCCTAGATCAACTTTATATTTCAATGTAAAAATAAAGCTATTAAGTTTGCTATCTAACACACACAAAACAAGTATTTAACTTTTGTACAAAATAATAAACTAATTTGCACCCCTTGCATTGTAACATGGTTTGTCCCAGAGAACATTTACTCCTTTTTTAGCTTTACTTTCCTTAATGACTCAAGCCTCTGAAACAATGATGGTGCAGATTTTCACAATCTTTAAGGCAATGCAGGAATATAACTGAGAGTCCAAGGAGTAAATGTATCAAGCTGCGATTTTGAAATTCCAGCGATTCACACAGATGACCTTGGTTATTCCTGGTTCCATGCCTCTGTGTGAAAGAGGTATAAGTAAGGCTAATAAGATTTTTTTGCCCAAAGAGCCTTTTGGACAACCACAATGTCCTGATTTTTACACGTCTTATGAGTGATTGAGTCCCATCAATTACTTTAAATGAGACCTCTTTTGTGCAATCCAGATTGAATTTTTAAGGGAACACATTAATAAACAGGGATCGGGTAGGGGGGGATGGTGCCATCTCCTGGGCTACATGGTGTTTATAACAGCCGAGAGAGAGAAGTCCAAAGGTTTCATGCAACTGGCCTTAGGCAATTTTATTCAGTAAGAAAACAAAAGAAAACTCCAAAAAAAGCACAAAAGAAGAGACTCTGCAGCCCTTGTCTCCAGGCAGTGAGAGACTTACTGAGTTGGCTTGCAGCCTATTACTAGCACCACTCTGGTGCAACTTGGAAGACCCCTTTAATGGGTCTAATGGATGTAACTTGCCTTCACACTCCATCCATATCCCCAGGACACTTTTCCATTTTTTCAACAGACCTATTATCCTATCACATTAGAACTGCTGAAATTACCACTGACTGGTATTGGTATAACTAAGCAAGAAAGCGCAGAGTTACCGCACCCCTGGTATCCACCAGGGACTCCTGCAAAGCGGTATGGACTTGGCTGCGTAAGGTGCGCAGGTCGCGGTTCTCCAAGCTAGTCACCAGTGCGGAAGTGTGGAACAGATATGGTCTAATGGTCCGGGTCAAAATCCAAATGGGAGCATAGTACACAAGGATGATCCAGAGAAAAGTCAGAGGAAAGCCAGAGGTTAAACTGAAACAGACAAATGAAGTACCAGGGATAACATGAGAGAGAAGTCCGGGAATCAAGCCAAAAGGGTACGGCACCTGACAATACCCCCCCCCCCCCCTCTCTCATAGAACGGGTGTACTGATCTTTCACAAATTTAGCCAAAAGCCAGAGGGGCATAAAGATTCTTCTTATTTCCCAATGACCGTAACCCTACCAGTGCACAAGGAGTTGGGTTTACCCCAGAGAATTAATCTCTTTAGAATCTGCTCTTTCTCAAATTCCTCACCTAGGGCTGTCTTGATAGGCGGAGGAGGAGAAGAACTATTAGAGAATTCATTGAGGATAAGTGACTTCAACAAGGAAATGTGAAATGAATTGTGTATCCGAAGGGAGGGAGGTAACTGAAGTTTGTAAGTGACAGCATTAATAACATGAGAATTGGGAAAAGGACCGATGTAACGAGGTGCAAACTTCATTGGCAGCACCTAGAGTTTGAGATTCCGGGTTGAAAGCCAGACTTTGTCGCCTACACGAAGCACAGAATGATTTCTCCGATTGCGGTCTGCAAAATGTTTATATCTGTTCAAGAACTGTTGTAAC
Source organism: Mixophyes fleayi (assembly GCF_038048845.1). NCBI lineage: Eukaryota > Metazoa > Chordata > Amphibia > Anura > Limnodynastidae > Mixophyes > Mixophyes fleayi. Next base: position 104,376,275 of record NC_134408.1, on the reverse strand, counting down.
TTAGCTCGAACTTGAGCCCAAAGTCTGAGAAAAATCATTGATAAAATTCTGTGCTGCAAGCACGATAGAGTCGGGTAAGTCTGCAAAGGTAGGTAAAACAGGATGTCTTCCAAAATGATGAAGAAGGGGCGAGGTGTCAGTGGATTCATATTGGTGAATGTTGTGGGAGAATTTGACTCAAGGAAGAACATTGCTCCAGGAAGACTGTTGTTCAGAGAAGAAGCATTGAAGGTAAGACTCTAAATCCTGGTTAATCCGCTCAGTCTGTTATCCAGCTTCTCAGCACTGCCTCTTTGAACTGTATTACTATTGACTATTGGTACCTGTGGCTTTCTAAGTTATCCATGCTATATCTGCCATACCCTGCTCACTTGTATTTGTTGCCTTACAATTTATTGTATCCTAAACCTGTGTAACCTGTGTTATTAATAAACCACTTTGTTCCACTTACACTTTTTCAGTATCTTCATATTGGAAATTCTGGCACTCGTGATGTAAAGAGGAGGATTACAAAGGAATTTTCGGATGAATGTGTTGATTTGTCCAAAAAAAGGGAAATAGCTAACATTCTATACACTATCCCTTTTAAAGTAGCAAGACAATACTTAGACTATGTCCACTTTTTGCTAGTAGGAATCCTGAGGAAAGTCTAAGGGGGGTATCCATAAGTGCTACATGTGAGTTTAAGGTTTCAGACTAACAGACTGTAATAATAGAGCAGCCTCCTTCGAAAAGTCCTCAACCCTTTGGAAATATGAGGATGGGTAGTAGCAGTATTAGAGTTGATGATGATTTACCCACAGCAATTGAGGAGGTGGGCGTGGCTTAACACAGGAGCTGAGAAGACGCCAGTTTACAGAGCTCCGTTCATATACTATACTATAATAATTATTTTACATAACATTTTTAAACCCAAATTTCCAATTATCATTAGAATATAGGGTCTAAAAACTATAAAAACCCTTTAAAATCAATATTGTAAACATTATTCATAAAAACAGTCTGATGATCACCTGGGATATGGCCATTATATGATCAGAAAATTTCAGAGATCAACTGTTTCTACCTACGTGTGAAAACAGACACTCTAAAGACCATCACAAAAGGAATAAAAAGGGATAATAAGTGTGATCATTTAATATATTTGAGGTGAAGAATATAATTTTACCTGATTCAGAGAACGTACTTTTTGTTTTGAGGAGTGACAGTTAGAGGACATTTTGAGATGAGTGGTTATTGGAAATCCTCTGTTGCTCCAACATCACCAATTAAATACTCTAGTCAAGTATCCCAAATACAGACTCTTTACTCACCTAACCTGTGAAACCCTTGATTTTTCCTCCTTCCTCGAGTGAACTGTCATTTCTGTTATCGGTAAAATTCCAACCTAATTACTGTATGATTAAGAAAAAACTCTACTGGCTTTGTGTGACCAGGAGTGAAACTACAACCATTTTCCTGAACTTTTTTATCAATATAGAAATAGGTCTAATATTACATGTTAATCACTTCTCCAACCAACAAGAATAAATATAATATACAAAACAGACTGCGTTGAAACTAAGAATCCTCCCCAAATAAAGAATATAAAAAATAAAATAAACTGTTGAGAACTCCGCTGACTTAGTGTGCACTGGGAACTCCCCTCCCCCAAATTGCAAGTGGTAACTTATACAGCATCCCAGTAGACCCTTTTGGATTCGATCCATCCACACCTATAAACATACAGTTTGGATCATTCCCCAGTATTGGTCTCTGCACTATTAAACTCATAATGAAGGTTTTGTGCAATTGTATTGATACCCAGTAGCCCTCTGCAATATCACACTCCTGCCAACTTGAATCATATCCATAGTAAATAAACATATCAATTAGGTGACCCTATGCACCTTTTTACGTACTTTATGAACGATGTATACTCTCCGGTCTAATACATTATACCAGCAGTCCATAAACCGTGTACTTGAAAGATCTATGTAGAAGAAGGGAAAAAAACTAATAAAAGGGAATCAATGAAACCACATGATCATTCTCTCCAAACAGATCTACGGTCATTTCTCACACAATCCCCTGTGATTCTTCTGCTCAACCTGCAACCTCTTCCTCATCAACTTCCTCATTGGAAAGCTCTATACCTCCTGTTACCACAGACAACTCATCATCTTCTTCTATAAACAATGAAATGCGGGAAATCCTTGTCTAATTGAAAAAAAACAGGCCCTCAAAGATGCTGTTCCCCAGGAATTAGCTACTATTAAGGAAGACATCTCACAGCTTACAAACCGTGTCACTTCATTGGAAAAAGAAAAGGAGACATCAGAAAATCTCCTTTCCAATCTTAAGGAAGTTGTCTTCTCCCAAGCTTCTAAATTACGCTTGTTGAAGTAAAGACTGGATGATTTGGATAACAGAAGCCAATGCAATAATATATGGGTTTGTGATTTCCTAAAGATAAATGGGCCTGATAGACACTTTAACTAAAATCTACAACAAGATCCTAGGCCAAAACCCAAACTCCCTAAATCCCTTTCAACAGAGCTCATCGAGCGCTAAGACCATGGGGGTTGCCTGCGGAAAAACCCTGCGATATGACATCTCCAGTATTATAATCAAAACGAAGATATCCTGCGAAAGAAGCACCAGATGGATAAATTTGAGTTCAACAGTGATGCCATACATATCTTTCTGGATCTGTCTTAGCATGTCCTTCAACAACAGAAGGCTTTAAAACCCTTTAAACTGAAAAAAAAGCAGCACTGGAGATGACACACCACCAACCTCAATGAATTTGTGAAAATTATTAAATACTTTTATTACATATAAAAAACACAAATTAATGTAAACAGTAAAAACCAAGCAATAATTAAATGAATAAAAAACTATGACCAGTGCACTGATCTATAATAACCACTTGAATCTGAATGCAAATATCTATATTGCATCACATGATACATATACATACATACATACATACATACATTTATATCAATTTAATCTGCTACTGTAGAAAATGTCACAAGGTTATTCTACTTTAATATATCCCTCTAGCACAATTGTAAAAGACAGCCAGTTAATCCACAGCATAATAAATCAATTTGTTAATCCATCACTATGCAGTGTGCCTTTTACCACATACATCAAACTCACTCCGATTAATATTCAAATTCCAACAATAATAAACATTATGATCGGATATATAAAAAGGTAAATTACCAAACAAATTGTCAGCATGCCCAAAAAAGCATGTTTTTGAGAAGTAATGAGTTCCAGGTAACAGAGTGAGTTGTTCATGGTTTAAAGAATTCCAACTTTAAGCAAATGAATCTCAAATGCAAATAAATATCATGTCAAGTAGCTCCCCACCTTCCTGGTCTGCAAAGAACCTCAGAAAGAGTCACACACGCCTGGTGAGATCACCACCTCTGACGGTCAGCTGTAGGCTGTTAGTGTTCCATATGGCAAAAATAGAAGAGCGCAAAGCAACAAGTATAATATAAAAATAAACAATTTATTATGTGAAAATATTCAAATGTAATAATGATAGGATAAGACATATAACCAAATAATTTATATCAATATTGATGTAATCGCTGACAGCTATTAAATTCACAGACTTAAAACAAGTCAGACAGAATCAGGATAGATGGCCAAAAAGTTGATATAATATGGTACCATATATAAAAAAAATTAATTAAAAAAAATATATATACACTGCCGTTGCAAATGTCCATACCGCGGACTGAAGAAATTATGTCATTAATGATGTTCTAATCTTTGTAGGGCTCAATCAATATCAAATATAAGAGAAACCTGTATCAGTGTCCAGATATTAAATGCACCAATAGGTGTAATATGCACCAGTGGATATCAAACAGGTACTCAGCTAGCCGTCCGGAAATGTCCGATTATATAATTCATTTCGGAGATATCCAATCTCCTCTGTTCTAAATCAAGTGATCTCATAATCATCAACTGGCCGTCCGGAAATATCCGACTATATATCATTCATTTCGGAGAAATCAAATCTCCTGTGATCCAGATCCCATGACCAGGAGAAACATAAATTGCATGTATTGCTTATCCATGTAATTAAAAACACAGGTAAATGATCTTCTTAAAACAACATACATCTAAAAAAATACATTTCATTAAATAAATGCAGAGATCAAATGCATATATAAAACCAAACATGATCCACAGAACCAAGCCATTAAAATCATATATTGAATAAATTCAACATAAAAAAATAATAATAAAAAGTAGAAAAATATAAACAATATAAACTAAATATAGCCGCATATGAATATGCAGTTTAGAGACCCATAAAGTGGACTAAATAATCAATACTATATATTTCCACTTTATATAACAAAACTAAACAAACAAAATAACCAAAAAATATGAGCATGAGATATATGATATATATGTCAGTGTTCCAAACTCTCCCAGCCGGCAATATGAAGTTAGTTTGCGACTTGTTAGGTGAGACGTCCCCAGAATTAAATAGTTTGCAAAACTATTAGAAGAGTCCTCAAAATTTTAGAGGATTGCTGCATGTACACTCCTTTTACTGACGCATATCATCACAGAACATGATTTTTTCAGAGGACCAGGACTTGGGAAAGAGTCCTGGTTCAGATGGCTTTACCATATCTTATTTTAAAACCTTCAAAACTCAACTTGTTCCTTTGCTCCTTCAGGTATGTAATGTGGTTTCAGCCAAGTCAAAATTCTCCAAACAATCATTAGAAACTCATATCACAGTTCTCCCGAAAGACGGGTAGGACCAATCTCTGTGTCCAAGCTACAGACGTATTTCGCTTCTAAATATAGATGTTAAACTTTATGCAAAAATGCTCGCCAACCGTTTAAAATTCCTCCTTCCTAAGTTCATACATGATGGCCAGGTTGGTTTTGTCATTGTCATGAAGCCTGAGACAATACCACCAAGATATTCAGCCTGATACATATTTCTACACAATGAAATATCCCTACCTTCCTGTTATATACAAATGCCAAGAAGGTGTTCAACAGAGTTGATTGGGATTTCATGTCAAGCCTTCTAAGACACATGGGTTTGGGTCCCCTGAGTCTTCATAAAATTTTGGCACTTCATAGTTCTCCCTCAGCCAGAAATAAGGTTAACTGCTCCTTGTCTGAATCATTCAATATCCAGAAAAGCACAGGACAGGGATGCCCATTATAGCCAATGATATTTGTCCCATGCATGGAGATTACATGTTCGCAGCAGATGGAGTCTCATGAATATTTATTGGGAAATTTTGGAGTGGAGTTACCATGATATCACCCTATTTTTCCTCATCTCTTTTTACTGATGCCTCCAATCTCCAAGGACATTAACAATATGTAAGATATTTGTGGTCCTCCTCCCTACATCATCCCATATCCCCCCACCCCTGACCCTTTTTCTACTTTCTTCTTTTAGTTCTTCTTTCTCCATATATGTATCTTCCTGTTTTTGTCCTTTTTTACTTTTTGATTGATATATTTGAAAATGGAAAACCTTGTAATCTATGCATTATATTCTTATATTGCTAGATCTTTAGCTATATGCTTTCAATAAACAAAGTTTAAACAAAAAAAAAAAGAAATTGAGGAGAGCACTATAAAAGCTGCAAATGTGCAAAAGGATGAGGGGGATAATTGTGGATCTGAGAAAGTGTTGTACATGGACGAGATAATGAGTAGGGATGATGCGACTGTGAAGTAAGGCAACCACCAGTCTTACCAACAGCAGATGCCCATGATAAGCACATTATAGATAGAAGATGAAAAAAGGGCCTCTTTTGTCTAGAAATATTTTTATCTAAACCCAAGCAACATTTGTCAATCCATCTGTAGCATCTGTCATTTCAAATTAAGTAGAGGTAGGAACATTGATCATCTAGGCACCTTCTCCCTCATACATTATTGGTGTTGAAACTCTCCACCTCTCCAATGTATTTTCTGCAGTGCTGACCCTCTCCTGTATATTTGCTGCACTGCTAACCCTCTCCAGTGTATTTGCTGCTGACCCTCTCAAATATATTTGCTGCTGACCCTCTCCAATGTATTTGCTACAGTGCTGACCCTCTCCAATGTATTTGCTGCAGTGCCGAGTCTCTCCAATGAATTTTCTGCAGTGCTGACCCTCTCCAATGTTTTTGCTGCTGACCCTCTCTAATGTGTCACATATGCTGACTAACGGGTACATACTTGGTGTATCGTCTATATTCAAAGGAAAATGTAATTGATGTAAACATCTTCAATGAGGATGATGAGGATGATGATTGGTTACTACTGAGGAAGATGACCACTGTCATCCAAATGGTCATGATTCATTTGTTAATATCCCAATTTAATCTCTAGTTGAACAACCAACAACTGAATTGTTGACTTTTGTGGGGGCCCAAACAAATTAAGCACTTAAGCCACAAAAATGGCAGTGCCTGTCGCTAGAGTGCTTGGTTATGTGCATGTCCTTTTCAATATATTCCTCATTGACAATGCCATCTTGCATGATTTTGGCTATTCCACCTTTCCCCAAGAATCTTCTGAAGCCTTCATTGTAGTACATTCTTGCACCAAAATTGCCTTTTTCGAGGGGGCTTTTTGGAACTCATTGCAATGCCTAACTGATTTCAGCATGTTACTAGTACTACCAAATGCCAACTGGCTGCTGGTTTGGTGACCAATATACCAAATTCTGCCTCTTAATTTCTAAGAATGTGGACTTTCAAATTAAATTGCATTGTCTTGTCAAGAAAGATGTTTGGCAACCAAATCATGTTCCTTCTTTCCTGAACCACCCCACGGAACATTAATAAAGACACTTATGATCTTCAAAGTGTTTTTTTGCAAGGCTGCCAGTTTATCTATTGTGTTCCTTAGTCTAGAGATTGTATATTTTATTAAATTGCCATGTATTTGTGCAATATATTTGTGCTACTATTCTGTCACTAATTTTAATCAGCCAGATCGCTGCAGACTTTGGCCAAACTTGGTGAAAATTGGGATCATTGTGAAGGGATCACTAGAAAATAGACTGGAAATGATTGGAATTTAATGTTAACCTTTTCTACACAATTTTGAATGAAATCCTGATCCAAAACCAAAACCTTTGAGGGTCAAGCCGACACCAATAGGTAGTCAGGCTATTCCGTTATGTATGGAGGCGGTGGCAGGCTATAGAGAGATTCAATGATGAAGAAAGGCATTTATCCCATCCAAGCGGACATTTCTATGTGAAGCGATTTCTTCTCTTACCTCTTCTCACGGCCGCACTCTTCACCTAACGTCCCCTTGGAAGGGGTAAGTACCTTTCTTCATTGTTGAATCTCTCTACAGCCTGCCACCACCTCCATACATATCGGACTAGCCTGACTAACTATTAGTGTCAGCTTGCCTCACGGACTTTTATTTTGTGTTTATTTTGTTTTTATTTGCCATTCAGCTTTTAGTGACTGCCCCAAGTGTGGAACTACTGTGCTTTTTTCTTTGGATGCTGGAGGGGCATTTCCATATACGGAACGGTTGCCCAGGCTTTCTATTGCCTATACACATGTGACATCACTATTGGAACTCTGCTCCCGGCATTTACAATTGCTGGTTCCATTGATCTCGAGGACTAGTCATATGACCCTCTTTACATGCACTGGATATTCTTATTCCCTGTGCTACTGATGTTGTGGACAATCTCCCCTGCACATAATAACTGAGCTTATATTATGCTGTTATACTGTGACTAATTTGTTGTTCAAGATATTTGTCTCAGCGCACTGAGATTTTTGTTTGATTTTGTTGTTTATTGCTTTTTACAACAAAGATGGTTTCACAATAACCCTTACTGGTGTTTTTGTTCATACTACATTTGATACACCTGCGCCTTGGGAATCTGGGGGTTTAACCTCTAGCAATATTTACTTTCCAAAACAAAAAGTTGGGTTAAATCTGACACTGGTTTTAAAACTGAAACAAGAGAGTTAGCGCACATCTCTAGTAATTAATATGAAAATATTAGGTACTTACAGCAGGCTGAGCTGGAGACTGGAGCTGCTCTTCTCCATACACTATGGTAATGCTGTTGTATGTATATGTTAAGCCGTCTTCCCTGGTGAATTCTAAAGAATCAGCTTTAATTAGTTCAAAAGGATTGGCAAGATTACTTGCTAATTGTAGGCCTGTTAAAAGCCTGTGCCATGTGTTCCCTTGCTCTTACTTCTCTTACTTGAGCAGCACCTATTGAAAAGCTGTCTTTTTAACACACTAAACAATTTCCCTGGAATGTAAAAGGAATATTAGGACACACATATAACCCATCTACTATTTTCTCAATGCTTCTCTCACAATAGATATATGACTTATATACAGTCAAGCTGTAAAGCAAGTTTAAACACAGAAAAAGTGGAGCATTTTTGAACACATTTTGAGCAATTTGATCCATATAATAATTTTAAACCCTAATAATGCAAACAAAACAGCAGTAGATAGTCATATTATATACTAATGCAAAAACAACATGATAATCTATTTAACAATTTTTAAAAATATGTGATTTTTTTGTATGCAAAATTGACCAATGAACATGTTAGTAAATTTATTAAATAAATGTGAAATAAATGTGGTAAAAGAACCAATCAAGACAAACCATGCATGACAATTTTACACTGTTGTTCATGGACTACATGGTATCTATGATAATCTGTCAAATGTAACTAATTAGTAAACTTAAGGTAATAATCTAAAAATGTCAATATTTAGACATACCTCATCCTTTCATTGAATATTGCAGTGTCGCTAGTCTTGTTTTTGTCTACTGAGAAAGTGCCACAGTTAGGGAGTGCTTTATCTGATTATTTGCCATTATTAGATACATTTAGGTAGATTAATATTAATGTTTCTGTAAAAAATAATTGTGGAAGCCACAATGATAAACATTTTAAAAAGGCATAGATTAAAAAACTATTTTATAAACACAACATTCTTTCATGATAAAAAAAATTACATTAAACACAGTGCTAACTAAATATCAGGCCTTTGTGTAAAAAATGGAATTACATTTGCAATCCTACATAAAGAAATCACATGTAGACTAAACAAACACCATGAATAATATGATTGGATGATTTAAACACTTGTATAAATAATAATTCTACCGGTTAAAGCTGTAAACAACCATAAACATGTCATTATGAACACAAAGCTGATACTGCAGATGTGCAGGTTATTTACAACTTATATCTTGTTTAAACACTGTGGCTGGCGAGATCCGGTCTCGCACTATTCACAGACACAATACAAAGTAATGTAAAACACCACACAAAATTGCTACTTGTAATAAAACAGTTCACATGTAAAGTGCACTGTGTAATATAAATAATTACAGAAGCAGACGGCATGACTCCTTACGTAAATCCTCTAGTTGCCCCAGTGCTCGACAGCTTAAACTGATGTATGCAATGCCAAGGAGACACTGAGCATGGGCTTCCTTTGCTATAGTGAAACTTTGAACTTTGCACTTTAAAATGGATAATTTATGTTTTACAGTATCGATCAGTGGTCTCATGCAGCTGTGAAGGTGCCTAGGGAACAAATGCAACACTAACCGTAAATCCCTTCTTGGCGTCCGAGGTACTCACCTGATCCTGTGGGATAACTATGGGATAATACATGCACTCCTACCAAGAACCTTGTGGTCCAACCTCGGCTTTCAGAGCCCTCAGCACTTCAGTCTAGGAAGTAAACCAGACAAGTTGCAGAAGGGTAGAGATACCAGAGGGAAGGGTGGGGGTGCCTGAGGTGGCGGCAAGGAGTAGAGATGCTTAAGTCTACCCTGTTTGCAGACACCTCATTTTGTTCTGGACCTGGACACAGGACTACGGATATTTGGAAACAGGGAAGAATCCTGACTGAAAACGCCACACACTGTTGTACTGGTGTGGGCCCCACCAAAAGAGTGACGCAACCAGAAAATAGTACTCACAGAGGAATGGTCGTCGCTTCCTCTTGATGGTCATCTGCAACCCTCCACACGGGTGCTTAGGAAACAAGGGAGATAAAACACAGCCCACCCACAGAACTATGTAACCTCTCAAATGTGCCTTCCGCACCAGAATTACTAGCACTACAACAAAGCAACACTCTGATCCTAACAACAACCTATGTGATCAGATAAGATAACGCTATATAACTAGCTGCAGTGGATTAGCGTTATCACAACGATAATGCTATTATAACTAGCTGCGGTGGATTAGCTCGAAACCTTACAGTCACACAGACAACAATCAACAAAAATGCAGATGAAATATATGGATACCAAAAGCCTGCCTTTACTGGGGGCCTGACTTCTGGATCCTGGAATGTAAACACTCATGGTTAAGTACGCAACATATCATACAATGCAACACTTCAAACCCGGACACCTAGAGCCTGAATTGCCTCCACAGGCTTAGAGTCTGAATTGCCCACAGGACTTAAGCCTGAATTGCTCACAGGTCTAAAGCCTGAATTGAATTTTCTTATGCGCCCAAAGGAAATCCTACCTGGGCCTTGCACTGACTGTTGCCCTTTGGTCTACTTCCCGTAATGTGTTACAGGACGTGTGTCTGAACTTCTGCCCCCTACATCTCCAACCTCCTCTCCATTCACACTCCTGCCCGCTCCCTGCGCTCGGCTAATGACCGTCGCCTCTCCTCCTCTCTGATTACCTCTTCCCACTCCAGAATTCTCCCGGGCAGCCCCCCTTCACTGGAATGACCTCCCTTGCTCCGTCCATCTCCCTCCCACTCTAAGCTCCTCCAAACGGGCACTAAAAACCCACCTGTTCCTCAAAGCCTACCATCCTTCCACCTAACCCGCTCTCACCTTCCTCCTCCCGTCCACTCTTCTCTCCTTTACATCAACTGGCCCCCATTTGTACCTGAGTTTTTTCACCCTCCCTTAGGATCTAAGCTCATTTGAGCAGGGCGCTCTTCCCTCCTGTGTCCTTACCTACTCTTCTGCTCCGCCTTTTCTGCATTAGCCTGCTTGGAGCTTCTGAAGTGTTGGTATATTTATTTACTGCTCAGTAATGTTTTACCCTGTACTGTCTATTGTTTGTGCATTGTACAGCGCTGCGGAACTCTTGTGGTGCCTAACAAATAAAGGATAATAATAAAAATAATAATAACTACAGCGGGAGCTATACTTACCATCTACACACAGGATACCGACCTCTCTTCCAGGGCTTGTTCCAGACTCTCCAGCTGGCGGTACCTCTTTTCTGGTTTGGTGCTTCTTCTTCTCTTTCGTAAGGGGCACTCTTCGCCCTGACAAGGGCTCCCTGCAAACGCAGCTGCCCTCTTTGTTTCTTCTTTCTGGTCTGGCCGACTCTGGAAGTTCCCCGACGTCCTCCCACCATGGTTCTGCCGATGGACTAACTATACTGCCGGACACGGTAGCTTATATAGCCGCTGTCACACCAATGCCACACCTGATTGACTCACCGTCGTGACAAAAATTCAGTAGCCAGGGGTGAGCCTGGATTGACTCAATTTTCTGGCCATTGATTGGTAGACAGTAAGAAGTGAGCTCTGACTGCTCACTTGCGAACAGTCGCCAGCACTGTGACCTGCAATAGAAGAAGAGGAGAACTTATCGCTGCTGGATCACAGGACTGCCAGGACTAAAGATTGCCATTTTCATGGGCTCTGCTCCTTTTCTTTTGTTCACCCACCTTACGGGCTCTAGATGCTCTAACACAGCAACATCATCAAATATGGCCTATAGCAATATTTAAGGGATCAAGTCCTGCATTTTGATTTTGAAAATTCAAACCACATAAACAACAAATTGATAAAATTTGAAAAAATATACATTACTATACTGTCTAAGGCAGCAGTTCCCAAAGTGTGCGCCGCGGCTCCCAGGGGTACCGTGGCACTGTCACAGGGGTGCCGCGGCCAGGAACAAAAACAAAAACCCCACAAAATTTACCAATCTGGCGACGCCCAGGACCCGGCATCCACCTCCTTCCTCGCTTCTCACTGAATGTCAGACATATTCAGTGAGAAGCGGCAGGAGAGAGGAGGATACTGGGTTCCAGGTGCCGCCGGATTGGTAAGTTTTGTGGGTTGTTTTTCTTCTTGGCTGCAGCACCCCTGTGATGAAAGAAGAAAGAAGATAGAAAGTATGGTAAGTAAAGAAAGGAAAGGAGGGGGAAGCGCGAGGACGAAGAGGGACAGATTGAGGATGAAGAGGGGCAGAGTGTGTGGATGAAGGGGGCACAGAGTGTGTGGATGAAGAGGGGCACAGAGTGTGTGAATGAAGGGGCACAGAGTGTGTGGATGATGGGGCACTGAGTGTGTGGATGAAGGGGCGCACAGAGTGTGTGGATGAAGGGGCGCACAGAGTGTTTTGATGAAGGGGCGCACAGAGTGTGTGGATGAAGGAGGGCACAGAGTGTGTGAATGAAGGAGGGCACAGAGTGTGTGGATGAAGGGGTGCACAGAGTGTGAGGAGGAAGGGGGCACAGTGTGATTGTGAAGGGGCATAGTGTAAAGGTGAAGGGGTACAGTGTGATGATTTTTGTACATGTTGTTTTATTTTGTTTGATCTTATTCCTCTTAACATTAGCTGTAAATTATTCTTTGACAGAAATATAATTGAAAATAATATATAAAAATATTCTTTTCCCTTGGATTTATGTGTATTATTTTTTCAAACAATTTACTAAGTATTTCTGTCCTGACCTAAATACTTATTACATTATTTTGACCCAACTACTTATAAAACAGGACTGCTCTGTAATAATTTTGGAGGGATGCCTTGAAAATATTATGGAGACTCTAAGGGTGCCGCGAATTGAAAAAGTTTGGGAACCACTGGTCTAAGGCATTCATTTTGAACTGCTAACAGCACATGTGTAATGCCTGCTCAAGCATCGTGTTAGCATCCCTCTACAGCCAGGTGTCACCAGGAGGAGAGGCATGGTGATGCAGACGGCCACATCACCATTTTTAGGAGGGCCAAGAGGCATTTGTGAGAATGTGGTTAGTGCCAAGTAAAGCAGGTCATGTGTGGACTGGAAACTATAAAGACTCTGGTTTTCCCATGCAACAGGTCAGTGTGCAGCAACAGACAAGGTAAATGTGGATCTACCATGACCAGAGAATCTGATATACACTGCTGATGCTATGTGACCTAATTGTTTAACTGGTGATTGTGACTTGAGATCTGCTTGTATTTGCATTCAATTTCCATTTAACTTTTAAAAAAATGGAAGTTGCTTCACTTGTTGTGTCTGCCTGTTATGCTTGATTTTTAAAAAAAAATTAAAATGAATTAGTTCAGAAATGAAGACTCCCATTGGGTTTAGGCGTGCAGTAAAAAGGTAAACAAAGGATTTGAACGTAATTTTATTTAAATAAAAGTGTCAATTTTTTTGTTTGTGTGTGTATGTGTATTAGAGACTGAGGGGTATATTTACTAAACTTCGGGTTTGAAAAAGTGGAGATGTTGCCTATGGCAACCAATCAGATTCTAGCTGTCATTTTGTAGAATGCACTAAATACATGACAGCTAGAATCTGATTGGTTGTTATAGGCAACATCTCCACTTTTTCAAACCCGCAGTTTAGTAAATCTAGCCCTGAGTATCTCTGGATTAGCAGCTCTCTCTAGTTTAACACATTATATGCATGAGCGTTCCCTATACCCAAAAATAGTTGTGAATTTAACTGCATGCTTTTGTGGAACTACATGTTCCAGTGGGCCCTGTGAGTCAGTGTATACTGACACTTGTGCTGTTATGCGCATCAGCATGCCCAAGCAATCAATCTTTGCCAAGGTTTGTTTTTTTCCATATTGCCATGCACACTTTCAATGCACCCAGACCCAGATACAGCACAGCAACCCCAAAAACATTACTGAACCTCTTCACTGTTTGGTGGTGGAAAAGGGTACATCAAGGTCTCTAGGGACTGATTTGTAGCCTTTAGGTTGGCCGTACTTGGCTACAATCTTCTGTCTTATCTCCATAGACAATTATCTGGCTTTCTTTTCTGAATTCTCATAAACAGATTAATGAGTCCTTTTTTCCGTTCAAGCTTGTATAATATGGGATTTTTATATTGCAGGCACCTTCTACTCACCTTAGTTGTTTTCAGTTCCAAATTGAAGGTGAATCATCTGCTTGAAATCTAATTATTTCTAAAAGGTACGTCTTATTTTGCCCTTTCACTTTTAGGATCTATGTATAGAATAAATTACAACTTACAACGTATATCTGCTTTGTGGATACCAAAATATTTTTAATTCCATTATTTAAAAATTTTCTGCTAGAAATAATTGGTGCATTGTTAGAACAAGCCTCTAAGGGTGCCAATATATTCAGCCAAGTCTGTAAATGCATAGAAAGCCTTTGCTTTTTGTAGCAAAGTAACGCCATCTCAGGATGGTATTTCTTGTGTTTTCCAATGGGATACAGCAGCAGCCTCTCTGGCTTCACTTGATTCCTCTCCTATGAAAGTCCTATGCACATGCACATAGCGGTTTCTCCATATGCGTCTTCGCTGGCAGGGTCAGGATGCCGGTAAATAACAAAAAAATCTTTGTGGAAAAGGCGGGTCTTCGCTGGGCCTCTCTCATCAGCATGGGCATAGTAAATTACAGCTGTGTTTCATGTGATGTCTAAACTGATGGCCGTTTATTAGATGAAGGGATTGTAAACAATGTCATAACAGAGTTCCATAACAACATTAATTGTACATGAATTAAAGTCAATGTCTTACACTTAATAGTTATAGATTACAGTTCTTTAGAGTACTTGTTCGTCCTAAGGTAACAGGCATTTAGAAAGGTACCAAGACTCCTTCACATCTCCACTCCTCAACTTCTGCTTTACATAGTTGTCAGATGATTGTAAGAGGAAAAAATGTCAGGCAGTAAAACAGACATTGAGTGCCATCAATTTTTTCAGATACATATATCCGATTATGGGTGTTATTAAAGTAATAATTGGATTCTCCAGTTTAGGGTATGATGAATTTTTTGTTCAGATTTATTGGGAAGGCAAAATAAATTATTCAGTGATAACACAATATGCTGAATTCACTCAAAACCATCAAAAATAAAAGTCTATAGTCTTTTCTGAAAGTCTAAATGAGATCTAATAAGATCTCTTCTTAAATATATAAAAATATCATGATTATAAGAGTGCTTGTAACAGGACACAATGAGTACAGGATAGGGTTAATCTTAACATTAACTTTTCATAGACATTTTAGGTCACTGTTTTTCCATTAAAATAGCCAAGTACAGCAAACTCAATATAGACTGGTAGATAGCAGTAGAATATTTTAAAGTTAACAATGTCCATCAGACACTAGGGAAGAATATGTTTTTGTTTCTTTCCATCAAACTCAAATTACAAGATTTATTATAATAAAGTTTCCTTTTTCGATATGTGTTAAAGCAGATTACATTCATATAGATCTGTATACTTTAAACAATCAAACTTCCTTTAAAAACAAATTATATTACATACAAGTGTAGTGCTTCCCATTTGGGTGCGTCCAATTATAGTCAGTTCCTATGAAGAAAATTCTGAAGCACTCTATGACACAGTTCACATTAGTCGTGAATTCTTTTCTGAATTATTTATTAACTACTTCACCCATAATTATTATATTAACTGATTATTTGTCTTTATCCAGCATACCAAGTCATTTTGGACAATGCTATGCTTCCAACTTTGAGGCAACAGTTTGGGAAAGGTCCTTTTCTATTCCAACATGACTGTACCCCAGTGCACAAAGCAAGAACTATAAAAACACGATTTGATGACTTCGGTGTAGAACAACTTGACTGGCGAGCCCTGACCTCAACCCTATTGAACACCTTTGGGATGAACTGGAACGGAGATTGCTAGCCAGGCCTTCTCGTCCAACATCAGTGCCTGACCTGATAAATGCTCTACAGGATGAATGGGCACAAAATCCTAAGATCTTGTGGAAAGCCCTCCAAGAAGAGTGAAAGCTGTTATCACTGCAAAAGGGGACCAACTCCATATTAAAGTATATGTATTTTAATACAATGTCATTACAGTCCCTGTTAGTGTAATGGTGAATGATCAATACTTTTGTCCGTATAGTGTAGGTTGGGAGATTATGCAGAGAGGGCTTATGGCTTAAGCATGTGGTCGGCTGATAAAGTAACCAATGTAATGAGTGCCAACCAGAGTATAGTCAGACAGGCCAGTGTCAGAAGTCCAGAGCAAACAAGCCTATATTTGTTAGGACCATGGCTATATGATAAGCTTTTAGAACCAGGTGAGCCGCCTATCCTGTAGAACTGGACTTGTTCGGAGGTACTCAGATGCCCCCAGGACTCTAAGGTAGTAAAAGCTTATCAGAGGAACCAAAAGCGCAGGATGGAAGATAACTGGAACACAGAAAGCATTTACCAGAAACAGGTCAAAGATCGTGGGTCAGCAGCAAGTGGGGTATTCAGAAAACAGGCCAAAGGTCAGGGAATGTGCCTATTTTATTATATATTAACTGCACACGTGCCCAGCTGCCACAGATGCCGGGACGTGATGCTGAATGAAGAGGCACCCCGGCCATTGCTGTGGTGAAGGCCTGGACGAACAAACCGGAATTGACTCTGGTCATCATGATGACGGCTGGGATGGGGCCAGCAGATATGTGTGAGCCACCGCGGCTCATAACAATATCTGAAGTTAAAACTAAGACAGGTAGACCATCAGGCAGGGATCAATACCAGGAATGAAATGTAAACATAACCAGGACTCAGGAACAACAAGGGATATCAAGCAAGTTTGAGGCAGGAATAACACAAAGAAGGAGAAGGACCTGTTACCCAAATCAATACTGAAGAACCACGTACCAAATATTAGCATGTTTTTGGTGTTATAGCAGTAACCTTTTCTGACAGAATCTGTGTGAGGCATAAAACTTAAGAAGTGGTAACATCAATAGCTTAATATCATAAATATTGTATGTAATTGTAGTGAAACATCTTTCACGGGAGTGGTTGATGTATGTACTCTTTTCTTAGGCATGGACTATAAGCTATACGATTATTTCACAATCCCCAATAACATAGAGAAGGAGTTAGACTGAATAAATGAATAAATAAATAAACAAATAAATGGATTTTCAACCATAGGGACTATACTTTGGTTCTTACTGTGGTTATTGAGTATTATTATTTACCAATGGCAAAAATTGTACTATAATTATGTAATGGCTTAAGGTTGGCACTGTTGCTTTAAATAAATTAGGGATTAAGAAGAAAGACAATATATTATAGTGTGTATATATACTCAAGAAAGATTATTTATGAAATAGAATTGCCCACTATGGTGAGTGTAACATGCTGTGAAAGGATTAGGTACTATTTAGATTCATTTTATCTTTGTAGAGATACATGTTGGGTAACAGTAATGTAATAGTGCCAATGAAGACTGCGTCATTGCTGAATTAGAAGCATGAACTTCCATATTACGCTACTGGGATTTAACATTGTGCAATTAATTATGTATTATTATTTGAATTCTGATTTATATTAATTTTATTTAATTAGTTTCATTTAATAAGTAACTCTGAGGAATTAGCTTTTTAAATTGTTAATCAAATATTTTGATTCTGTTGTACCATATTCAACGCTCAGGTGTTTGTTAATGAATGAAACATTAAGCAGAAGTTCTCTCCCTGCTGCCACTAGTAAAGAACTTGGTGGTTTGACATACATCAGTTTTCAGAAAGTCTTGCATTTAAAGGATAAAAAGTATCAGCTGCTAATGAAGATACAACTCCTCTGGGCAGAAGGCTTTGCTTATAAGATGGCAATATGTGTGGATAAGTGTGGATAACCTCCCCCTTGTATAGAGTGGTCATCAGAGGAGATACTGAACAATTTTGGACTGCTAATTCTTGCACTCATTATGAAACATAGAGGAATACTATATTGCAGCTATCATCAGGATTGTGAGTAACCCCCCGACAATTGCAAATCCTTACAGTAAAGTGTTAATTAAATGGCGGTCAGATATAAGATTCTCTGAACACAGACACACTTTAGGCAACTCAGTATATCTTCAGGGCTTGGATCACTAATGTGTATTTTGAGGACAATGAACTCCTATTTTTGTGGACAATATTATTTATAGAGTCCTGATGCAAAAGTAAATTGTGGAAATGTCATCTGTATAAAAGTTGATTGTTTCTAAGGAGTATGGTGTCTTTAAGTTATTGAGCATTTTGGGCCTGATTCATTAAGGGACTTATCTGCTGACTTTGAACATATTTTATGCAGAATCACTCTGTGCATGCCTAGAACTGACAGATACAGCTGAGAAACAGAGAGTCATAGACGTGTACACAAGCAATGTTTGTGCAATTCAGAGCGCCAGGAGCACTTACTACACATTCCGACTTCAGGGAGTGAAGTGGGTGGGGAAGGGAATGTTTGTCATACTCAATGTAGAAAAGGGGCATGCCAAACTCGAGCGCAGCTATGACCATATCAAGCTGAACGCGCAAGATTTTTACTTTATTTTCTGCCGTATCTATTACACCAGCTCTGGGACTAGTCTAAGGCCTGATCAGTAATGACAACAGTCTTGTATGAATCCTGGGACATGATTTTGCAATCACTAGCAACTGTAAAATGTATTTGTATATTTAGTAGACATTAACAACCATCTAACAAATGTTTTTCATGGGGATTGTTTTTTTTATAACCCTTGTCACTGTGTGTAATGTTGAGGTGCACAGTTTAGGAGGTGCACCTCCTCTCAGCCTTGGCTAGCTCTTGGTATGGATGTAGATTGTAGTGTCTGTAAAAATGTTGGGACACAGGAGATGTAACTTGGTAGTGCGGTGCAATCAGATGTCCCAATAATGAGGGAGCCAGACCATCTCTATATTGCAAAATAAACTGTTTATTTTCCCTCCTTCTTCATTCCAGCACATTCTTAAACTGTTGCAGTGATAAATATGTACATTTAATATATATACATCTCCTGTCTCCTCCTGCACAGTTCTTAAGGGCTACATGGACAGAATATCATCGAGGAAGTCACATCCAAAATGGTGGCTCTCTAGCTCATCCTTATCTCTCTCTCTCACAGCAGTGATCACTCACCCTTCCTCTGCAGGGGTAATATCTCTCTCCCGTGTTCTGTGGGGGTAATATTTCTCTCCCGTGCTCTGCGGGGGTAATATCTCTCCTCCGTGCTCTGTGGGGGTAATATCTCTCTCCCGTGTTCTGCTGGGGTAATATCTCTCATTTGGACACTTTCATCATCCTGTCACTTTCAGTATTCTGTCTATGGTTTGTACAATGGCGCTCAATAACTTGTCATACAAGGTGCAAACCAAATGTCAGAAAAACATATATGAAAATTCCCCATAGACACATGTAAACTTTATAAAAAGTTCCATAGAATGTTTAAAACACTCCCGTGTCATATATCCTGAAAGGATAGGTGTCTGCCCCCCTAAATGTTATGCTTACATCAACAGGCAGACAACAATAAACTTCAATAAAGGATCTTTACATTCTTTCTTCTCTTGTATCCTCTTTCTTTTTATATTGATATATCAAGCACATCTCTACATGATATATCCAGAGGGTCTCCCATCCATGTATTGACCACACCAACCCCTGCTTAGCTTCCAAGCTTAGGCTTATTGAGGGTAATGTGGCTAACATCAATCAAGGGTCTTTGCAATCTTTTTTATCTTTCTTCTTACTCCCAAATATTCATTCATGGAATAGGAGACAAAAGAGAACAAAGGCCGAATCAGAATCTCTCCTTTCAGCTGCACATAACAAAATAATCCAGTATTTTCTAGATCTAATCTTGCTTATATAGTGGCTCCAGGGTATTGGTGAACAGAAGGCAGTTCAATATATACCAAACAAAACCAACGCATTTCGATCTAAGCATAGATCTTTTTCAAGAAACCTTGAAAAGATCTATGCTTAGGTCAAAACGCGTTGGTTAGAAAATATTGGATTCTTTTGTTATATGCGGCTGAAAGGAGAGATTGTGATTCGGCTTTTGTTCTCTTTTGTCTCCTATTCCATGAATGAATATTTGGGAGTAAGAAGAAAGAGGATACAAGAGAAAAAAGAATGTAAACCCTTGGTTGAAGTTAGCCACATTACCCTGAATAAGCCTAATCATGACTGATCTTGGAAACTAAGCAGGATTTGGTCTCAGCCCTGGCTAGCTCTTGGTCAATACTTGGATGGGAGACCATCTGGATATATGATGTAGAGATGCGCTTGATTTATCAATATAAGAAGAAAGAACGTAAAGACCCTTTATTGAAGCTGATTGTCGTCTGCCTGTTGATGTAAGCATAACACCTAGGGGGATCATCAGACACCTATCCTTTCAGGATGTATGACACAGGAGTGTTTTAAAGAGTTTATGGAACTTTTTTGATTCACTTCATTATAAAGTTTACATGTGTCTATGGGGAATTTTTCTATATGTTTTTCTGACATTTAGTTTGCACCTTGTATGACAAGTTACTGAGCACCATTATACAAACCATTGTATGTTCGAATTGATTTAGTGGTTTAGTGGTATTCTATTCGGTTTGTTCAAGGCTGTTGTGGTTGTTGGGGTGCCCTAGATCTAATTTTGTTTTTCTTTAGTATTCTGTTTATGTTATTCTACTATGGCCCCTAGTGGCAACAGGCGATGGACCAGCTCCCCATATTATAAGGGGGGTCCCAGGACCTCCTCCCCTCTGTCCTGGATCCCTGACTATTCCTCTCTCTCCACACACAGATCTAAACCCCTTCTACAAGCCTGATGCTGCTAAGCAACATTCCCAGTGTGTCTCCTCTGAGTCCTAATGCTAGACCACACACTCAGTTATTGGGAGGTTTGAACAACAACACCTGATGGGGTGTTACATTTTTAAAACACTTTTTTCCCACTGTTTTATTTTTAATGCCTTTATTATTACCAGGTGTCATTAATTCTCTCTATTTTTTTTTTTTTATTTACTGTGCAATCTTTTGAGAATTTAAAATCCACATAGGGATTGGACGTATCCTGCAGTGCCTTGTGTAGTAGAGCACAGCAGACCAACACAGAAATTCAACACTGGACATATCTTGAGATCCATTCCTTGATGAAATTGTGAGTCCAGAACTCATGGATACAAGTGTAGAATATGGAGTGCGAGTTGCGCTCAAAATGCTTGCCCTAATGTTTATACTTTATTTTTATATATGAAATATGATAAATAAACTGTTTATTTTAAGACAAGGCGGTTCTTCAGTTAATAATATATTCTGTCATTTAGACAAAATAACAAGACTCTAGTACCCAGTTGGCTACTAGTTTATGATTCTAGACACCTGACCTCCAGCATCCAACAGTGATTCAGTAGGATTACTTAATTTATCTTATTTATTTGATGCAGACTCACTCTACTTTGTAAATTAACTTCATAGGACATAATTTAAAGTGCCGGACATAAAGACTGCCTGCATATGGTAAGTCGATGGTAAGTCGATATTGTCATCTTGTTGCGGTTATACTTTTCAGTGTTATTTTGTAGTTGTAAACTCTGTCGGCATTGTCAGTGCCAATAAAACCACTACCACCGCTTCGTATAATGTACATATAAAACCAAGTTATACATATGGATTATTATAAATAAAATGTATAGACATTCTGTCACGGTAAACAGTAAAATATATTATGTAGACACAAGTAAGGTAACTGGGAAACATGTATAAGTTAATTTATTGACTTTGACAAACACAGATATTTAAATGACTAATTTAATTTACACATCAAAAAAATGAAGAAGTAACCCCTGTGTCCTGAGGTTTTTTTCAACTCACAAACGCCCACACATATATTCCTGAACTTTAACATTGAGACAAAGTGGAAGAACAAATGCCTTCAGTGCCATTTTTATAGCAAAGCATTTATGTTTGAAGTTTGCAATAATCCCTAGAAAACCATAAGAATTGATGTCCACAATGTATTAGCAACAATCTTTATTTTTCTCATGAATTCTTTTCTATTCATGATATATTATTACATGAGTATATATGTGGAAATAATGTGTCTTGAAATAAAAAACACAAGTGTTCTTTTTCAAACATGTTTCTAAATGTAAATAGTGAACATCAATTGAAATCTGTTTTCATATATTATAGTGTAAAACAAGTAGAAGTAACAATATAAGCACGCTGTTAGTAATTAAAGGCGTAGTTCTGGTTTGGATGTATGTCTGTTTTGTTAGTGTAAAATCCACAATTTTGTACAGCACATGCACATAAAAAAGATGATGCTTATGTGTACATGCACATGATATCATCTCACACTGGGGACTCCTTATGATTGGAGAGGTAGAATGGGGGAGGGAAAGGACGGGCAAATGTAGACTGAGTATGGAAGGGCATTTAATATACGTTAAACCTTTTGGGTTGTGTTCAGGCACTAAATAGGGGCGTGTACTTTCACAATTATTATTATTATCAACCTTCTGCAAAGATATAGTTATACAAGTTAACCCATGCATGATACTCATGCATTCTAGTCAAATCAAGCTACTTAAGGTGTTAAAAAGGTTCTTGTCATGCATTCGGGCCATAGCCCAGGCCTCAACCGCCAACCACTCCCCACTGTCACCCCCGGCAACCACCAACCACTCCCAACTGTCACTTCTCCTTCAAGAAATATATATATATTTTTTTTAAATCTTTATAAACACTTTTAACAATTAACAAATTAAATTAACAAATTAAAAACATCTTAGTATACCAAATTTCAGCCCTTTCTGAATTTTTTTTTCCACACACACTAAGAATTTAGTAGGTCAGTGTATAACTCCGCCCAGCAGGTGGCGCTGCAGCTTGGTTTTATTTTTTCCACACACACACACACACACAGACAGACAGACTAACACACGCCACTAGACATTTATATATTAGATAAGGCTTACAAATACTCCTGCAGCTCCTATCCAAGAATTTTGTGCGCAAATCCACAAGCAAAACTTTATATAGTTATATACAGTAAGAAGGAGCGCAATGAGTAATAATCTAGAAATACCTAAAAATATTTAAAATATTATTTAATGAATGAAGGAATTGTTATGTTTTCATATGCTTTATATATATGAATAAACTGATTTTTTTTTAACTATGTGGATGGTGAAACAATATTTTAAATTGTTTTGGGGTATTTCTAGATTATTACTACTAACTGTATACTAACTGTATACAGTAAGAACATGTTTACATAATAGTGACTGAGGCAGACTTGCATATATGACTGTCAGGAGGCGTATCACTTGAAGGTGCCTCAGGGTTGGTGCAAAAACACACTAATGATGATGACAGTCAACAACACTCGCTAGCCTCTTCTGATTGGATGATTGACTTCTGCAGCTTCCTTCATGGCTTGTGCCTATATTGTAGTATTTAGCGGGTGTTTGTTATCAAGTTAATTTTGCTGTTTTTCTGTTTTAAAAAAAAGTGCTCCAGCTGTACTATACAAATATTTTTTTTATTAACAGCAAACTTAATAGCAAATGCATAATTAGCAATCAGAATGAATGTAAACAAACTTAGCTTATATTTTTGAAATTTATAGAAAAAGCACTCCTTTGACTTTGTACAATGAATCAAGGGGCTGATTTAACCAGCCTGCACCTCATTTCTCACAAAATGTGGATTATAACAGGCACTTTTCTAGGCCTTTAGCATACCCCAAATCCCCAGGGCACAAGGGGGGAACAATGTCCTGTTACAAGATTACATGTTGCATTAATATAAAATACTCATTAACTTTTAAAGGTTTTAAATTTACATGTGATATTGAGAATTTTCACAAGTCCCAAAAAGTGATTCATACAGTATTTTATTGTCTTTTTTATTTTCTGATCATGATGTAATGTGATTTTCTGGCAAGTCACTTGTATGTTTTAATACATTGTATTATTATGCTTATCAACTGCTCCCTATGCTTGTATTTAATGTATATATGTTTTCTTAAATTTGACCAGGTGGATCATGGGTAAGAACCTGGTGGGATCCAGTTAAACGACTCAGGTGAGGAGGTTCTAGCTGTATTCCTTCACCCATTTGTTCTCTACAAGATGCCCTGATCAGCTGGAAGCTATTCCTGGCTGTGGAAAAAATTTAAGGGGTTAATACTGAATGTCTTAGGTGATTTATGTAGGAGTACTACCACATTGAGAGAGGTTTGCCAAGGAGCCAGGACATTGAATCTTGAATTTTTACTATAGGTGCAGCCCCCTAGGATTGCAGGATTTAGAATGGAAAGGAAAAGACTGCTGAGGTTGTTGTGTTGGGGAGCTCATGAGTTAGAGTTTTTTGAGTTTTACTGGACTAAAGCTTGTTCATGCTTTCTCAGGGCATACCTGTGAGTCTGTTAGCTTGGTGGGTCTGCTGGAGCAGGGGGGCTTTGTATACGACTCCTACCACACTGGTAGACATAAAGAAAATTAGGAAAAGTGGCTGGGCTTCAAGGATCCAAGAACAAGGTGACTGCAGTCCTCTTTCGCTAGAGAGGTAAGGGACAATATGTGTGTTTAACCTGCCTGACATTTGCTTAAAGTGTGTTTTTATTCTGGTGTATTTTATAGTAATAATAATAATAATAATAATGATAATAATAGTACTGTTGCACTTGATAATTGCTTTGCCTGAGTGATTGGTGAACCCATAGAGATGCTGTATATACTTCCCTGGTATGGTAAATCACCCGTGGGTGGCCAGCCAGTGTGAAGTGGATATACTTGGGACAGTATCTTCATACATAACAGTATAATTTTGACTTTTTCTTCCCTCAAATTTTGTTGCGTTGAAAAAGCAAAACGTATCAATAGAAGAATGATATTTTTTTACCTTTTAAGTCTTAGTAAAATTACGATGTAAACCTTACTTTTTTGTTGTTTTGCAATTGTATTTCACATGTTGTTTGCATGACATTTTCTTCTCTACCATCAAAAAATTAAAGCTGTCATTTTTTTATGTTAAAAAAATATTTATTAATAATGTTTCAATATTTGAGATTGGTAATCACTGTTTTTTTCTTAGTATTCTTTTTGCTTACATAGAGGGATGTATCAGGGAACTAACTGTGATGCTGGCACAGAGAAGCAACAACAACATCAAAGGGCCAGGGAGTGTGCTTTTACAGGTCATATGTAAACCTCTTTGGGATATCTGAAAAAGAGGTAAGATGCCAGTTCAGGTGGTCATATTTTCGTTTGTAGAAAAACCAGGCTAAATGTTGATGTTCTCATTGACCAACAGTCTCAATGCCGGCATAAAAACATCAATGCGATCTGGTCCGGCAGTAAGTAAACAATGATAAAAATGAAAGAATAAAGTTTAAGCAAATGCTGTGCAGTTTTAACACACTTCCTGTCCCTTTCCTCTCTAACCCAGAGGGCTGCTGTTAACTTGCTCTTGGATCTTTATCCATAGCCTGGAGAATAGCCATGACTCCATTATTATGAGGCAATCAGAAATATGGTATAGATTAATTTAGCGACAAGGTGAACACGTGTGGCTATTAGTTAAGTGTATGCCTTTTTTTAACATAGGTTTTTAAAAAAGCAATGTTATATAAGTGTGCATAGAGCATAATAATTTACACAATGCTCCATATATTTGTCCCAAGTTTAACAATACTGCTTAAATAATTAATATTTTGTGGATTAGGATTGCCTTGAAACACACATTGATTATTTTTTCTACAAAGTGTTTTTCCTGCATGCAGGAGACAGCACCTACTCTCACTGGCTCTTCACTCTTCTTTTACATCCAGCCACAGATCAAAACATACTGGCACATATCTCTATCAGATCAGTATTTGAACAAACATTCAGGTGTCTAAAAGCCCACTTTTGTTGCCTTGACAGGTCTGGAGGAGCCGTAATGTTGTGTGCAACATTATTGCTCTGTGTGCTATTATGCGAGTTTGAGATGAGGTTATCCAACAAAACTTCAGTTGTGAATGCTACATAAAAATACATAGTCTCAAGCTCAACAGCACAAGATGCATGCACCTGCTTCGGCCCTGAGGGTGGCGCACTGTCATATTGAGGATTTTCACCAGTGATGTTCCAATCTCCCTCTATTGTTCCAAATGCTGGTAAAATGTCTCCCTCCACTCAAACTGCTGGATTTGTAGAATCTTCATCTTTTTGTCAGAGCTGATAAGGTTTTGCAGCAGAGACACTTGTTCAATGTTTCTGGACTCTGCTAAATGCCCTTCCTCTATCATCTCCAGGACATGCATAGACGGAGAAAGTGACTGTACTGCTGGCAGAAAGGAGATTGCACTCTCTGGTAACATATCCTCAGGAGTATGGGTTTCTCCAGTGTGGATTTTAATCCAACATCTATGAAAAGTAAAAAAAAAATGATTATGTCTAGTTATGCACATTTATTTAATTACTCATCTTAATTCTTATAACAAAACCATAAGGTTATCAAGCTACTTGTTTAGAGTAAAAAAAGAAAACAAAACAATAAACAAAATGAATTATCTATCTATCTATCTATCTATCTAATGTGCAGTGGATTCTAAACCCCAAAACCTCTGGCAGTCTTGTGCAAATGTCCACTTTTGAAAGAATTGGGGCAGCATGGCGATTTAGTGGTTAGCACTTCTGCTTCACAGCACTGGTATCATTAGTTTGATTCTCGACCATGGCCTTATCTGTGTGGAGTTTGTACGTTCTCCCCATTTTTGCATGGGTTTCCTCCAGGTTTCCTCCCACACTCCAAAAACATACTAGTAGGTTAATTGGCTGCTATTAAATTGTCTTTAGTCTCTCTCGGTCTGTGTCTGTTCATGTTAGGGGATATAGACTGTAAGCTCCAATGGGACAGGGATAGATGTGAGTGAGTTCTCTGTACAGTGCTGCAGAAATAGTGGCGCTATATAAATAAATAGATGATGATGATGATGATGATGATGATGATGAATTCTGATTGGCTGTTTTATCTTGGCCCTGAAAACTCAGAGAATTTTGTCACCTCAGAGACCCTTTAAAAGACTGACCACTTCCTCATTAACTTGGGTATGAGGAGTTAAGTGATAGGAGAGGAGTGAGTTGGTTGGCAGTTATCAATATAGAATTTTGAGACTGTTGAGAGGTGTCTTGCCAAGTTGTGAAGTCTTGGTACTTATTGTCTGTTTGTCTTATAGTTTGCTGTGTATTTTCATTTAAGTTTTGTATTGATTTTCATGGGTATCAGTGCTGGTTTGTCCTTTATTTCCTCTGTGTTCAGTGTTTTGTGTGTTGTGGAGAGTGTGGAGAAAAATAGAGTGAAAGTGGGGAGGAGAAAGAGAAACAGTTAGTTCTGGAAGGTCAGCAAACATTAATTTCAATATTAAAACAAATATTAAAACATTAATACTTTTCTTCCCTGAAGAAGCCCTCCCCCTGCCCCTCATTTGAGGGGTGAAATGCATTAGTCACATACCACTCACTAACTTCATATGGTTTGTAAAGCAAGTTGATGCTGAACAAGCAGCACTTTTCTTAACAAACTCTGGAGACACAGAGGAGTGCTACTGCAGGGTTCTCAAGTTACAAGAGACCAAATATGTACAGGTTTCTGTAACAGACAGGATTAGAACCAGATGGTCTCTCCAGCAGAAAAGATTCTCAAAAAAGCAGCACCACCCTGTGACCCGGATAAAGAACCTCCCTTTATGGTGAGCAGACAGGAAACATAAGGAGATGACCTGGGAATATAAATTTTCCAGAATTTCAACAGAGGCTGCAATCCCCACATTGGACATGTAAGTGTATCATAAACAGGGCCGTAACTAGGGCTGTGCGACAGGGGCGACCGCCCAGGGCGCAACTCTGAAGGGAGGCGCAATTTAGGAATATTTTAGGTTAATTTGGTTAAAATTGAGGGCTAGGGGGGCGGCATTTGTCTTTCTTGCCCCAGGCGCTAGAATTCTAAGTTACGGCTCTGATCATAAGGTACCATTACCCTCATTAAACTATGTTCCCATTTTTGTGAAGAGCTATCTCATACAAAAAGTATTCTTTCAACTGTCTAGTTTGGTAGTGTATGATTAAAAACAAAGACATAAGCACACGTAACAGCAAAGTCACAGATGTATCATACAAACTTTTCAGAATTATTGTAATCAGTGAATATTTTGGGCCTGCTTCATCTTCTGACATAAGTCCTGTTGTGTGATGTATCTTGCGCGAAATTGCTCTGTGTATGCTAAGAAATGGACTTTATGCCAGTTAACGCAATTGCATGCAATTCAGGTCCAAATGCAAATAACACTTCTGACTGACTACAACTAAAAGGAATGGAGGCAGGAAGCGTCAGACACATGTATGCAATTTATCATAAGGGCGTGCTGAGGTCAAACACACGCACATTCGTCCAAATCAAACTCTGGGCATTTCTTAGGTACCTGTTTTTAGCTATATCACTTGCACTAGCTATAGAGCAAGTGTAAGTTCCAACTGATAGTGATTACGGACATGTATGGATATCTGAACATGTATTTCCAACTAAGAAACTATAAAAATTAATTGTATGTACAGTAGGCATTAAGAACATCCTGAATTATGTATTGCATGTTAAAAAAGAAATAAAAAGTGACATATTATGATTAATGATTATAGTATTAAAACAATATAAAAAAAAATGGTGTGGGTATTTGCTGATGGGTCTGTCTGCATATGGCAAATAATGTATAGCCAGAATGTACTTATACCCATATGCAAAAGGAAATGTTTCTTGAGATCTGCTTGTACTTGAACACGGACGTATGTGCATGCAACTTACATCCTATTTTTTAAACGCAATTTGAATGTACGTGGCCTTCGAAGACAGCCCTTTGTGTCTATGTTATCATATATTTAGTACAAGTTTTGATCTAAGACACCTCTTTGCACTATGTAGCATTTTTACTAGAGATACTGCTCGGATTATAAAAAATACGACTGATCTGAATTTTGGGGTATGGAGTCAAAAACAAGGCAAAATATGATTTCCAGGAAAATGTCGGGTATTGCATGTTTTAAATTGAGATTTTATATATATATATATATATATATATATATATATATATATATATATATATATATATATATATATATATATGTAGCCCTACCTCCTATTCCCAGCTATTAGAATTGATAGCATGTGGGGAGGTGCTACAGTTGTGTGTGAGAAGTGCATTGCAGAGGGTTGGAGAGTATGAAAGCTCAATTAATGTTTACTGGATTAGCTGTCATTTTACAGCAGAAATCTTTACAGACCAGTCTGCAGTAATTGTGAGCTGATAAAGTAAGTCATACATGCCAACTCTCCCGGAAAGTCCGGGAGACTCCCAAAATTCGGGTCAGTCTCCCGGGCACCCGGGCAAGCTGGCATTTCTCCCGCATCCCAATCTCACCAAGAATCGATTCTCGGTGAATCACGCCATTTTGGGGGGCGGGACGAGGCCAATCACGTCATTTTGGCCCCGCCCCCCGCGACGCAAATTACATTTTCGCGGGGGCGGGGCCAAAATGACGCGATTTGCCTCGTCCCGCCCTCCAGTCACGCCCCCTCTCCCAGGAGTTGGTAAGTATGAAGTAAGTGTGAGAGAGAGAAGGGTAGACAACCAGTGACTACCAGTAGTCATAGTATATTAGTATATTAGTAAACTAACTAGGAGTGAACAAAAAACTAATTATTTGTTACTTTTAAAATCCAAGTGTCTGTCTGTGAAGGCTATAGCATGAGAGGCAGTATCACTGACATCAGTGCTAGTAAAATGAGTACTCTTTGACTCTGAGCAGCACACCCATAAAAATATATATTTTGTGCTTTTAAAATCAAGTGTTTGACTGTGATGACAATTGTGTGAGGAGCAGTATCACTGACATATGTACTAGTAAGTGGCCAGAAAAAGGGTGGCCTTTGACTCTGAGCAGCATACCCTCCAAAATATATTTATTGTTTCAAAATCCAGGGAGTATATTTACTAATCTGCAGGTTTGAAAAAGTGAAGATGTTGCCTATAGCAACCAATCAGATTCTAGAATTCATTTATTTAGTACATTCTACAAAATGATAGCTAGAATTTGATTGGTTGCTATAGGTAATATCTCCACTTTTTCAAACCCGCAGTTTAGTAAATCTGACGGCAATTGTCTCAGGAACAGTATCACTTACATCTTTACTAGTAAGCGGCCAAATAACAGGGTCACTTTGACTTTGATCAGCACACCTCAAAAAACAATATATTTCTTGCTTTTTAAATCCAAGGGGTAAATGTACTGAGAAAAAACAATCAGATTCTAGTTATCATTTATTTAGTACATTCTACGAATTGATAGCTAAAATCTGATTGGTTGCTATAGGCAACATCTCCACTTTTCAAACCCGCCGGAAAACTCTCAGCTTTATACATTTACCCCCAAGTGTTCACTGAAGGCAATTGTGTGAGGGCAGTATCACTCACATCTGTACTAGTAAGTGCCCAAAAACACTGAGCAGCACATCCAAAAAAAAACCAAATACTTTTTTTCTTCAAACTAATTGTATACATTTTAATGAAATTGAGAACAGTATCTGAAGAATTGCAACAGTCCCTAATTTCCCTAACTTATTCCCTGCCTTCAGCTTGTATAGTGGCACCTGCAAGTAACTCCAGGAAAAGGCTCAGAATGGTCCTGCTACTGCTCTTACACATACTAGAATGCCCATAGCCAACACATTCATACATTTTCTGTAATGTCCCATGCCTCACCTTCTTGCTCTGAGTGAAGGTCTGTCAACTCCTTCTTAAAAATCTTGTAAAACTGGTGTTCATCAAAATGTAGTACAACTTGTATGAGGAATACCCTTGTTTCCACTAATTTGTAACGGTTGCCTTGTTGTCTGAATGCAGAGAGCCCTGGGATGATGGATACATGTGTTAGCCTGGTAATAGAGGCGCGGAGTCTAATGGTGTTTACCTAGAACCGCCGCAAGGCAGAATGGACTTTAACGGCCGGGAACACGCAGGACACGACCCTCTGACCAGTCACTAGGCGTAACACAGCGGAGAGAAAGGGAAATCCAAAAGCAGGTCAACTAGCCGAGGACTGGTACAATGGCGTTGGCAAGGTATAAAAAAATCAATATGCAGAAGGGAAGTCCAATAACAGGCCGAAATCTGGTACACAGGTATTAGTGCAGTACATAATCAGGATCCCAGAAAGAGAGGTCAAAACAAGCAAGGACTGGTGCACGAGGGGTTAACAGGCAGAAGTACTTTCCAAAAATGATTCACAAGGAAAACCAAGGTCAGTAGCAATACAGCATAACAGGTAGTCAGTATGGGTATGGAAACCTGTTGCTCTGACACTGTAAGAGTGTCAGAGTGGGCTTTATATACACTGCAGAGTATGCCGCTTCCCAGCCACAATCATGTGACTGCCCAAACCAGAAAGTGCTGATCTAACACAGAGACAGAGGGAATCATGAGCACAGGTTTGTGACACGATTACTAACAGAATCTCTAATGCTGGATTCCAGTGGGGATGAACTAATATTATATGATTATGAATTTGATATCAGTGATGAGGATAATGATGAGTGTGATGACATTGTCAACATTGAGGAAGATGACCACTGTTATCCTAAAGTTAATTAGTACATTTTTAAAATCCTTATCTATTCTACAGTTCAACAAACAACACAAAATGCTTTCTTTGGCAGAGGCCTAAACAAATCAAGCACTTCAGTCACAAAAGTAACATTCCCTGTTGCTAAAGTGCTTGGTTTGATAAAATATTGTGGATGGCAGTTGGATAAAGCTGTACACTGGCACAGCTCTTAGCCCAAGCTTCCACTTTTCCTTCTGCTCACAGATATAATGCTTTGGATATCTCTAAATACTGTTGGCAAACGTCACAGCAGCGCTGAGAATCAACTTCACTTCTTACTGAAAAACAAGGCTGTTTTAGGATCTACAGAACTAACATTTCTGTCCAATTGTGGGATCCACAGAGCTCAACTATCATTGTTGTTTCAACATCTGTTCAACTACCCACTGAGCTCAGTTGTGTTTGCTGTTACCATCACTGTTTGGCTGCTGGACCCTCTGCACCCAACTGTCAGCATCCTCATAGAATTCATCATGTCAAAGCGGCAGAAACTGCCTACTCCATTAACCCCAGCCAGCCACTTCAGCCCTAGACAATACAGCTCCAGCTACTACATATAGTCTCCGACAATCCAAGCCCCAGCCATGGCACAACAAACAGACCCGCTACCTGCAAAAGTGCTCCCACACTACAGAGCACCAGTGGAGGAAATCTCATTCCTATCCCGATTTCCTCCTCTATAAATTCATCCCTTCATCTCACAGCACTACTCTTTCAATTGCCAAACAAACATTCTTTAAATCTACAATATCCACCCAGTCTTCTAACCCACATTGCCTCTTTGCCACATTCAACTCACTTCTCTGCCCACCAGCACCCCCCTCCTTCCTCCCTCACTGCCCATGATTTTGCCACCTATTTTAAAGTCAAAATTGAAACCATTCGACAAGATTTCCTCATGCCAAATTCCACTCAGTTCACTCACTCTACCCACCTTTACATACACTCCCCAATCCACCCTTAATACATATTCTCCAGTAACTGAAGACAAAGTCTCTGCACTCATTTTATCATCTCACCCTACAACCTGTCCACTTGACCGTATTCCATCCCAACTACTCCGCTCCCTCTCCTCCATTTCATGCCCACCTCTAACTCACCTCTTAAACCTGTCTCTCTCCACTGGCACATTTCCATGCTCCTTTAAACATGCGCTCATCTCACCTATTCTAAAGAAACAATCTCTTGATCCAGCCTTTCTCTCCAACTACCACTATATTTCTCTACCCCCCTGTCTATGAACTACTTGAGTGATTAGTGTAAAAAATGCCTGCCTCACTCTCGCCTCTCATTCCATTCTCGATTCTCTGCAATCAGGCTTCCACCCCCAACATTCCACTGAAACTGCTCTTACAAAAGTGACAAATGATTTACTTACTGCAAAATCTAATGGTAATTTCTCCATACTCATTCTCCTGGACCACTCTGTTGCTTTTGATACTGTTGATGACCCTCTTCTCCTTCAAACCCTTCACTCCATTGGCCTTCATGACACAGTTCTTTCCTGGTTCACTTCCTAGCTATCGAACCGCTACTTTAGTGTTTCTACCTTTGGTACATCCTCCCCTCCACTCCCATTATCTATTGGGGTCCCACAAGGCTCTGTTCTTGGCCCTTTACTTTTTTCATTGTACAGCTCTTCTCTTGGGGCACTAATTTCCTAATTCAGCCTCCAATACCACCTCTCCATTGATGACACACAAATCTATATCTCTTCCTCTCGACTTCTCTCCTTCTGTACTATCTCGTGTAACCAACTATTTTTCTGCTATCTCCACATGGATGTCCCAATGGTACCTAAAGCTCAACATGTCCAAAACATAGCTTATCATCTTCCCTCCTGCCTGAGTCATCATCTGCCCTCAAATCCCCCTCACTGTCAAAAACACCACAATTTCCTCAGTCTCCCAGCCCATGCCTAAATGGCACACTTGATTCCGTCATCTGCTTTATTCCTCACATCCAAACTCTCTCCCAGTCCTGTCGACTCCACCTTAAAAACATTGCCAGAATACGCCCTTTTCTTACTCAACATGCTTCCAAAACTCTTATCCATTCTCTCATCATCTCTCGTCTTGACTATTGCAACCTCCTGATTTCTGGCATTCCTGACACCCATGTATCCACATTTCCATCCTAAATGCTGCTGCAAGACTGATCTTCCTCTCTCACCGCTGCACATCTGCTGCACCACTTTGCAAATCTCTACACTGGCTCCCTGTGTCCTCCAGAATCAAATTCAAATTACTTACCCTTATCTACAAAGCCCTCAACAACACGACCCCTGTAAACATCTCAAATCCCATATCAAAATACTCTCTTAGATCTACCTTTGACCTTTGCCTTGTCTCATCTCTGATAACCACATATTAGTCCTGCCTACAAGATTTCTGGCTTGCTACTCCCCACTTATGGAATTCCCTACCATGCTCAATCAGACTTTCCCACAGCCTTCAAATCTGTAGAAGCTCTTTGAAAACCTATCTCTTTTTTATAGGTAACCTTATCCTCGATAACACAATTCACACTAATGTACCCTCACAACTATCACAATCTCCACTGTAAGCCACACTAGCTCTTCTTGTTTCAGCTGTGCCCTCTTCCATTTAGAATGTAAGCTCTCTAATGAGCAGGGTCCTTTATATCCTTTGTTTTCATGTCTGCATTTATTTTGTCTATCTTCTATGTTCCAGTTTTATGTATGCACTATTTTCCCTACTTTACGGCGCTGCGGAGCACTGTGGCGTCTTACAAGTCTATGAATATAATAATAATTAAGCATTTTTAATATACACCATAAGGCTTGGTGGGAGGGCCCAAGAACAATGCTATCTTGCACTATTTTATATTATGGTCTTTGTCAACCTTGGTCTATTTTCTCTTTTATAAAATGTCTATTGAAACTGCTGCTATACATCTAATGAGCTTTTATTACTGACTCTCTACAATGTGTCACAATGCTGTTTAATGTGGTATTTCTCCCACCATTTCACATCTGGATGCATCCCACCTTGGTCTATCATCCTGTCTAAAATGTCTATTGATGTTGCTGCAATCCATCTAATAAGCTTTTGACTCTCTACAAGGTGTCACACACACTGTCCAATGTTGAGAATAACAAATAATTCCATGCCCCTTTAATTTTTACTAGTATACACAAAGAGATACACTACTCCTACTGATTACATCACTTACTTTATTTGCTCTCAGGAGGTATAATCTCTTTTCTGTGTACTTTTTTGTTTTATTTTTATTGAGGGTAATGGATTCCCATTCAGAAACCCCCGTGAAAGGCAGCATTGGTTTAAAACTTCATTACAATGGTCAGACACAAAAGAACAGCACAGACATCTTTTCCCCGTTTCCCAGAATTAACACTGTGCCCTCTTTGTCTAGTGCTTCCTGGAAAAAGGCCTTAAGCATTATTTAAATTATCTCTTTACATTATCTCTTAGTGGGTGCAGGCATTTCTGTGTCACTGATCATGTGTGATCATTCAGAGCCAGTATAATGAAAGCTGTCAGTTTGATGATATAACATAGCATTTTTAGCAGTACAATGAACATTATCCGGCCAGTACATGTGATATTCACATGAATATTTATACCTTCTCAGAATATTGCTAACTTCTTGCAGACATGGAAAATGCAATTTAGAAGAAACCACTGCCTGTAGCTGGAACACACAGTCAAGGTGACATATAATTGGTTATATTTTGCCTGTTCGGATATCTGTTCTGTGCAGATGCCAGGTGCTCTTTACTGTATTGCCTGACTGAATGATTGATATTTTTGTATGGCAGAGTGTTGTGTAATATAATTTTCTAATTTTGATATGGGCCTAGTAATTTCTAGCTATACTTATTTTTATTGTTTAATTTAATTCTAAACATTATAAAACCCATGTGTATCAAATATGTATAGCTAATTGCCCTTTTGGAGAAACTGATTTATTCTTACTTGGCCATGACATTTCCCAGATTTCCCATTGTCCAGCATTTTCATTTATTATCTTCTGTTTCAAAACATTCTTACCGTAATAAAATTGTATTAGAAGTTATAGATAGATAGATAGATAGATAGATAGATAGATAGATAGATAGATAGATAGATAAGATAGATAGATAGATAGATTATAAGGACACAATTGTGCCCTTTTATTAAAATTGACTATAAAAAATTTCATTGCGCCATGTTAATTTTGTAAGGGAGGGGGTATGGTGTTTGAAGGGCAACATATTAAATTATATTAGAGCGATTAAGATTACATTTGGCGTGCAGCAGTCAGAGGTGATTTTCCATTTGCATGGCAAATTTCATCTTAATAGCTCTAATACCTTTTAAAATGTAGGAAAAATAAATAGAAAATGAAATATTTGGTATAGAGTTGAAAATCTCACCATTTTTTCCACTTCCCATTTTGTAAAATTCACTGGCCGATTTTTTGGGGAGAGCGATACTCAGTGTACAGGGCATTATAAATCTAGGGGTTTGTTTTGTTGGGAAGCTATTGTGACAGTGGAGTGCCTTTGAGGGGTGACATTTTTAAGTAGCACTTAGTTGTTTTACAATTTGGTAAAATATGCCCCATTTTAAAGATAGGGCATGTCAAATAGAGGTGTGTGTGATGGGTGTACTCTGAGTGGCATCACTTGAGAGAAAATCAAGGCTGAATTCCCTCGCTTGGAGATTTTTATCTCTGTGTTGGAGGAATTAGTCTTATTTTCCAGCCACAGGGGAGCTTGTTGTTGTTTTGGAGCTGAGGGGGGCACACTGTACTAGTGTAAGCCCTGCTACCACTCTCATTTCAAAGTTTAATCATGGAAGTGGTGTCAGTATCTGCAGTAACAGAATCTATTTTAAACTTCCTGCCACCTCTGTGATGTCACTTAACTGCACCAAGCTGGGGATAAGAAATTTTAAAGTGCTCTCTCCTCCGGTTCCTGCACTGATCGCACAGAGAAAGGATCAGTGCAGGAAAATAGGAAACATATTGTGCTTTTTCTGCCCATTTGACACTAATAATCCTTAGGGATCCAGTGCAGAAAGGAAAAGATGCAAATTAAAAACATCAATTAACATCATTACATAGAGCTCAATGCCAATAAAATTGAGTGGCTTATTAGCATACGTCCTATAACTTCCAACAGAGACTTATTACGCATGTGGTTACTTAACAAAATATTAAAACAGTAGGTCCAGTATTTGTAGTGATCTAATACGGTGAAATTTTATAGCTGCAAAGCTGTACATTTACACCAGCAGATACATAAGAAGAATAGAATGTGTGCAAAGAGCATACTCATAATTAGGGTCCATTTACCAGTGTAAAATATGTCACAAAAGAAGTATTAAATAATATGATGTTATAATAAAAAGGATACATAAATGGGGGTGTGACCTGACAGCCAAGATGATAGGATGCAGTCTGTGAGAGCTCCGCACTCACTCGTCCAACCCCTCGCATCTAATAGCTGAGTTCGCTAAACCCTCCCCACTGCCTCAAAACAGTCTCAGGAGAAGAAAGGTGCATGTTTGGGGACTGCATCTTTGTGCTTTCTCCAGGGATGCGGTCTAACTCTCTCTCCAGCGCACCTCAGTGGCATGATTCCCCACGTCCAGGCGCCACCTTACCTCATCCCTTTTGACTGCACTAGCTGATAGTTGTGGGCAGCCCTGATTGCAGAGAAGGGTCCACACACATCCGGAGGACTGGTCGCAGCTCACTCACTGGGATAGAGGTGAGATTCTGGGCATCAGTGTGGCCATCTTGTGCCAGCCCCATCCCCAACTACTGGATGACTTGTGCTTGCTGCCGACACCTGAGTAACTATTACACCTGTTATAGGAGGAGATCTGCACCCCCTCACTTTCCACTCCTTTTCTGCTTGAAGCATGGTGCTCTCTGCAGAATTGAGGGCAATCAATAAAGCGATAAGTCCTCTCCCCCCTTCCTACCTATCTACATCTGGACAGGGGTCATATACTGTGGACGCTGATTCCATCCCCACATTTGCTACGCCCATATTCCCTTCACCACTCTACTACTAGGCTAGACTAGGCAAACATTTGAACATAGCCATTGCTGTATTGTGCCCACCCATGGCATACACCTTCCTGCAACACTGTACAGACCTCACAAACTGCTGTGCTCAGCCTTACCACATGCTATAATACTGCTCAGCAGTGGGGGAACCTGCATTTTTACTGTCCTCCATACACAGCAACACTGTTTAAATGGGAATATCTACTAGTATTATTGATCTACTCCTTGTCTGTGTGTTGGACATCCAGTGGTTGTTCTATATATTGCAGCCTATTTTCCTCTGTGGAGACTCTGAACTGTGAATACTGATTCATCTGTGAGTTTACTGCGGCCATTGTGTTTTCGCAACACTCACCTTGCAATACAGTGCCTCCTCACAGGGGACCTTTCATCTTGTCTGTGCAAATATGTCCGGCTTACTGGGGGAAACTTCTGCTGCAGAGTCACGCTGCTTGCAGAATAATCTGTGAATGTCCCTCCTCAAGCCTTTCATTAACATGCAGACCTTTCTCATTCAGTCCCCCTCCCACCTGCGCCAATCCAGCATGTGAACACGTCTTGGCCCTCCCTTGACCTTAGACTTGAGTTCTCTGTTTATTTTGTGCCCATAGCACTTTCTTTGCATCTCTTCTACTCTATATTCCTTTGTTACTTATACTGGGTGACAGTTATCTCTTATATTCCTTCTCTCTCATGCATAAGGGTGAATGGACAATGGAGGGACAGACTTGTCTTAAAGTCTCAAGAAATTTGCATACGCTGATGCTAACTCCACCAGAGACTCCTCCCCACAGAGGCAGGAACACTCTGATTCAGAAGACTCTGATCACTCTCCACTAGTGATGGGGAATCTAGTTAATTTTGAAGATTAGTTCATTCTGTTCTAGTTCACACAAAAGATTAGTTCAAAAGATTAGTTCATTTCACTCATTTGACTCAGTAGTTCATTTCACTCATTTGACTCAGTAGTTCATTTCACTCATTTCACTCAGTAGTTCATTTCACTCATTTCACTCAGTAGTTCATTTAGTTCATTTAGCTCAGTTAGTTCAGTTAGATCACTGGCTCTGGAACACTGCTGCGAGAAGTGATTGGAGACATAGATCTAGTCTATTACACATACTGTAGGCATATATACTACATCTCATTAGATGAGTTATAGTCCTGTTAAAATGATCAGATAAGTTTAATATGTCAGATCATTTTTAATATTTTAAAAAGGGCAATCACTTATACAAAAACTAGTAGTGACATGTTGAGCTCTGCAAAGTTAATTACATTTTCATTATTATTTTTTATTTACATAATATGCAAATGAAAAAAAAACAAATTCAGAGTATTATAAAGTGTCACTTTTTTGCTTTTAAAATTGAGATCAGTGCAAACAGGATATAGGGGAGATGTATCAAACCTTAGGGGGGAATTTTTACAGCTGTAAAATAGGCATCAAGTCACTGGGGGCGGGGCCAAAATGGCGCAATTCACTAAGCCCCGCCTCCTACACCAATACCCCGCTCCAGGAACTCCCAGACGTAAACAACATAATGTTGGCAATTATGACTAATCAGCTTCTGTCATTTATCTAGCAGAGTCTATAAAATGACAGAAACTGATTAGTTGCTATGGGCAATGCTTCCACTTTATCTCTCTTGAAGGTTTAATACATATCCCCTGTATATATGGTGCAGTAAACAGAACTACAGTATATAACATGCAGCACTCAGCAGTGCAGTGTGTCTTGAGCTGACAGGGAAGGGAATGTATCCTGTGACTCATGAGCTAAATGATCTGAATGATTGAAAAGATTCGAAAGAGTGGAAAGATTCGAAAGAGTAGAATAATTTGAAGAGTGAAATGATTTGAAGACTCGTATGAGTCACTGAGTGAAATGAACTAGATGAACTAATGAACTCCTGAGAGAATGACTCATGACTCATAGTCAGTGATCAGCTCCAGAGTCTCACACAATGTCTGAGCACAGCAGTGCCACCTTTGGTAGTTTAGAGGTACTGACTCATGAGTATTAAATGAGCGAGCTGAATAGAAACAAAAGAGCCAGTGTGAATGAGACAGTGAGTGAGGCTGCTGGAGCTGCTCGGCTTTATCTCTAACTCCTCCCACTTGTTTTAGTTCCTGGTGAACTAATCTTTGTCAGAGCTGTGAACTAAATGATTTAGTTCACTTTGAAGATTAGTTCATTTGAACTAATCATTCGTGAACTACCCATCACTACTCTCCACTGACCCATAAAGACCTGCGAACCCTGTTACATGAAATCAAGGAAACCAGATGTTCTTTGCAGGCTGTTTAGGTGAAGGTCCTTCAGGCTGTTTAGCTCTCTCAAGGCAGAGATAAATTACTTTGGGGATAGAACGGACCACCTGAAATCCAAGTTGGATGCAGTTATCTCTTCTCAACATTCAGCGGATGTCAAGCTCCAATGCCTATGATAAGACATGCTCCTCATCCAGGAGCAGGGCCGCTGAGAGGGGGGGCGGGTACTAATTACCCGGGCCCAGGCATGTCAGGGGGCCCGGCCAGGGCCCTTGCGCTGCCATTTTTTTTTTATTTTTTTATTTTTTTTCAAAATGATTTTTTTTATTTCTTTTCTTTGTTTTTTTGGTGGCGGCGGGGGGGGGCTCGGTCATTGGTGGGGGGAGCAGGCTAGTTTTAAAAAAAACGAACCATACTCACCTGATTGCGGAGCCGGCATTCCTCCTCTCTGCTGCTCTGTGCTCCATTCAGTCTGTCTGAATGCCGGGTATGATGTCATCATGTCATGCCCAGCGATCAGTCAGTCTGGAGCAATGGAGCACAGAGCAGCAGAGAAGTCCAAGAAAGGAGAAAAGATAAGTGAAGGGAAAAAAACGAGGGAGGGGCACTGAGGGGTTAAAAAACGGGGGGGGGGCAGCATGACAAAGGGGTTAAAAAACGAGGGGGGGCAGCATGACAGAGGGGTTAAAAAACAGGGAGGCAGCATGACAGATGGGTTAAAAAAGGGGGGGCAGCATGACAGAGGGGTTAAAAAATGAGGGGGGACACAGAGGGGTTAAAAAACGGGGGGGGGGGGCAGCGTGACAGAGGGGTTAAAAAATGAGGGGGCACAGAGGGGTTAAAAACAAGGGGCAGTATGACAGAGGGGTTAAAAATGAGGGGGGGCACGGAGGGGTTAAAAAACGGGAGGCAGCATGACAGAGGGGTTAAAAAATGAGGGGGGGCACTGAGGGGTTAAAAAATGGGGGGGCAGCATGACAGAGGGGTTAAAAAATGAGTGGGGCACAGAGGGGTTAAAAACGGGGGGGGGGGGGGGAAGCAGCATGACTGAGGGGTTAAAAAATGAGGGGGGCACAGAGGGGTTAAAAAACGGGGCAGCATGGCACAGTGGGGTTAAAAAACAGGGGTCAGCATGGCACAGTGGGGTTAAAAAATGGCGGGCAGCATGGCACAGTGGGATTGAAAAAGGGGGGGAGCAGCATAGTATAGTGTGATGAAGGGGAGCCAGATGAAGAGGGCAAAAGCAGCATGGAGGGCGCAGTGTGATCATAAGGCATGGCGATGATGAAGGGGCACATTATTGTAATATTGTAGCTGGAGGAAGGCCTAATTATTAATCGTGGATGGTATTGATTTAACGCCAGGGTTGTTTGGAATTATCTAAATTTAGCTATTTTTTTCCAAATAGGGCCCCCAGCATTCCAGGATCCAGACAAGCCGCAACTAAAGAAACATGCAGCCACAGGTGGTGAAAGTGAGAAGAACAGGTAGGAGAGAGCAGGACAGTATGTGAAATGTTGTGATTCTAGTAGGGACAATGTCAATTTTTGGTGAGTGTTGTGCCCAATGTAAGGTGG
Organism: Mixophyes fleayi; assembly: GCF_038048845.1. Classification (NCBI taxonomy): domain Eukaryota; kingdom Metazoa; phylum Chordata; class Amphibia; order Anura; family Limnodynastidae; genus Mixophyes; species Mixophyes fleayi. The sequence goes on along the minus strand of NC_134408.1, from coordinate 104,334,671 downwards.
AGGCCAAGACTGAACTCTTTGTGTACACACTGCATTTTTTCTATACTACACTGTGGTGCTAGATGTCCTGAAAGTCAGGAGTGCTTGGACATATGTGACGCTCGGGTGAATTGAGAGTCTAGTGATTTTGATGTGTTAGCCACGTCCCAATGGCGCATTTGCCACGCCCCCAAATGCATGACCACACCCCCATTTTTTTTTTTACCATACTCAAATATAAGGGGGGCCCCATGAATTTGTTGTACCGGGGCCCTGAATTCCTCTTGGCAGCCCTGTCCAGGAGCATGGAGGGCTTGACACAATAACCAAAGAATCTTGGGAGTCCAGGAGGGCATTGAGCCCTCTTCCCGCATGCCCATTCCCACTTAGAGTAGACATTCTAATTAAGGTATTATAAAAACAAGTAAACCACTTGGTGTAAATTAGGGAAAGCTATGTGCTAGAGGAACCATTTAGGACAGTACTAAATATAGAAAATAATAACCTTAGCAAACATGCCTACATATTTTGGGATATCAGGCATAGAGATAGGGGCAAAACCGCAAAAGGGTTTTAAAGTAAAGATGCTGACTGTACAGGAAAGTCACAATTGTCACATATCTTTCGGAACTATATGTGATATTGTTGTAATTCCATCATATTTGATATGTAAATGTGCGACTGGTCTATTGAAGGAGGAATTATGTCTCTCGGATACGTCCAAGAAAAGCTAGGGTAGGTCAAAACTTTTGGACTATTTTTGGGTAAACTACAATTGACCTCCAGGGGACATTTCCTCCCCCACATTAGAATCTACACTGCCTCTCTGAATGCATTTTCAGTTAAACTTGCTTAAATTTCCCTCTCAAACACAACTGCATTGTATTTTAATTTCATTTATATAGCGCCACTAATTCCATAGTGCTGTACAGAGAATGCACTCACATCAGTCCCTGCCCCAATAGAGCAGGGACTGAACTATCTACATACTGTTTTACATATCTATATGACTATACATTTGCTATATACATAGTGTCCTATGCTCTTTCATTGTGATTTGTTCTGTGATAGTTAACTATATATTAAAAGCAGTAAGGAAACCTTTTAAAAGAAGCAGCACAGATTTTTTTCCATTTGCCTAACAAGCTTAGTGTTCCAGCATGTATATTTGTGTAACAGAGTTTTGATGTTTTAACCGTTTGATTGCTGGTGTGTATTGCTAATCTGTGTGTAACAAGGAGCAAAGGATGCACCAATGTTGGACATAATATTAGGGTTCTATTGCCCTTATTCAAGCGGTGGTGGCAGATCCAGCTCAGTCTTACAGTATTATAGGCCTCTGGGCAAAGTAGTGCACTCGGGCCCTACTTACACAACCACTCACAGGAATAAAAATGTAAATTATCGATAACATTAAGTTAATATTTATTGGTACCTCCAACAAAATTAGTGTTTAAATATTAAAAAACATGCTGAACAGCAATGTTTAATCTACACAAATGCTTGGACAAGCATGCTTGTGTGGTGGGAGGAGGGGGAAGAATTGGAAAAAAGGGAGAAACAGCAGATTTAAAGATATTTTTGCATGAAAGGGTGCAGAACAGAGTCAAACAAAAAATGAAGAAAAGGCTTCTAATATTTTTAACAGTCTATTATTATTATTATCGATTTGTAGGGTGCCAGAGTGCTCTGCATCGCCATACAGTAGGGAAAACAAGAACATACATAAAACAGTACATACATAAAACAAAAAAGACAAGGCAGACAAAATGAATGGAGACATGAAAACAAAGGATATGGAGGACCCAGCTAATTAGAGAGCTTACATTTCAAGGGGAAGAGGGCACAGCTGAAACAAGAGGAGCGAGTGTGGCTCAGAGTGGAGTTTGGAATAGTTGTGAGGGTGCATTAGTGTGAATAGTGTTATCGAGGATAAGGTCACCTCTAAAAAAGAGATGGGTTTTAAAAGAGCATCTAAACATTTGAAGGCTGTGGGATTGTCTGATTGAGTGTGGTAGAGAATTCCATAAGTGGGGAGCAGCACGGGAGAAGTCTTGTAGGCGGGAGTGAGAGGTGGTTATCAGAGACGAGACAAAGCGCAGATCAGAGGTAGATCTAAGAGGATTTGAGGGAGAGTATTTTGATATGGGATTTGAGATGTATGCAGGGGTCGTGCTGCTGAGGGCTTTGTAGGTAAGGGTGAGTAATTTGAATTTGATTCTGGAGGACACAGGCAGCCAGTGTATGGATTTGCAAAGTGGTGCAGCAGATGTGGAGTGGTGAGAGAGGAAGTTCAATCCATCCTAAATGCAGCAGCATTTAGGATGGATTGATGTGTGGATATATGGGTGTCAGGAATGCCAGATAGCAGGAGGTAAAGTTTTGGTAGCATGTTGAGAAAGAAAAGGCCTTATTCTGACAATGTTTTTAAGGTGGAGTGGACAGGACTGGGAGAGAGTCTGGAGGTAAGGAATAAAGCAGATGGTGGAGACAAGTGTGACACCAAGGCAGCGGGCTTGGAAGACTGAGGAAATTGTGGTGTTATTGACAGTGAGGGAGATTTGATGGCAGGTGGTGACTCTGGCAGGATGGACGATAATAAGTTCTGTTTTGGAGATGTTGAGCTTTAGATAGCATTGGGACATCCATGTGGAGATAGCAGAAAGACAGTTGGTTACACGAGATAGTATAGAAGGAGAGAGGTCACGGGAAGAGATATAGATTTGGGTGTCATCAGTGTAGAGGTGGTACTGGAGGCCGAATGAGCGGATTAGTGCCCCAAGAGAAGAGGCGTACAATGAAAAAAGTAAAGGGCCAAGAACAGAGCCTTGTGAAACCCCAACAGATAGTGGGAGTGGAGGGGAGGATGTGCCAGAGTTAGAAACACTAAAGGAGCAGTTTAATAGGTAGGAAGTGAACTAGGAAAGGACTGTATCACGAAGGCCAGTGGAGTGAAGGGTGTGTAGGAGAAGAGGGTGATCAACGTATCAAAAGCAGCAGAGAGGTCTAGGAGAATGAGTATGGAGAAATTACCATTAGATTTTGCAGCAAGTAGATCATTGGTCACTATTGTGAGAGCAGTTTCAGTGGAATGTTGGGGGCGGAAGCCTGATTGCAGAGAGTCGAGAATGGAATGAGAGGAGAGAAAGTGAGACAGGCGTTTGTACACTAATCGCGCAAGTAGTTTGGAGGCAAAGAGGAGGAAAGAAATAGGGTGGTAGTTGGAGAGAAAGGCTAGATCGAGAGATGGTTTCTTGAGAATAGGTGAGATAAGCACATGTTTAAAGGAGAATAGAAATGTGCCAGTGGAGAGAGACGGGTTGAAGAGGTGAGCTAGAGGTGGGCATGCAGTGGAGGGAGCGGAGTAGTTGGGAGGAAATATGGTCAAGTGGACAAGTTGAGAGTGAGATGATAAGATGAGTGCAGAGACTTCTTCTTCAGTTACTGGAGAGAATGAATTAAAGGTGGATTGGAGAGTGTAGGTAAAGGTGGGTAGAGTGAGTGGAATTTGGAATGAGAAAATATCTTGTCGAATGGTGTCAATTTTGTCTTTGAAATAGGTGGCAAAATCATGGGCAGTGAGGGAGGAAGGAAGAGGAGGTGCTGGTGGGCAGAGAAGTGAGTTGAATGTGGCAAAGAGGCAATGTGGGTTAGAAGACTGGGTGGATATTATAGATTTAAAGAATGTTTGTTTGGCAATTGAAAGAGCAGTGCTGTGAGATGAAGGGATGAATTTATAGAGGAGGAAATTGGGATAGGAATGAGATTTCCTCCACTGGTGCTCTGTAGTGTGGGAGCACTTTTGCAGGTAGCGGGTCTGTTTGTTGTGCCATGGCTGGGGCTTGGATTGTCGGAGACTATATGTAGTAGCTGGAGCTGTATTGTCTAGGGCTGAAGTGAGTGTTTTGTTATAGAAAGAGGCAGCCTGAGTAGGACAGGACAATGCAGTCATTGGAGAAAATAGTTGTTTTAGTGAAAATGAGAAATGGATTGGGTTAAGAGTAATTAGGTTTCGTTGTGTACGTGTGTATTTTGGTGGAGGGGCAAGGGCATGAGGTAAGGTGAGGCTGAAGGAAAGGAGGTTGTGATCAGAGAGTGGGAAGGCTAAATTGGAGAAACTATAAATGGAGCAGCAGCGGGAGAAAACAAGGTCAAAGGAGTGCCCATCACAGTGGGTGGGCGATGAGGTGCATTGGGAGAGACTAAAGGAGGAAGAAAGCGAAAAAAGTTTAATGGCAGTAGAGACGGTGATATTTTCAATGGGAATGTTGAAATCACCTAGTATGAGTGTAGGCAGGTCAAAGACTAGGAAATAAGTGAGCCCGGCTGTAAAGTTGTCAAGGAATTTGGAAACTGGACCTGGGGGTCGATAAATGACATCAACACGAAGGTGGAGAGGATAAAATAGACAGATAGTGTGAACTTCAAAGGAAGAGAATGAAAGGGATGGTTCAAAGGGTATGACTTGGAAGGTGCAGCTTGGAGAGAGTAGAATGCCTACTCCACCACCTTGAAGTTTGAAGGCTGTTCTTACAAAGCCACTGTCGCATCATAGCCTTCAAACTTCTTTGTGCTCCGTTCCATTTCTTTCATTATTTACGCTTAGTATATAGCAAGGGCAGGCAACTGACATGGACTGTTAAAATATTTAAAAAACTTTTTTCTAGCTTAACTGCTTCTAAAAATGATGTGTGTTGATTTTGTCTTGCGTATGTATAATTAGTATGTGTACATTGTTTTCGTCAAGGTCAAGATATATATTCGCAACGGCAAGATCACATGTACAGATAACAGCTGATATTGAGGAGATTAGCCCACCGAAACATTTTAATAAAGAGGGGTTGAAGGGTGTGGGCGCATGGATGTGAAAGCACTATTTAGGTGCGATTCAGTAAATCTATAACCTGTGGGATAGGTGAGTGATAGATTGAGTGTTGGACCCCATGCATTAAACAACCCAAAATCAGTGAAGCCGGGAGCGCGTTCCTGACATTAATCTACATACAAAACTTTCATTGCACACCACTCTGTGCATTGGATAGATTACTATAAACAACCCATTCTTATCACTTGTATAATTAGCTATAAACAACACTGAGTTATAGAGATTAAAACATCCCAAAAGCTTAAAATATCCTAAACTATATCAATTAGAGCTATCTTTTACCGCTCTTATTAGAGCAGGTCACCACACTTAGGGGTCTATTTGCAAAACTGTAACAAGCCAAAAATCTGGAGAATACAGCTGTTTTGTCCAGAAAATTACCAATAACTCAATTTCTCCAGAGAATGGTCATTATTTATCAAGGAGTTAAAGCAGTCAAAGCAAATGAATCCATTTTTTTCTAGAGAATGGCCAATAACTCCATTACTCCAGATAATGGCCATTACTTATCAAGAAGTTACAGCAGGAAAAATCTGAGATTTCCTCTCACTTAACCTGTCCACTGCAGTCCCGATAGACATCTATGGACAACTGCATTGTGACCCAAATTATGTAAGGGGCAAAAAGCCCCACCATTCTTTTAAAACAAATTGCAAGCTCTCGTTAGCTTACCTTTTTAATGAAGTTCATAGGACTCCTTCCCCATCAGAGAAGATGCTCCTCATCCATCATTGAGTCCCATCACTAAGCTCATGCGAGCCATATATGCGCAATAGTCACACAGGGGTCAGAGCCTTCATTCACCAGCAGCGGTAGGCTATTTAGTTTGAGGGGGGGTTGTCGAGTCTTGCCAATGAGCCCAGGCTTGATAAATTCAAGCGGCGGGACGTTTTGTATCGTTGCGGTATGCAGTGATATAAAATGAATCTTACTGCTGCCCACTGGATACCAATGTTAAATAGACCCTAAATTTAACAATGTAAATAATCATTACTTACCACCAGAACACAGCAAAAGAAATCAGAAGACTTCTAGCCTACAAGGGTAAGTTTGTTAAAAGCTGGTCTGAGAAGCAGGCTACAAGGACACTGTGTACATTCTTCAAGGACAAATACTTTTTCAAGGATAACTGATACATTCACCATCTCAATCCTCATTTCTAACATCAACTACCCTACATATTCTTCATAACACTCAAGCACAGGAGATGGTAAGTAGAGAGACACACGCTAAGCCTTTTCTCTCTCCCTTTCTCCCCCTTTCTCGTGTTTTTCTCAACTGAACGGACCATCTCCAATGGAAGACAACACCAAGAGGAAAACACACTAACAACATACAAGTTAATATTCTGCATGGAAAGATAGTGTGTCAATAATGCCTAACAAAGAGGGAGATAAGACATGTTTTTTTGTGTTTGTCTGTACCAAGGTACCAGAGAGCTAGATAAAACCAGGGGGTAAATGTATTAACATGCGGGTTCTTCAACACCCGCGAGTTCAGCGTCTTCGGTGAATAAATTTAAAGCGGCGCTGCATTGTAAAGGGGAGTTTCCCTTTACAATGCAGCGCCGCTTTTAATTTAATCGCCGAAGACGCTGAACTTGCGGGTGTTGAAGAACCCGCATGTTAATACATTTACCCCCAGATGTGTGTGTGGGCATGTCATGGATAACCCCTCTCTAGCTACTCTCTGATTTTATATCTTATCATATATTCCAACAGTCATACAATATATCACCTCTATTTTGTCAGGAAACCACTCCTGAACCCCTTTATCTGTCACAAACCGACCTCTGCACACTCGTGACTTGGAAGCTTACTGTAAGGGAACATACAGGATTCCAGCCCAAATCTCACACTCACTTTTTTCTCTAAGGCTACAAATTTACTAGTCCCTTTCTTAGCACAGACACCTGATACCAAACTGGCCTATGTACAGGGTATCAGTTGAGCTTATACTCATTTCCTCAATTTCTCTGTGTGGCAGAATTTTCAATTTGACATATGAGCTGCCCGTCGGCATATTTGAAAACTGAATTATTTATGTCTATATAAAATATAGCCAAGTCAGCACACGGTCTCCTTGAGCCAGACACCATGCTGATTGGTTTTTAAAAGCTTATTTAGGTGTCAAAACACCATCCTAGGCCAGGATATAGTTCACTGAAGAGTCTTTTGAAGCTGCCACAGTTGACACTGCTCTCTTCTAACACTGGGATGTGCAGAGCCACCGAATACACACACAACAGACTCTCTGACTTCACATTTTACACTTTAGTATCTCAATTTTTCAATGGATTCATTTGATATACCATATTTACACTGCAGTTATGATTTAGGCCTTATTCCCCATAATTATGTGATGGGTTAACCCATATAACCGTTTTTGCTTTATGATCCCTACAAGGCTTCTCATATTTAAAATCTGTCAAGGGAGGAAGATGGTCCTAAGATAGGTGTGTTACTAAAAAATGTGTCCGGCAACAGCAAATTTATATAAGATTTTTCAAATGCATTGTTTCAGGTTCACACTCCTGTTAGAGTGCATGCATGAAATAATGAAACAAATATTTGAATGTTGTGGCTTATGTCTATGCCTTCAGACTGATTGGTAAAATCTAAGCTAGCATTACTGTTTTATGTACAAGAATTGTAGAGCCATATGCTGAAACACAAATACAGTTATAAATAATTGTCCTATAAACCCTGCTACGAAAGAATACAGACTTAAATGAGTAACTCTATAAAATAATCTCATGAAAACATAAGCTGGCAGTTCATTATTATTTTATTTTTACACTCACTTCACTACTCTTTACTCTCTCATTCATTTTTGATTGGGTATTTAGCTTATCCATTCTGAAGATATATTTTGTAGCTTTAAATCTAAGTTTGGTTGTTTTTATTATTTAATAGTTAAGGCCCTGTTAAAAATTATCTTTTCTCATATTTTGTATGCATCAAACACAATGTTCAACACCTGACCTTTGTTACTGAAGCTTTGATTGGTGCATAGGAAAAAAAATGTATTGCTAATGTACAAAAAAAGTGAGGTGTTCTTCTCCTACCTGTGAGGTACATCTCTTTGGTAACAGGTAACACTGATGATGTAAGAGCTGGAGAGATCTGACTACTTCTTGTGTGAGAAACACAGAAAAAATAATATAATCTATCAAGTGCAATGATTCTATATAGTTCTACTGTTTAACAATAGTGCCCTTAAAAACTCTGCAGCTCTTACAAATAGGGACCATTGAAACCCTTACCACCTAAATATCACAAGGTTACTAAACAGAATGAGAGCACTAAGATATAAAATATAACAGTATTTATTAAAAATAATAACACTGATACAACTAAAATCAGTATTCATATACAAAACACAATTCATTTATAAAACATTACCGTTAAAGTTAGGGACATTCAAATAGTAATTTCATAATGTACATAGTAAATAGGTTAATTGATATTCAGTCTTCAAGGATCCTTAGTAATTTTTAACCAATTGTAATTAAGCATGCATGCTGTTGTTTCGGGTGGGGTATGTGTGTGTGAATGCTATAATTACGACAAGTGTAGGAGTGACATCAACATTGCGAATGCAGTACCTACGACATGCAGGAAATCTAGACTTGATGAGAAAGTGACAGGCAAGAATTCAGATAAGACAACATCCGATATTGACATTGACGTCAATTCAAATGGCGACAATTACATTGCTACTATTAAGGGGGCAATGTGAGGACCCGGCAGCTGCATAATGTTTTTTAGGAACGGTTATACATTATACAGCTACTGGGTCCTTGCATTGCATCCTTAATAGCAGCAATGTGACTGTCGCCATTTGAATTGAAGTCAATATAAGTGTCGGTCTGTTGTCCTGCCTGGATTCTTGCCTGTCACTTTTTCATCAAGTCTGTATTCCCTGCAAGTCTTAATTACAGTATTTGCAATGTTGATGTCGCTCTTACTCTTGTCGGAATTATGTCAATCGCAATGACGACCACAGGTTGTTTCAATAGTTTATAGTGTATAATGAAGTTCATTGGTTTTTTCTTAGCATGTTAGTAAATTGACTCTTGTAGGTATATATTAGAATGTCAATAATCAAACAATGATATTCCAGAAAATGCCCACACCAGCAGATATTGTTCAATCACCCACACATTAAAAAAAGTGACGGAAGCACTGGGGAAGTTGTTAATGACAGATATATATGTCTCAGGCTTGTGTCTTCCGTTTTTTTTTTAAAACCCCAGGTTGATTGCTTGTATTTGAGCAAGAACTTCCAAAAGATTGTTTTCGGCTGCAAAAAGATCCGGTGTAACGTTCCCTGGGGCTATGAATGGAGAGCGTAGGGTTGGCTGAATTCATTAGGCCCATTCCAAGGCTTTCAACTTACCAGACACTTTGCTGGTAATCAGGAGTTGCATTTGTGAGGTGCTGTTAACAGGCAGTGAGGCTGATCCCTCATTCTCTCACTACCTGGTGGCCTGGCGAGAGACATTGTCGTTTGTAAGTTCTGTTATTTTATGTGTGTGGGACATTAGGTCCTTCCACTTTAGAGAGAGAATTTGAGAGGGAATTCCACTTTACAGAGGGAATTCCACTTTAGAGAGGAAGTTAGTTAGAGCTGGAGAAGCTAGGACTTTTGTTTATGTTTTGTTCATTTTTTAGCTGCTAAATAAAACTAGCTGCAGCTACTTGTATTGAGGCACTGAACTGGCATGCTGTTACTTGGCTGCTGTATGGGAAGTGCTGCCGTTTAACCCCATACAGCAGCTCTAACCTGATCTTGCAAAACTTCTAAAAAAAAAAGTAAAGTGTTACACGATTAGACCGGAGTGTATATGCTACATATTACGGCTCATAACTGGATCAATTGGCTGCACATGAATCAGTTGGACCCACAGACTTATTGCTAAGAAAAAGGACAGCTATATATTGTTTGTTGCGGGTTGGATCCATCTCCTTACATCAGGAAGACTTCTTATTCAAATAAGTATATGTGAATTATTAAAGAATATCTGCTCCTATGTGAGAAGCTGTTGGGCATATGGGTGGCATGTGAGAGAAACTGATAAGGCAAATGGGGTGGCACATGAGAGAGGCTGGTGGCAGTTTAGGCTGGCATGTGACAGTAAAGCTGGTGGGCATATGGTATGGCACTTAAGAGAAAAGATAACGGGAATATGTGGTGGCACGTGCAAGGAAAGCTAATGGGCATAAGGATGGGTACGTTAGACAAGCTAGTGGACATAACGAGTGGTATGTGAGACAAGCTAGTGGGCATATGGGGTTGCACATAACAAAAGCTGGTGCACAGATGAGACATGAGAGTAAAGCTTGTGGGCATACGTTGTGACCTGTGAGAGAAAAGCTGGTGGGCATGTGGAATGGAACATGAAAAAAGTTAGTGCGCAGGAGTAACGTGAAAAAAAGCTGGTGTGCATAAGAGGTGTCATGTGATAGAAGAGTTGATAGATAGAAAAACTTCAATAAAACATAAACATCAATTGCCATATGTGCTCATATAGTCTAAAAACTATTTATCTAAATTATCCAATTGACAAAAAACATGTGCAAATAAAAATCAGAGCAAACAAACCTCTAATACATGTATTTTGATATGTTCATCACTTCAATGCTTCTTTTTAGTCAGTGACCAGCTGACTCAAAACTTGGGAGAACTCTGTGTTTTCAAGTTCAATCCTTAATTGTTTCCAACTGTTGAATATTGATCCATGGAAAAATGTTCTTCCACATTGCTAGCAAAATTATGATTCTGTAGAATACTCTGCACTATAAGTGCAATCCTGACTTACCTGGAAGTTACGCTGTAGGTTCGAGCGCAACAAGTGCGCCACTGGGAAAATACTTGATAGCTTATTTGTACACTGAAATTTAAAGTTGATATTTGTGTGCTACATGAAAAACAGTCATTATTTAACAGAAAACTAATTTGCACCCCTTGCATTGTAACATGGTTTTGTACAGGAGACTGAAATAAGAAACTTTTTAATTTAAGATCCTTAATGAATCAGGCCCCTAGAAATACTCTCTACATGCCCCATATTTGATTATTTGTAAGTCTCCTACACACACTCTGGGTCTGCCAGTCACAATGACCTAAGGAAGAGGGTGATAAAATTGTTGCAGTTGCATATTCACTATGCTTGAGAATAAAAACATCTATATATGCTGAAAAAATAATTTTGCTTAGGTGGGAGCTGCAATGTTATTTGACTCATCATAGGTAAGCATCATATTATGCAGAGCTATACATTGAGGGGATAATGATACAAACAAATTGTATACAATGCTATGAAACAAAAATAAAGATGCATTTTAATAATGAGCTTATTATCTAAGTAGTGTGGGGAACAGTTATTAAAGAAAAATAATTGATTGTTTAATCTAGTTGCTTAAAAGGAAAATAAATACATTTAATAAAATATTAGTTTAAGATTGAATTATTCAGCGCAGCCAACATGTTACCTTAGAGTTTTATTACTGAACCTTCTCTTCATAGCAGCAAGAAGGAAGTTTTGATACCATTTGTACAATGGGAACTGTTCTCAAATATACATAAATTATTACAGTGTTATACAATGCTCCAAAGAGAAGTTCATTATAATATGCAACAAGCTCTGTCTCTATGAGCGGATTAAATGTCATCTTTGTTTTCGGGTCCTCATTCAATGTTGACTTTTGGCTTTCTTGATCAATTTACAATTAGTGAAGTCATATTTAGAATTTAAAAAAATATGATTTAATAACATGTATGATAGTGATATTTTCCAAGACTCTTAACCTTTTATATAATATTTATCTTATTATTAAAATATTTAACAGAGATTCCAGCCTATTTGTGAATGTTAATCATGGCATCCCATAAACATTGTAAACAATGCTTTTTACTCTACTGCTCACACCTGGATGTTAGCCAAATACGCAAATCTATTCAGGATTGTATTTGATTCTTTCTTGGGTTTATTATAACTATATTTGCAAATCTGTGTTTAACATATAGATTAGTTTCCCAGGTTTACACATGAGACTCTTACTTGAAATTCAGCTAACTTTACCACAGAGACAGGCTAACTGAATGGAAGGTATTTTGAATCAATATAGGAATTTTGTTTTTATCCTACTTATTATGGGAAAATATAGCATCAGAGTAAAAATACAACAAACTGACAATTAAAGTTACAATCATATCAATTTATTAAAAATTCAACTTTAACACAGTTGAAACAAAAGGTAGCAAAATAATAACTGCATATGTTTGTGGTTAACGTGTGAGAGGCTATTGTAAGGCAGATTCATTATCAGCTACCAATTTTAATGCAGCCTTTGGCATTTTTCTGCAGCTACCCGTGTAGATATAAAAGATTAACTAGTCATCGTAGGACTCATGACTTTTTTAATTTTTGCACCACTTTGATGAACTGGTTCAAGAAACTATATGTGGCCAGTATGGTTTGGTTGGCATGTTTTGGGTGAATCGGAAGTGAGATCTACTTTGTCTAGATTTTGCCATCAGAACTGTTGACTGCAGATGTAGATGTTAATATTGTGTAGGATTGCAATATAGTTTAGAATGTGGCATAGTGTGGATGACCATATATTGTGGAATTGCCATAGTGTGGGTGTCCGTTTAAAGTTAAACTAATATGCAATTGAGAAATCCCCAAAACACCACCACCACCACCACCATCACTCCACCTCAGTGTGACTAACACTCAATCATGATATTTGTGTAAAATAAACATGCTCCATCTGTAGTATAGGTGGAACTTCATTGACATCAGTATGTTATGTCCGGTGTAAGTGGTCAAAGTTTGAATGTTGCGTGGGATGCCAGTGTAGTGTACGTGGTGTATAAATATATCAAAGATGTAATTGAGCTTGTTATCGTGTAAGTGGTTGTACAATGTAGGTGTATTTTGCAGTTGCAGTTGGCAGCATAGAATGAGTCAGTATTGAGTGGTCTGGTTGTGTAGTTATAGCATTGTGTTGTTTTCATTATTATGTAGAGCGGAGGTTAGTATAGGTAGAATAAATATTACCTTATACATCCCAGATAATAAGAATATATAGTAAGAATTGCATTCATTGTACAGAATGTAAGTGTATAGTTGGTCAATATTGAAAAATAGACACCTTGATTGCCATAGATGCTCATAGGTTTCTATCAAAGTGCATGACTTTTCGAATCAAAAAGGTGGCATTTGCAAAAAAGCTAAAATTTGCAATTGCAATAGGAGGAATTGGGCAGAGAAAGGGAATTGGTGCATCTAGATTTGCAAAGCTATGTTAAAATGAAATTTATTTTTGCATAGTAAGATTTTAAATTTGTGATAATGAGATGCAGCGATGGAGTTTTTTTATGGATGTTCTTGCTTTGTAGAAGGTCCCATCCCCATTTTCACTCAGAACCAGTTTTGAGTTGGCAGAGATCCTGTCTTGTGGTAGGTATACTAATGCACTATGTGGGGAAGAGTGTGTGTAAGTGAGCCTCATGTAGAGTTGAGACGCAAGTCCATTTGCATAGCGCAAAAAACAAACAGAGTCAATCCCATCTTGCATTTACAACTCTTTGTGCTTATAGAAGCAGATTTGGGGAGTGTAAGCATAGGCAAAGCACAATAAGGGCGGTTCAAGTAAATGTGACTGATGTAGACCTGGACGCAGATACACCAGTTAGGAAATGCATCTGGTGCAAGTGCTCTACCCCTGGTGTAAGTTGTGAACTGATAATGATAATAATCTGATGAGATGCATCCAACTCATCATACTTTGCAGAAGGTGTCTATTTTTGGACGCAATTTACGACAGTTTTTTAGAAAGAAATTGCATCTAACTGTACATGAGGCCCTGTGTCCTCCACCTAGTAAAATCAAAAAAAGTAATACTCATCCGATCACAGCCATGGAACACTGTACGGAGATAGTGACTTGTATTATTGTTTTAAAGGCATACATGTTACACCTTCCAGTTGCAGTTTGATCAGCAGAGAAGCATATTTCTATTTGAACTTTGACAAATGACAGATAAAGCATAAAACACAAAAAAGTTCCACATGTAGCAAAGGTAGTAAAGATCCTATGATTAGCCAAAATAAGTAGTATTTTAGCAGACAAATGTAACATAGTACCGTAGTTGATGAAGTTAAAAAAAGACATCAGTCCCTCAAGTTTAACCTATTTTGGATCTATATTTTGGATGCCTCTCTTATATTGGAAATTGATCCAGATGAAGCGACCACCAATCTGTTTCAATCGGGTAAAATTCCTCCTGACCCAATATTGCAGCCCTATTTCTTCCTAGATCCACTAATATCCTTCATTTTAATTAATGGTTGTAACCCTGGATACCCTTTTTTGCTAAACATTTGTCTAACCCTTTCTTAAACATGTCAATTGAATCTGCCTTCACAACTTTCCCTGGCAGTGAATTCCATATCTTGACTGTCCTTAATGTAAAGAACCCCTTCCTTTGCTGGTTGAGAAACTTCCTCTCCTCTAACTTTAGGAGTTGACTGTGTGTCATGTGTACAGTCCTTGGGGTAAGAAGTTCCCATGAAAGTTCTCTGTATTGACCCATAATGTATTTGTTGATAGTGTCAGGCGCCGTCCCCGTGCTGTGTGTTCCACACAGGGACGAACGCCTGCTTCCTCTGATGAGCACCTGGTTGCCAGGCAACCAGGCGCACTTCCGGGTCTCTCTCGGACTTCGAGTCCCGTTGCCTAGCAACGGGACGCTACTTGCAGATTCTGGCGGTGGTGTTCAGCGTCACCACTGCCAATAGACAATAGATAGACCAGCCCCCTTGTACTATAAATATCTGACTCTGGCACCTAGTGGGTGCCAGAGTATTAGGTCTCCTGTACTCCAGCGCTCCTTGCATTATTTCCTGTATCCTGAGCCTACCAGTGAATGACCCGGCTAGTCCTCTGACCACTCTCCTGTCTCCTAGTGATTTCTCGTGTATGACCCGGCTTCGTTGTTGACCTCTCTCCAGTCTCCTGCGCTACTAGTACCTGACCCGGCTTGTTATTGGACCTCGTCTTCGGATCTCCCTTTTGGCACCTCTCTCCAGCACGGTTTGACTCGGACCGCCTGACTCCTCTTCCATCCACGCTTCACTGGTTGCTCTCTCTGAGGACCGCGACCTGCGTGTCTCCGCAGCAAAATCCATACTCCCTTGCGGGGGTCCCTGGCGAAGACCTGGGACACGTTAGACTCCGCGCCTCTTTGCTGAGCAGCACAGAAACCAGTAAGCTATACTCTCCTTATTTCGTGACAGATAGTAATCATATCGCCTCTTAGATGCCTGTTTTCTAAAGTAAACATGACTAAACTAGCTAACCTTTTCTCATAACTTAATAACTCCATACCCTTTATCAATTTTTGTCACCCTTTTCTGAACCCTTTCTAGTTCCAAAATGTCTTTTTTATAGAGTAGTGTCCAAAACTGTACTCCGTATTCAAGATGAGGTCTTAACAACGATTTATATAGTGGCAAAATTACACTGTCTTCCTTTGTATCTATGGCCCTTTTTATGCATGTCATTACTTTAATGGCCCTTGCAGCTGCTGCTTGACATTGAGCATTATTGGTAAGTCTGCTGTCTACAAGCACTCCCAAATCCTTTTCCATTATAGATTCTCCTAAAATTATCCCATTTATTTCATAGATTGCGTGCTTGTTTTTGATCTCTATGTGAATAACCTTACATTTATCTGTTAAATTTCATCTTCCATTTAGTCACCCAATCCTCCAGTTTATTTAAATCCCACTACAGAGAAACTACATCTTGTGCTGATTTTATCTTCTTGCAAAGTTTGGTGTCATCTGCAAAAATGGAAACTTTGCTCTTTAAGCCATCACCAAGGTCATTAATAAATATATTAAAAAGGAGTTGCCTCAGCACAGAACCTTGAGGTACTCCACTTAACACTTTTGACCAATTAGAAAATGTTCCATTTATCACAACTCTCTGTTCCCTATTCTCTAACCAGTTTTTAACCCAAGTACAAATGTTGTTTCCTAGACCCAGTTCCCTTATTTTCTAAACCAACCTCTTGTTTAGCACTGTATCAAAGGCCTTTGCAAAATCTAAATAGACCAAATCTACTGTACTACCATGGTCTAAGTTCCCACTAATTTCCTCATAGAAACTAATGAGATTAGTTGACATGACCTATCCTTCACAAATGCATGCTGATTCCCACTAATAATCATATTGCGCACCAAATACTATCCCTTAATATACCTTCCAGTAGTTTCCCCACTATTGATGTCAGGCTTGCAGGTCTATAATTCCCTGGTTGTGATCTCATTCCCTTTGTAATCAACAGCACCACATCTGCTATTCACCAAGCCCTTGGTACTGAAAAACTGCATCTCACTCTATGCACTCTATAAACTCCTTTGGCATATTAAACTTTGCCATTCTAAAGTTTAAAGTCCTAGTTAATCCCTTATACTGTTTCTTCAGGAAACTAATTTCAAATGAGACCATATTATGTTCACTGTTTCCCAAGTGCTCCCTTACTTGAATGTCTACATTAATTGTTATTACTAGGTTCAGTACATTCCGGTTTCTAGTTGGTTTCTCTACTATTTCGGACATATAGTGATCTTTTAGCGTGCTTAGAAACCTTTTGCCCCTGGCTGTATCACAAGTCTCAGTACTCCAAACAATGCCCAGATAATTAAAATCCCCCTTAATTATAACTTGAACTAGTTGTGTAGCTTTTTCAATTTGCTGTAGAAGTTGGGCTTCCTCAACCATACTAATATCTGGCGGCTTATAGCATGTCCCTCCCTATCAGCAACTTCTCTGAAGTTTTTCCTCCACTGGATATTTCCACCCACAATTCCTCGATATTATTTCCAATACTCTTGTAATTAACTTCCTGTATACTTGGTTTTAACACTGACTTAATATAAAGTCATACTCCTCCTCCCCTTTTATTTACCCTATCCCTTCTGAAGAGAGTATTGCCCTCCAAGTCGACTGCCCAATCATATGTATAATCCCACCATGTCTCAGTAATTCCTAAAATATCTTGCTCGCTACTTGCTACTAAACTCCCCCATTTTAAACATTTATTTAATGAAAGAGGTTTTTCTACAGTGGAGGGACATTTCTGTCATCTCCCAGACACAGGGAGAACATACAAACTCCACACAGATAAGGCCATGGTTGGGAATCGAACTCATGACCTCAGTGCTGTGAGGCAGAAGTGCTAACCACTAGGCCACTGTGCTGCCAATAATGACAGATTTCCCTGTATAAGCTTCCACCTGTCCTGCACTCATTGCCAGTGATAGAGTAACATGTTAGAATCTGGGATAGTGTATCTGTATCCTGTGTGATTCTGACCTTTTATCAATTTTTAGCTCTTCTGGTTTCTGATAGCTGGCTGTGCAACCTATTGTCTTCTGGTTCCTTATATTTGGATTTGCAACTTACAGTTTGCTGGCTCCTGATATTTGGCTTTGCACTGACATACTATTCATATAGCCGTACACAGTATCCTCAGGCATGGACTCCGGTAAATTTCTGTCATGAGCTGCAGTTCGCTGTCTACTAGGGTCTCGCGTCCTGGCCGTGGCAACCAAGATGTCACTTCCTCCCATGCACCCCGGTTGTCACTGTCACTCACCGGACCGTGAGTGCCTCTTCCCGGACATTTAGGAACCGTGGCCGTCCTCCATCCTGAGGGTCTGCGCATGCGCAGCCCTTTCCTATACTTCAGTGTATGTTCCTTTAACTCAATTGGCAGATCAGGCAACCTCCCTATATTAAGCACCTGTGGTCAACACCACGTTGCCTGATCTTGGAGTCTCATTTCCTATGAGTCTCTGAAGGTATTCCTCGTGTATTCAGCGCTGCTGATTCCTGTGGTTTCCAAACCACTTCTACCTCTGTGGTTTCCATACCACTTCTACCATCAACTGTATCATCGTGACTGTTTGCTGATTCCTATCCGCTGCCTCCGTGCACTACAGTCTTCCAAACCACTTCAACGCTATTACTTATCATTGTGACTGTTTGCTGATTCCTATCCGCTGCCTCCGTGCACTACAGTCCTCTAATCCACATCACGCTATTATATTTCACTGTGACTGTTTGCTGGTTCCTACCCGCTGCCTCTGTGCATTCCAACCGTTACTTTACATCCACTCACCTGTTCCTCATCAAGTCCGTGAGCTGATTCCTATCCGCTGCCTCCGTGCACTACAAGCCTCCAGCCTGCAACTCGCCTGTGTTCATTATCGTGACTGTTAGCTGTTGTCTATCCGCTGCTTCCGTGCACTACAGCCTCCAGCCTACAACTCGCCTGTGTTCATCATCGGGATTGTTAGCTGATGTCTACCCGCTGCTTCCGTGCACTACAGCCTCCAGCCTACAACTCGCCTGTGTTCATCATCGTGACAAGTTAGCTGATTCCTATCCGCTGCTCCTGTGCACTGCAGTCTCTTCTCAGCTCTCCTGTGTTTCCTCGAGTCTGCTGCTCTCATTGCCATTTGCTACTCTCCGTGATCAACAGCTCCTGGTCTACTCTGCTCTCCCGTGTTCCATCGCTACTGACAACTATTGGTTGCTACTGGTTACCTCCGTGTACCGCAGAGTCCTGCTGCTGCTGACCGCGTTATCACCCATCTACTGCTGATCCGCTCTCCACGCCTTCACGTGTCCCGCAGGTCTACCCGCCTGTCAGCATTGGATTTATATCTCATCAACTACTCCTCTGCTGGATCATCTCCACTCTCCTGGGTCCTGCTTGAGTCCAGTCCCACGTGTTACTGATTCCTGTGGATTCGTGTCCCTGTTGGGCTACTTATCTGTGCGCTGCATCTACTGACCGCTGCCTTAGGTATCCTGGGACTTCTCATCCAGCCGGCCTCCTGCCGCTCAGGTACCCCTGCACTCCTATCTGACTGCCTGCTTCTGAACCACGGTATGCATACTTCTCATTGACTGTGCTGGTGTATTGCATACCTTGCTGGACTGTGTTGGTTCTCCTCTGGAGTCTGCTATCCGCTGAGTCTATTTGCCATCATTGACTGTGTTAACTTGTGCTGGATTACTTCAAGAGACTTCCTATATTTGCAGACCTGTTCAGTCATTTATATATATATTGTGCATGTTACTGTGGATCGTATATAAGGTGCCTGTGTATATCCTGTGTTGCAGTCTCTCCCCGTGCACCTCCTCACATATATATTCAGTGGTACAACTTGCTGGCAGCAGACCACTGATCCCTGTTTCCAGTATCACCTGTTCCAGTATCCTCTCACATAGCAGTGGTACAACTTGCTATCGCAGACCACTGACTCCCCGGATACCTCCACTTGGATTCCACTCCTTCACTCAGACAGCGGTACCACTTGCTATCTGCAGACCGCTGACTCTCATCACCTCCTCGTTTCTGTTGGACATTCCTCCTCACTATAGCAGTGGTACAACTTGCTACCGCAGACCACTGACTACCTTCACGTGTCCTTGTCCTACAGTTCCTCGTGTACTATTACCTCCATATTACCAGTGCTGCTAGTCATAGACTTCCCTGAGCATCTCATCATCTGCTGCTTCCTGGTCCGTGATCACCCAGCTACCAGAGTACCCTATTACCATCTACTTTGCTCTGGTAAGCCTATCACCTGGTGATCCCTGGGTAAAGACTCCTAGTGCCCGTGACAGTAAGATCAGGCCATGACAGACCCAGATACGGAACCTACAGCCAAAGAGATGCTGCAGCATCTGGTCAGCCGTGTGGAGCAACAGGATGCCCGCCAACAGCTGTTACTTCAGTGTTATCAATCGTTAACCTCCCAAGGAACATCTGGACAGACAGTGACAGCTACTACTGAGGCTCCTGTGCTTTCCTCCGTTTCCCCAGTGCCATCCCAGGTGTCTACAGCTTCTACGCTTCACCTGCCTACTCCGTCAAAGTACGATGGGGACCCCAAAACTTGTAGGGGTTTCCTTAACCAATGTTCAGTCCATTTTGAGCTCCAACCTCAAAATTTTTCTACCCATCGTTCCAGAGTGGCCTATCTTATCTCTTTGTTTTCTGGACAAGCCCTGGCTTGGGCCTCCCCTCTGTGGGAGAGAAACGACCCAATATTGCAAGATAGTGCCAAATTCATTGCTACATTCCGAAGTGTGTTCGATGAACCAGGTCGTGTGACCTCCGCTGCTTCCAGCATCCTCCGTCTGCGACAAGGATCTCATACAGTAGGACAGTACGTCATTCAATTTAGGATCTTAGCCTCTGAACTTCAGTGGAACACTGAAGCCCTAGTTGCCGCCTTCTGGCAGGGGCTCTCCGATAAAATTAAAGATGCACTGACTACCCAGGAGCTTCCTTCGTCACTTGAAGATCTGATCTCTCTTTGCCATCGTGTTGATATGAGATTTCGTGAAAGAGAGGCTGAGAAAACAACTTCTGCTAAAGCACCTCTTCGTTCTAACCCTCAATTTCGTCCAGTTTCACCCTCTGTGATTCCCATGGAGATAGGACGTTCCAAATTATCTTCAGAGGAGAGGAAACGAAGAGTAAAGAATAGACTCTGTATCTATTGTGCTGATTCCACTCATATGCTCAGCTCTTGCCCTAAGAGATCGGGAAATGCCAGGCCCTAACTAGTTCTGGAGAGGTGAAGTTAGGGTCCCTGGAGTCCTCTCCATCGTCCATGAAATCTAAAGTCTGCGCCTTTGATGTTACTATTTCCTGTGCTACCAAAACCTTTGAGTCACAGGCATTGATTGATTCCGGAGCAGCAGGAAATTTTATTTCCAAATCATTAGTAAATCAATGGTCCCTACCAGTGATTACCTTAAAAACACCCATTACTGTGACGGCTATAGATGGATCACGTCTCATCAACGGTCTCATCACCCAGAGTACGTCTCCAGTAACCCTTCTGATTGGTGCTCTGCATCATGAAGAAATATCGTTTTTAATCCTCCCTGTTACGACTAGTCCAATTGTCTTAGGCCTTCCATGGCTTCAGTGTCACTCTCCCCAGATTGACTGGCGCACCCCTCAAGTTACGTCTTGGGGGTCTGAATGTCACCATCGTTGCCTTTCCCAAGTCATTCCTCTCAAAGTACAGCAATCTTCCATCTCATCTACCTCACCGGGACTCCCTCCTCAATATGCTTCATTTACTGATGTTTTTGATAAAGCTCAGTCTGAACGTCTTCCTCCTCATCGTTCTTGGGATTGTCCGATCGATCTTCTACCTGGCAAGACTCCCCCCAGGGGCTGGGTCTATCCACTCTCGTTACCTGAAACTCAAGCTACATCTGAGTATATACAGGAGAACCTCCAGCGTGGGTTTATTCGACCTTCCACCTCTCCCGCTGGAGCTGGGTTCTTCTTCGTTAAAAAGAAGGATGGATCTTTACGCCCTTGCATAGATTTTCGTGGACTCAATGCCATTACTATTAAGAATCGGTTTCCCATTCCGCTGATCACTGAGCTATTCGATCGCATCAAGGGAGCCCGTATCTTTACTAAATTGGATCTTCGTGGTGCCTACAATTTAATCAGAATCCGTTCCGGTGACGAATGGAAGACAGCGTTTAACACCAGAGATGGGCATTACGAATATCTGGTAATGCCTTTTGGGCTGTGTAATGCCCCCGCTGTTTTTCAAGGTTTCATCAATGAGATCTTCCGGGACTTATTATATGTATGTGTCGTCGTCTATCTGGACGACATATTGATCTTTTCACAGGACCTGCCTTCTCACCACCAACATGTGGCTGAAGTCCTTTCCAGGCTACGGAAAAATTCATTGTTTTGTAAATTAGAAAAATGTTCATTCGAATTACCCCAGATTCCATTCTTGGGGTATATAGTTTCCGGAGTTGGCCTGAAGATGGATCCAGACAAGGTGAATGCTGTACTACATTGGCCCCAGCCAACTACTCTTCGTGCTATCCAGCGTTTTTTAGGTTTTGCCAATTACTATAGACGCTTTATTCAAGACTTTTCTTCCATTGCATCTCCTATTGTGGCCCTGACTAGGAAGGGGGCTAATCCTAAGCAATGGTCACCTGAGGCTCTTCAAGCCTTTCAAACACTAAAAGAGTCCTTCTCTTCGGCTCCAATCCTTCGACAGCCTGATGTGACACTCCCCTTCTTCCTGGAAGTAGATGCCTCTAATGTGGGCTTAGGAGCTATTCTCTCTCAACGCTCGGAACAGCAGAAATTCCATCCTTGTGCCTTCTATTCTCGGGGCCTCCTGCCCGCAGAGAAGAATTATACTATCGGGGACAAGGAGTTACTAGCTATCAAAGCTGCATTAGAGGAATGGAGATACTTATTGGAGGGAGCTCGCCATCCGGTGACGATCTTCACGGATCATAAGAACTTGTCATATCTCCAGTCTGCCCAATGCTTGAACCCTCGTCAAGCAAGATGGTCTCTTTTCTTTTCCCGTTTTGAATTAATAATAACCTTCAAACCAGCTGCCAAGAACAAAAAAGCTGACGCTTTATCTAGAGCTTTTGTGACGTCCTCTGACATAGAAGAGGTTTCCAACCATACCATTCTAGACCCCAAATGTATCTCACTGGCTGCTTCATCCACCAAAACGCTACCATTTGGGAAGACCCTCGTGCCTCCTACTCTAAGGAGGAAAATCCTTTCGTGGTTCCATGCCTCTCGTTTTTCTGGACACGCCGGTGAACACAAGACCTTTGAGATTCTCTCTCGAAGTTACTGGTGGCCCTCAATGAGGAGAGACGTCAAAGAGTTCATTGCTTCCTGTGAGCTATGTTCCCAGTTCAAATCCTCCCGCAGAACTCCAGCAGGGTTGCTGCGACCACTACCCATTCCGTCCAAACCGTGGACCCATATTAGTATGGATTTCGTTACTGACTTACCACCTAGTAAGAATCATAACACTATTTGGGTGGTGGTGGACAGATTTTCGAAGATGGCTCATTTCATTCCTCTATCTGGTTTGCCTTCCTCGTCTACTCTGGCTGAACATTTCATTAAAGAGATCTTCCGTATCCATGGATGTCCTTCTGAGATTGTGTCGGATAGAGGAGTACAATTCGTTTCCAGATTCTGGCGAGCCCTTTGTAAAACCTTGGGCATACGATTAGCACTCTCATCTTCTTACCATCCGCAATCTAACGGACAAACTGAACGTGTCAATCAAGATCTTGAGACTTTTATAAGGATGTTCTCTTCAGCCAATCAAGACAACTGGGTAGAGTTGCTTCCTTGGGCTGAATTCGCCCATAACAACATGTACCATGAGTCATCATCCAAAACTCCATTTTTTGTGGTCTACGGTCACCATCCGTCTTTTCCGGAATTTCCTGCCCTCCCGCCCACCCAAGTCCCTGCGGTGGAGATTGCTTGTCAGACCTTTAAAAATATCTGGTCTCAGGTCAAAACCTGTTTAAAGAAGACATCTATCAAATATAAATCTTTCGCAGATAAGAAGAGGCGGGCTATTCCACCACTAAAAATTGGAGATCGTGTCTGGTTATCTACTAAAAACATTCGTTTGAAGGTTCCATCTATGAAATTCGCCCCTCGTTTTATTGGTCCATATAGGATCATTCAAGTAATCAATCCAGTATGTGTGAAACTTCTTCTTCCTAAGAATCTTCGGATTTCTAATGCCTTCCATGTGTCTTTACTCAAACCTCTTATTATCAACCGTTTCTCAAATCCTCCCTCAGCTCCGCAGCCAGTTCAAGTTCATCAGGAGGAGGATTTTGAGATTACTGAGGTACTAGACGCAAAAATTTCGCGAGGAGTCCTCCGTTTCCTCGTTCATTGGAAGGGCTTTGGTCCTGAGGAGCGCTCTTGGATCAAAGCTGAAGATCTCAATGCTCCTGCCCTTTTGAAGAAGTTCTACTCCAAAAATCCGGACAAGCCCGGTTCCAGGCGTTCTGTGCCCACCTTTAAAAGGGGGGGTACTGTCACTCACCGGACCGTGAGTGCCTCTTCCCGGACATTTAGGAACCGTGGCCGTCCTCCATCCTGAGGGTCTGCGCATGCGCAGCCCTTTCCTATACTTCAGTGTATGTTCCTTTAACTCAATTGGCAGATCAGGCAACCTCCCTATATTAAGCACCTGTGGTCAACACCACGTTGCCTGATCTTGGAGTCTCATTTCCTATGAGTCTCTGAAGGTATTCCTCGTGTATTCAGCGCTGCTGATTCCTGTGGTTTCCAAACCACTTCTACCTCTGTGGTTTCCATACCACTTCTACCATCAACTGTATCATCGTGACTGTTTGCTGATTCCTATCCGCTGCCTCCGTGCACTACAGTCTTCCAAACCACTTCAACGCTATTACTTATCATTGTGACTGTTTGCTGATTCCTATCCGCTGCCTCCGTGCACTACAGTCCTCTAATCCACATCACGCTATTATATTTCACTGTGACTGTTTGCTGGTTCCTACCCGCTGCCTCTGTGCACTCCAACCGTTACTTTACATCCACTCACCTGTTCCTCATCAAGTCCGTGAGCTGATTCCTATCCGCTGCCTCCGCGCACTACAAGCCTCCAGCCTGCAACTCGCCTGTGTTCATTATCGTGACTGTTAGCTGTTGTCTATCCGCTGCTTCCGTGCACTACAGCCTCCAGCCTACAACTCGCCTGTGTTCATCATCGGGATTGTTAGCTGATGTCTACCCGCTGCTTCCGTGCACTACAGCCTCCAGCCTACAACTCGCCTGTGTTCATCATCGTGACAAGTTAGCTGATTCCTATCCGCTGCTCCTGTGCACTGCAGTCTCTTCTCAGCTCTCCTGTGTTTCCTCGAGTCTGCTGCTCTCATTGCCATTTGCTACTCTCCGTGATCAACAGCTCCTGGTCTACTCTGCTCTCCCGTGTTCCATCGCTACTGACAACTATTGGTTGCTACTGGTTACCTCCATGTACCGCAGAGTCCTGCTGCTGCTGACCGCGTTATCACCCATCTACTGCTGATCCGCTCTCCACGCCTTCACGTGTCCCGCAGGTCTACCCGCCTGTCAGCATTGGATTTATATCTCATCAACTACTCCTCTGCTGGATCATCTCCACTCTCCTGGGTCCTGCTTGAGTCCAGTCCCACGTGTTACTGATTCCTGTGGATTCGTGTCCCTGTTGGGCTACTTATCTGTGCGCTGCATCTACTGACCGCTGCCTTAGGTATCCTGGGACTTCTCATCCAGCCGGCCTCCTGCCGCTCAGGTACCCCTGCACTCCTATCTGACTGCCTGCTTCTGAACCACGTATGCATACTTCTCATTGACTGTGCTGGTGTATTGCATACCTTGCTGGACTGTGTTGGTTCTCCTCTGGAGTCTGCTATCCGCTGAGTCTATTTGCCATCATTGACTGTGTTAACTTGTGCTGGACTACTTCAAGAGACTTCCTATATTTGCAGACCTGTTCAGTCATTTATATATATATTGTGCATGTTACTGTGGATCGTATATAAGGTGCCTGTGTATATCCTGTGTTGCAGTCTCTCCCCGTGCACCTCCTCACATATATATTCAGTGGTACAACTTGCTGGCAGCAGACCACTGATCCCTGTTTCCAGTATCACCTGTTCCAGTATCCTCTCACATAGCAGTGGTACAACTTGCTATCGCAGACCACTGACTCCCCGGATACCTCCACTTGGATTCCACTCCTTCACTCAGACAGCGGTACCACTTGCTATCTGCAGACCGCTGACTCTCATCACCTCCTCGTTTCTGTTGGACATTCCTCCTCACTATAGCAGTGGTACAACTTGCTACCGCAGACCACTGACTACCTTCACGTGTCCTTGTCCTACAGTTCCTCGTGTACTATTACCTCCATATTACCAGTGCTGCTAGTCATAGACTTCCCTGAGCATCTCATCATCTGCTGCTTCCTGGTCCGTGATCACCCAGCTACCAGAGTACCCTATTACCATCTACTTTGCTCTGGTAAGCCTATCACCTGGTGATCCCTGGGTAAAGACTCCTAGTGCCCGTGACAGTCACCAGGGCAACAGCTGGGACACTTCTGACATCCACCGCCATGGCCCAGCTAGTTTGACAGCTGGGTGCGCTTGTGCATTCAGGACCTGTTTACAGCCTCCTGAGGCTGATTGCCACACCTGTGGCTTCCTCTGCTCATTTGCTCATTGGCTCCCTTATGTTTATGCCGGTTATAGCGTGGATTCCTGTCTGTTGCAAACCTGCTCCTCTGTTCCTGTCCTGTGAATACTCTGGTTCACTGCTGTTTTGATATTGTAAAGCGCTACAGAATTTGCTGGCGCTATATAAATAAATGTTGATGATGATGATGATATATCGTTGTGACCCTTGGCCTGTTTCCTGGATCCTGCTTGTTTGCTTGTTGCCCTGAACTCAACCTATTTACTGGATTTAGCTTGTTTTCCTGTTGCCCTGACCTCAGCTTTATTACTGGATTCTGCCTGTTTGCTTGAGACCCTGACCACTACCTGACTTCTGGATACTGCTTGTTCACCTGTGACCCAGACCTCTACCCAGGTACCGGTCCCTGTTAGCTTACCTGTTGCCTTGATCACTGTCTGGTCTCTGGACTCTGTTTGTCTGCCTGCCTTCCAGGATTACTTTGAATTCTGTCCTGTCTTCAGGTATCCTCCTATCACCTGCACTGCTCTTTCCAAACATAAGCTCTTACTACTCAGAGTTTAAGTCCTGGGGCATCTGAGTACCTTTGACCAAGACTCGCTCTACGGAAAAGGCAACTATTATAGGCGAAAACCTCTAATATCTGTTCTAAGAGTTAAGGTTTGGAGCGCTGGCCTAACATTATCATTGCTCACTCTACTGGGCATTCATATTAAAGACTGTGTATATTTCTGCATGCTACAAAGATTTATATAAACCTGCATTACCATCAAGATTGTGTTATATTCATGCATTGTCTTTTGGCTGTGACTCATCCATGCAATACCTCAGAGTCTTTGGTTATCCCCTGGCTTCATTGATTACTGCATATCCAGTGTGCTTGTATTCAGATCATCAGTGCATGCACTGAACTGCAATAAACTCCACTATAGTTTAATACATCACTCCTAACATAAGGTGTTTGCATTTTGCATTGAATGCTCTTTTTAAATAAGGTCCACTGAACCCTCAAATTATACCACTACTGTTTCCCATTCATTATACCAGACCAGTGCCATAATTTATTGCACCAGTCCTGCTCCACCCCCATTGAATATATTTGGATAATGTTCTCCTTTGAATTTAGCAGCTTTGTTCCCTCTCCTCAAAAGGAAGATAGAAAAAAAGAAGTAAATAAAGAAAATACCAAAAAGGAAACAAAGAGAAGAAAAAAGAAGACGACAGATGATGTAGAGATAATTGCAGAAAATAGGGAACAAGACAGATAAAAAGAGACAAAGAGAGAAAGAAAGAAAAGAATAGAAAACAAAAAATAGAAAAAGTAAATAAAATAATGGACAATTCTTTACACCTCCCAGCATTTCGACCATCTGGACAAAGGTAATGATGATTAAGAAAGTGAGATAAATTTCTTAAAATTGGAACTGTCCATCCTAAATCAAGACAGTTGGGAGGCATGATAAAATATAATTTTTGGGTGTAGATACCATTTAACAGGTAGGGTCTGTCGCATTGGTCAGTCTCACTTATAATCCATGATGTGTATACTACTATAGACACTTCCAATGCAGTACTGCTTTTTTTGAAAAAGAACTATGGACCCAAAGCTGGATTAAGGCTCTGGTGGGCATGGGGTGATAAAAAAAAAAGGGGGGGCCCTAAGGTCTAATATGGCTATCACCCACCACCAATCCACATTACTTTAAGAAAGCTAACCCACCTGCCCCCTGGCAATAAATTAATTTACATTTAATAAATATACCTATTTCTCACAACCATCCCAGACATTTAATCATTCATATTCACATCTAATAAATAGTCTTCCTTCTCCCCAAACTCAGACTAACATTCAATTAATAGCTCACAAACGACTCCAGCATTAAATTAAAGGTCCCATCACCCACCGTAAATTGGCCCCACTATTAAATTACATAGCCTCCCCATCGCCCCACAATTAAAATAATAGCAGCCACTATTAAATAATTAGCCCTCACACCCCACCATTAAATTAATAGCCCACCTTCCATCCACATTATATTAAGATCCCCCTTTCCTTCATACTTACAATGGTCCGTCTTTACTGTGTTGGAGAGGCAGATTCTTCTATTTGCCTCTCTTGCTGCTTGCGGTGCGTATCCATGTGGCATGTGTCAGTGACAGAGATAGGAGGAGGCAGGCCACACATAGAGGAAGGGAGGGAGGACCAGATCATATGAACCACAGCCACATGAATAAGGAGGGGCCAGCTACCAGGAAACATGCAGTGCTGCGCTGGCACCCCTTGAGCCAGTACTACAGGACTACAAGGTCTGTGGGTCTCACTGAGTGAGGAGGGTCTTTTGCACATGCTCGCTGTGACCCCCTCCCCCACCTTAATCCATCTTTGAAGGGACCCACAGCACATAGTAATCAAGTACAAGAAATAGCGGCATAAACTGTAGTATACTGTTAATGCCGCTACTTCTTGTGAGTATACTCTTGCTGTGAGTATACTCTTGCACTGAAATGTGTGAGGCAAAGGGCAGGCACAAAGTTAACTGGCGCATTCCGGTGTCAGCAATAAATAGGTACATAATAAAGATCAAAGAAACAAAACAGAAATCTTTTTCTGCATGCACATTCACAAGATAATAGTGATGGCAATGCATGTTAACCACTTACCATATGAGTCACAACTAAATGCACAGACCCCTAAGACAATTTAAACATGCATTTGCACATATAGCTTGGTGAAATTTTACAGATAATGCTGGATTTAATTTTTTGATATGACAGTCATTGCTGGGTGATAATCTGTTTAATATGCTGAACATTGGATCTATATGATATAATGTTCAGTTGATATATGATATATGAGTGGATATTTTTGGAAGAACATTGCATCTCCCCAATTAAAACAACATCTAGTATATTCCCAGACACACAAAATGTAGAACAGGAATTCACCACCATTACTTTCTCTACATCCCATATTCTGAATCACATACCTACACATGAATGCGTTGTGACCCAATACATACATACATACTAGGGGTGTGCACCGGCCACTTTTCGCGTTTTGGGTTCTGATTACCTTCAGGTTTTGGGTTTGAATGGGTTTTGCCAAAACACCCCCCTCAAGGTTTTGGTTCTGATTTTGGGTTTTGGGTTCTGATTTTTTTTTTTAAAAAAAAAGCATAAAAACTGCTAAAATCCAGATTTATTTTTTTTTCACTCCTACGCTATTATTAACCTCAATAATATTATTTCACTCATTTCCAGTCTATTCTGAACACCTCATACCTCACTCATCCCTCCTATACCTCTCTCATCTCATCTCATCTGTACTTCACTCATTTCACCTATACCTCACTCACCCCACCTATACCTCACTCACCTCACCTGTACTTCACTCATCTCACCTATACCTCACTCATCCCACGTGTGCTTCACTTATCTCATCTGTACTCCACTAAGTAATACTCAGTGACAGCAGAGACTATACTCCACTCAGAACTAAGTAATACTCTGTGACAGCAGACACGAGATTCTATACTCCACTGAGATGAGTAATACTGTCTGATATGAGACACCGCAGATAGTACTAGTTAGAATTATAATATATAATAGAGGTGCAGTACTTACACCGTGTCCACCAATCAGCTGTGCAGAGGCCTCATGTCATACCCTGCAGATCTCCGCACCTCTCCCCTATTCCTGCACAGTATACAGTGCGTCCCTCTGCTACACACAGACCGTTCCAGGACTCTGCACATCCAGCCTGTTACATCCCAGGGACATTGGTAAAACAAAGCTTTTGTCAGGAGTCACAAAGAGAAGCCCAGTGACCTCTGCCCCTCTCAGTCCATACAACTTTGCTGAATGGAGGAGGGAGGAGAATGTGAGGACAGGGGAGGCTTCCATGTGCCAGGAGTAACCAGTCACAGAGATCCCTCTATGCCTCCCTTACACGGTAACAGTAGATGGCTAGCTCTGCGGGATATAAGCTCCCAATACACCTTTACTCTAGACTGTAAGTTCTCATGTTACCCTACTAGACTGTAGGCTACACTGACCAGGATGTCACATTATCGTATATAACTAGATTGCCAGCTCTGTGGTACACTGCTTCCCAATACACCTGTAATGTAAGATATAAGCCCCATTGGACCAGTTCTGTCATTAAATCTCTAGAGTGTAAGCTCCATGGTTACAGATATGCTGAAAGATAGTTCACATCACATTGTATATTTCACAATGTGGGCAGAGATGGAACAATACTGCAAAACAATAATAAATAATATAACATGAGGACATTCAGTAATAACATGTATCATATGTAAAAAAAATACCATACAGAGGTCATTCACATCTAATATAATGCACAGTAGATGCCACATATAAACCAATACAACCAGGACCCTTGTCAGAAGAACTTACAATCTGGTGGGAGAGACAGGACAATGATGGATTAGGAAATGACATTATGCTATTATAATGTACCAGAGCTACTGCTAGTACCTGAACAGTCTGCTGGTCCAGGACGGCGCTGTACACCCTCCCTCTTCCCTGATCAATGCCCGAGTGAAGATGGCGGGGGCTAGCGGGGAATATAAAGAATCAAGGATCTCGCGAGATCCGACGGCGGGATTAGGACGTCAAGCCTCGTTTTCATTGTGGCCATCGGCGGGAATACCCGAACAGTGCTCGGATCGGGCTCGGATCCGCACTGTTTGGGGCTTGCGAGAATCCGAGCCCGCTCATCACTAATACATACTGGGCATGAATTCTGGAGCCACATAACACAATCTGACCCACAAATGCATATTCTTACCCACATAACAAAACAATAACTATATTACTCAGTAGCATTTTACCTGTCTCTGTTCTAAATGAGCATACAGTCTAATTTTTTAAAAAATTCATCATTGTTTCGCTAATGCTGCATCCAGGAGCGTGAAAAATAAGGCAGTCCTTATTTTCTACTCCTATTCCTGGTATGTTATAAAAACAAAATATTTCTTTTTTTCCACTTATATGAGTGACAAAGAGCTCCAAAACAGGTGCACAAGGATTTTGCCTGAATCAGGTATAACAAGATAAACAAAAATGCAAGAAATTGTGAACACCTCTATACCTTCAACATGTTATAACAAATCTGCCATACCCTGTATGGAGGACTGTACAATAAAGGCAGATAAGAACAGTGACTGTACTATTACCAGTCCTGTCACACTCCCACCACCTAAAACAATTATCCAGGAACTATAAAGAAACTTATGAATTTTCTACATAATGTACAAGGTGAGTATTACAGGGTCATTTATCAGCATATACTTGTATTCATTTAAAAATAATGAGGCTTATAAAACCAATGAGAAAGTGTTACATGAAGAACCTGCTAGAATTGTGACAGAAGTAGCAGGGATGAAAAAAAAAAAATTTCAAAGTGATAAGAAAAAATATGTTAATAATCAGGTATATAATTGGAGTAAAATTGCTAGATTAGGTTTTGATCAATGGGATTTTAGACCCAATTCAAAGATTTCTGGGGGACAACAAACTGGTGGCTATATATTCCATATAGAAAATATGGTGGTATAAGGGAACAAATTAATCATCTACCTTAATACATAAAATTGGGGAACAGATTTTCTCCTCTTCAAATAGAAAAATTTTGGACTGTGGATGAGGATTTTGTATCCCCTACCCCAACACCCAAGGAAGACTAAATTTTTTAAGAAGTTTGCGCTAAGGGAGAATATAAAAATAGCCTACCCTCTAAAAAGACACACCCCCTTCTATTTTTTTTTGTGTAATAGGGTAGTTATTTTGGTGCTACTTACCATGCTATTGTAATAACCATTTAACAATCTACCTTCATTATCGTATAGAGTTGATTTCAATTTAATCCCAGTTCTTAGAAAGATAATTCTATTTCAGTGCATGTTCTATTTACTTTGATTACCACAGTTTAATACAGGAAAAATTGCATATCGTATTCAAGAAAGGATCTCCACAAAGTCTCATTTAAGATTATATGTATTCTTATTAACAACAGGTATTTCAGTAACGGTATTTACACATATAATAACTGTGTAGAACGCATAATACATTTTACATGAAATAGAATGCATTGCCCACTTCAGCTATTTTATACATATGTAAATGTGCCTATCTTATCTATGTTATTAAGTAAACATGATAGTATTATATGTGTATGTGTGTGTATATCAGATTGTAAGACATTGGGCCTGAGTCATTAAGGGACGCAAAATGAGCGCAGCGTACGTACGTGCACTAATGCACGTACTTGGTGTGTGCGAACGGCCAAAGTCATCAAGCTGCGTATTCCCACATACGCAGCTTCATGACTTGCGGCACAAATATTCCTATTCTACCCGTTTACGGCGTACAAGCCAGCACATACTTGCAGAACCTGCAGAAGCGAACGCTACGCTGTTTAGTGCATAGTAACATCATTGCTGTATCTCTCAATTGTTGAATCATGGTGCTGGTTGTAATTAACCGTAAAGTATATATTCCCCTTGTTATGCTACTTTGTTTACCCTGTCAAGATGTTTTAGTTTTGATGATTTAAATTGATTAATATGAAAATATTTTCATTGTTTTATCGTATATCATATATCAGTATTACATGTATAGTTGATGTGGTTTTATTATGTCATATGTATTATATTATATGTATATATTATATTATATATATAAGCCTTTCGTGTGAGCTGGAAGGAAAAGGATATGAACTGGAATGAAGTAGTTATTCAAATAACCTATATGTTTCCAATCCAGAAATTTTCAACAAAGACTTGCACAGACATCTTCGACTTGTCCATTGAATCCAGGAGACTCAAAAGGATCAGGATACGCCTAAATACTTTCTCAGCCAATTGTTATATGATATGTGTAAATTATAGTACAACCTTCTTTTGTTGAAACACAAAGTACATCTCTGGTCTGTTTAAGATCAGAGTTTTCAGCATAGAAAAAGAGTGGAAGCTTATTATTTTGTAAATAAAAAATGATCCAATTTTATTCGTTAAGTCTCTTTTGATGAATTCATTTTTTTATTACTTTATTAACCTATAACACCAATGAGGTTATGCCGCTAGCCCTGTTTCCCCTGTATATCAGGTTGTGTCTTGGTTCTGTTTTCAGTATATGTTTTGAAAGAGGTTATGTCGTACATATCTGTTATTTCTTTGGGGCCTTATCACATTATATACCGGATGTGAGGTGTGACCCTATTGGTTGGCCTCTTCTCCATTGGCTTTTAAACAACAGCTTGACTTAAGTGTATAATGCTAATACGTAAATTTGTTCAATCAAATCACACATACCAGTTTTACTTTTAACAAAAAATGTTTAATTTATAAACTAAAACTATGAACAAATGTGAACTAAGAAACAATCAATGAAAGGTATTTAAAAAAAAATTTAGATTTTTTTTTTTTTTTTACATTTTTTTGCTTTTTCTTTATGCTTATTATATTTTTTTTCTTGTTTTTTTAGCTCACTCAGAAGCCTCTGGCTGTGTCTTGGAGGACCCATCAACTCCTCATCAGCTGCAAAAAACGAAAGACAACAATTTAGTAAATGCACTCTTAATACATTAATGTGGTGAAATGCTAGCTCTAGGTTCTTGTACCTATGCATTTTGTAAGCTCGGTATAGTGCATAAATGAATGTTACCCAAACACTGGCCCATTCCTTAAATTGT
Source organism: Mixophyes fleayi (assembly GCF_038048845.1). NCBI lineage: Eukaryota > Metazoa > Chordata > Amphibia > Anura > Limnodynastidae > Mixophyes > Mixophyes fleayi. The sequence goes on along the minus strand of NC_134408.1, from coordinate 104,300,941 downwards.
GATAAATGTAGGAGTAATTTTTATTTTTAATATTATTATCTATGACTATAAATGGTCTGCAGACACAACATGATACACTAATATATACAAACACAGGTGACAGGGTAAAGCAAATCAGATTATCTCTGACAGATAGTGAAAGGGATGGTAGAAATCAGCAAGAAGAAGGCCTAAGCTTAAGAAAACAGGGAAAACATGGCTAGCGAAGAAGGCCAAGAGGATGAAGGAACTGTAGTAGGAGCACACAACAAAAGAGGGCCATGCGCATGAGAGCTTACAACCTAAAGGGAAGGGGGAGACACAAGTAATATGAAGTATATAGTATAATATTGTTTTGGTGTATACATTAACTTTCTGGCAAATTTTGCAAAGGAGAATCTCACCCTCTAGGGTGCATTTGTAAAGGCAGCCAACTGAGTTGGCCTGCGCACAAGACAAGAATTGGGGTGAGGACATTTGTCCCATTGTGGGAACTTCGGATGCCCTGTACTGTGAATGGCCAGTGAAAACTGTTTGTCATGTTCTACGTCTATTTCGTAAAAAAAATAAAATACCCAACTCAAGTATACGAAAATTACCATGTAATGTACTTACTTTCCTCAACCAGCACTTGTGGTTGCTGAAATGTGGATTCTGGTTGGCTCTGGAATAGCAGAGGTGATGCTGCCAGGTCATCGGAGTGCAGCGAATCCTCCACCACCGCTGACTCCTCCTATGGCTGGTGGCTTCCACTTGGCGCCTCCGGTGTGACCACCTGTTGATGTTGGCGGTGGTGTTGGGAGCTGCGTTGGCGTCCTGTTGGAGACCATGATGTGTTATCTTACGTGTATTTTTGTAATTTATTCAACATACACAGCGAATACATACATACATGCAGCGAATGGTAGCTTTGAATGCTAAAATGGTACTCATGTCAATAACATGAAAATTTAGAAAAAAATTGACACTAAGATTTATAACATATATATATATAATTGGAAATAATCAGAATAATAGTAAATAAGACTAACATTAATAATATGTTAAGTATAATGGTCAGAAAATAGGCCTTTTCTGTCCCTATTTCCTGTGAGCAGAAAATATTACATTGCTATATTATATAGTGTTTGAGGGCGACTTACTAGTAACAATTTCCGCCCTCAAATCTGCAAGAAGTTCGGGCTGTCGTCTCCGCAGATCACTCCATCAGCGTTGCAATTGCACGATGGAGCGATGGGTGCCAACCTGCATACGCAGACGCCTGCGCACGGCTCTGTATGCCTGCTGTTTTTGTTCATTTCCCACGTACCTCCCTGCGGGGTCAAAGCAACGGTCCATCAATGCTGTCAGCACCCGCAGTTCGGTACGTGAGAATATTGCAGACCTCATTTTGTATCACAAGGGCCAGTTTAATATCCTGCTTACCGATTGGTTCTCAGTGCACGTCGGTGCGTCTGCACGTCCATCGCGGAACCTTTACTAAGATGGCTGACTGACCTGTTAATCACTGCTCACCGTTCTGGCGCGTACGCAACGCCACTATAAAACGCATACTGCATGTGATAGTTCGCCCTGACAATTTCTGCATGTACCAAGTTTTTGCTGTCAGGAAACGTATTGCATTGGTGGATATTGAGGTAAGTAACATAGGCCTAGGTCTGCTACCTGACATAGCGTAGAAGGAAAAGGAATAATTGCACTTTCTTTTTTACTTTTTTAGTTTGCTCTAACATTTGTTCTCAAGATAACAGGATAAGCTTGCTCCATTTTGAGGTAAGTAACATGGGCCTAGGTCTGCTACCTGACATAGCGTCGTAGGAAATGGAATAATTGCACTTTCTTTTTTGCTTTTTTAGTTTGCTCTAACATTTGTTCTCAAGATAACAGGATAAGCTTGCTCCATTTTGAGGTAAGTAACATGGGCCTATGTCTGCTACCTGACATAGCGTCGTAGGAAAAGGAATAATTGCACTTTCTTTTTTGCTTTTTTAGTTTGCTCTAACATTTGTTCTCAAGATAACAGGATAAGCTTGCTCCATTTTGAGGTAAGTAACATGGGCCTAGGTCTGCTACCTGACATAGCGTCGTAGGAAAAGGAATAATTGCACTTTCTTTTTTGCTTTTTTAGTTTGCTCTAACATTTGTTCTCAAGATAACGGGATAAGCTTGTTCCATTTTGAGGTAAGTAACATGGGCCTAGGTCTTCAGCTTTTTGGTCTAGTGATGGAATAAACTTATTTTATTTCCATTTGTAGACATGTCTGAACAAGACTCCAATCAGCCATCTGGCTCATCATCTGTTGCTGTGAAAAAAAAAACGGCAGCCCAATTTTACTAAAAATGAAATAGACATTTTGGTCGAATTGGCTGTTGATAGGCTCCACTCCAGTCCGCATCCACTCTCTGCACCATCCAAAGCCAGGATATGGGAAGAAATAACAAATGAGGTCAATGCCATGGCTCTAATAAGACGCAAGGTTAATGAGGTCCAGAAAAGGTAAATATTGAAGCGTCCAAAAATTAGCTCTTTGATCTTATTTAAAATGTGTCCAGAGTTTGGGGATAATTTTATCCTGCTAATGTGTCTATTTTGCACACAGGTGGCAAGACTTTAAACGCCGCCTAAGAGGCAAAATTTCTGAACACCGAAGACATGCCCAAATGACAGTTGGTGGACCTCCAGCAACGCTAGAACTGACTGCATTGGAGACCAGGGCATTGGCCTGTTTGGATGCGGAGATGGTTCAAGGTGTGGGCCGCATTGACACTGGACGTAGCCCACCCGCCAGCGAGCCTATCACAGCTACAGCTATATACACACATATAATATATATAAATTGTATACTAAAATATATATATTACAGTTAACCAATAATTGCCCTATACTTTAACAGATTTGCAGTTACATATAGTGAGAAGTAAAGAAGTTATATTTTAACCACCACACACAGTAAAGAAAACTATTGTATTTTTTACATACATGCGGACAATAAGATTTCACACAAATTTCCTAAGGACAGCATTGATTTATTTTTATTTTTTTCTCCTTGTAGGGGCCAATACAGTGGGAGAAATTTGCGAGGATGAGCTGGTGGAGGAGCCACGTGATGTGGAAGAGCATCAGATGAGTGAGGAAGCAGAAGTCAGTGAACGGGAATCACTGCACGCCTGCTATCACAGTATTAGAGACACAAATGCCACTATTCAGTCCAATACCACAGATATTGCCACAACCCTCACCCGTATGGAGCACACTTTACACAGTAGCCTCACCCATATAGAGAAGACTATGGACTTAAACTTTACCTCTATCAACACTACCCTTACGCGTCTCACTGACTTTACTGCAATGTATATCACCAATCCCCAATCACGCATATCACAGGGATCTTCTCCTACTTCTTTCTCTCCATCCCTCAGTCCCATCTATCAATCATACTACACTTCACCCGATTATTGTTCCACAAGTAGGCCTTATCGCGCGCACCCGTCTTCACATATTGAACAACTCCACTCTCAAGGTTCTATTGGTTCTAGTCTAAGACCCCAAATGCATCACCATCATTTCCAAAGCAACCCATATGTTGACAATGACCCATATTCACATTATAATCCGCAAAACAACTATTATTTACCTCCACCTGGCCCTTTTGACCCTTCTGCCATCTCTGCCCCTTCTGCCATCACTGCCCCTTCTGCCATCACTGCCCCTTCTGACATCTCTGCCCCTTCTGCCACCTCTGCCCCTTCTGCCATCTCTGCCCCTTCTGCCATCTCTGACCCTTCTGCCCCTTCTGCCAACTCTGGCATCTCTGCCCCTTCTGCCACCCGTGGCCATAGTGCACTGCGTGCCACACAATCGTCGGCTGCTGCATAGTCACTCACTACTGCTCCACTGGCCTCTGCTTCCTCCCCACTGTTGCCTTCTATATCATGGGCTACCAGAAGCCAGACTCATCCTAGAACAGATGCAACCATTATACCAGCAAAGAGGCCCCCAAAAAAAAAAGTAATTGTTTGTTTGATGTGTTTTTCTTATTGTGTAAATAAATTATATAATTATATACTTATTAGCTATGTATGTTGTATTTGGTAAAAACAAAACAAAAACACTTACAAGAGAAGTAGGTGTCCAAGACATATTGCTTAAAAGACACAGCATCAACTGATTCTGGAGGGCTGGGGTCAGCATCTAACACCTCCTGGCCAGCAACCTCGGCCTCCTCCACCCAAGGAACCCCACTCCTAATGGCGATGTTATGGAACTCCACGCACAGAGCTATGATATCACACACAATGGTTGGAGCTTACATTAGAGCACCACCAGACCGATCTAGGCACCGGAATCTGGCCTTTAAAAGACCAAATGCCCGCTCCACAACCGATCTAGTGGCTGTATGTGCGGAGTTGTATGCCATCTCCTGCTCCGTACGTGGGTTTAATAGAGGAGTGAGGAGCCAAGGGTGAAAAGGGTATGCGTTATCTCCTACAAGGGGTGACAAGAAGGAAAAAGTTCAAAAATATGAGCGAGTGTCATAATTGTAGACACAAATAACTATATCTATGCCAACAAGACAGGCAACATATTATATATTACTTCAGAGAAGCTTACATAACATACTCAATGTATTTGGACCCAAGGTTTAATTTTTTTTAAAACTTTTCATATGGGCAGCTATCCAGGTAGGATTTTAATGTAAACATCACAATTAAATGTACCTTGGAATGATATTGCAATGTGCCTTTGTAATATATCTACTTAGCTATCAAACATAAGACATTACTATTTCCACTTTAAACTACTACATACATGACATGTTTGTTAAATAATAAAAATACCTAATAGCCACGCATCACCATTCGGCCTTGCACCACCTTGCCTCAGTTGCAATCTTTGCCACATCCCTGATTGCCGGAAGGCAAAGGAGTCATGTGTACTCCCTGGCCACATAGCTACCAGGTTACGAATCTGGAGAGAGGCGTCACATATAGCTTGGACATATATAGAATGGAAATGCTTGTGATTCAAAAAATTAGCAGCATTTCCACCGGAGGGGACCAAGGCTACATGAGTCCCATCGACTGCCCCTATGACGTGCGGGAAACCATCTATGTTGGAAAACTGCCGTTTTATAGGCACCAGGGACTCCTCACCGAGTGGTACAAAAACGCCCCCAGAACAACCTTCAGCACACGACTGAAGGACTTCTGGGACATCCCTGAAGCGACTCCCACAGTGGTCTGAAATGACCCTGTCGCGCAAAAGTGCAATACCGCCAACAGTTTAGTCAATGGCGGTATTGCTGTTTGGCTGTTGCGCTTGGGCTCCAGGTCAATCTGCACTATGCGCAGGGTGTCCAGGATGACACGAGGCGGGAGCCGATAACGACGCACCACCTCAGCATCAGACATGCCAAAGAGGCTGACACGTGGCCTGAACACACGCTCCCTGGGTCGGCGATGATGGGCTACTTGCTGATTTTGGAGGCGGCGACGCTGGTTGCCCTCCTGTGCTGCTACATGTGCCTCGGCCATTTCTAAGAAACGCTATTTTTGAAAGAGAAGGATGTAAAAAAAAAAAAATTAAGTCATCGTTTTGGAAATGTCACTCCTATTTGCACAGGAAACATTTACAATATACTTACACCAACAAGTAGGTTGGCCAAACTCATAATGTGGCTAAAAAAAAAATAAATGTCAGAGGGTGAATAAGAAGTTATTCCATCTGCTTCTATGGAGTACATTCACAGGAGGGAAAGGTTACCAGTGAAGTACCCCAAGGATCTGTACTTGGACCAGTGCTTTTTAATATCTTTAGTGGAGACATTGCAAATGGTATTGAAGGGAAAGTATGCCCTTTTCCAGATGACACAAAGATATGCAACAGGGTAGACACACCAGGAGGGGTAAAACAAATGATTGATAATCTTGGTCAGGAGTAGGCAATCTGCGGCTCTCCAGGTGTTGTGAAACTAGAAATGCCAGCATGCCTTACCACCTATCTGCTGGTTATCTACTGGCAAAGCATGCTGGGACTTGTAGTTTCACAACACCTAGAGAGCCGCAGGTTGCCTACCCCTGATCTAGGTAGACTAGAAAAATGGTCAAGAGAGTGGCAACTACAGTTTAATGCCAAAAAATGCAAAAGCATGCACTTGGGTCTCAAAAACCCAAATACTAAATATAGTGTTAATGGCACTATAATGGAGACTACTGAGCAGGAAAGGGATCTAGGAGTCACTATTTCAGGTGACTTAAAGGCAGGTAAGCAATGCAACAAAGCAATGAGGAAGGCAAGTTGCATAGGGAGAGGAATCAGTAGCATAAAGAAAGAAGTAACAATGCCACTGTATAGGTCATTGGTATGGCCTCATCTAGAATACTGTGTTCAATTCTGGAGGCCATATCTCCAGAAGGATATAAATACATTAGAAACTGTACAAAGTTGGGCAACTAAAATGGTGCATGGCCTACAGCACAAAACTTACCCAGAAAGACTAAAAGAACTTGTATGTATAGTTTGGAGCAGAGAAGGGAAAGGAGGGACATGATAGAAACATTCAAATATATCAAGGGTTTGAACAACGTACATGAGGGAAACATTCTTCAAAGGAAGAGAAGTATTAGAACACGAGGACATGCACTGAAACCGGAGGGAAGTAGGTTCAGAGAAAATTTGAGGAAAAACTACTTCACAAAAAGTGGAATAGCCTCCCATCAGATGTGGTAGAGGCTAATACAATAGAGCAGTTTAAACATGCTTGGGATAGACATAAGAATATCCTTATAAATAATAAGGGATCAAATAAGGTTTAAGGTTACCATAGGTTAATAAAACAATGGGCACACTAGATGGGCCAAGCGGTTCTTATCTGCTTATCTGCCGTCAAATTCCATGTTTCTATGCATTCTTATCACATGATAATAAATATTCTCATTAAAGTATCATTTATTTCCTGATGTGACATGTGTCCATCTATTCGATTTCTTACAATTTTTTTTTTTTTTTTACAATGGCATAATAGTAATATATTTATGTGTATTGATTGAACATATTATACCAATCAATACCTCTTTGTGTATTGAACTTTCTTAAAATAATGGCTGAGTAGGAATCAATTTATATAGATGTGTATTGATATGTTAACTTGTATAATTGTACACCAGCGTGCACCCTGTGTCTGTATCACAGAACATAGACGTGTACTGAACATGTTAATTAGTTTTGCCTTTATTTCAGGTGTACCTATATAGCAATTGCATCCAATAAACCAAAAAGCTGTTTACAATATATTTTATTTGTAAACATTATCCACCAAGATTGGATGTAGGAAAAAACAATGGAGAACCTACTAAAATATTTAACACTTCTGTAGTAATTAAAATTCTTTTAACGTTTAATATGGGCACTGCCTTCTAACAATACTTTCTCATACCTGTGAAACAAGTCAGGTAATTTTACTCCAGTTTGTGTAACTTTTTCTTACCATCATTGATGTTAGCCCTCAATCCTTTAAAATATTCGTTCAGCTTTACCATATTCCTGATCACACCTTTTCCATTACCGAAAGTACTATAAATACTAGAGCGTGTGCCATCCTTCTCTCCCTCTGAACTTCTGAACTTACCCTCATCAGATATGACGATGATATCTATAGAAATGGAACACAACATAATTTTTTACCAGTGGTAATACTACCATTTGCTCATCTTGGACACTGCTTGAAATTACTTTATGCTGATGTCTCTCCTGGGTCTGGCCAGGCATGCTGCAGTGTTGGTCCATACCAACTAAAATATGGAAGCCATTATATTAAAAAATATAACAGGGTAAACCTTGTTTTCTTAACTTTTTAACGATTTTTAATTACCCTCTTTTGGTTCCTCTTTTACTGCTCCAATTCTCAGTGATTTATTGTATTATAAGCGCAAAAACATCTACCATTTTAACTTTTTGTGCAGCTACGCAGCACACTTCATCGTGCATTCTTCTTTCTGTAAATAATGTCAAACTTTTACTAATCAAACTAATCGTTATTGTTACCGTTAATTACTAACAGCATTTACTAACTAGTGTTAAATATTTTTAATAACTACTTTTAATACTCACTTTTTTTTAAATGTTTTTTCGGATTCTCAAAACCTTCATTGCTCCTTGTTCTTTAGGTTAGACCATCTTTTTTGGATCAAGAATTTTCTCCTTTTTTTACCAAGTTTTTCACGTAGCAGATTTATGAGCTTCTGCATAATTAGTTCCTTCGGTGATTGCCTTTTCTGTATTTTTTTCTTTTGACAGTCGTAGTCGTGCTGGTCCAGCACTCTCATCATCATCTCCATTTCCCTTGGGCTCATTGGCTTGCCTTTTTTAATATCCTCCAATTGCATCCCTTCTTCTCCATTCCTCCATAACTTCTTTCACTTTTCTCCTGCACCTGTTCCTCATCTGCCATCTTATCATGTACTGCAGGCGACAGACTGGCTCCTCCATAATTATGAGTCCATGAATTAAGGACTAATACTACTGAGACTACCTACTAACATCATCTACCATAGATAAGAACGTTATCTGGACCTATTCGGATCCGCCAATCCACCCCTACACGCTACCAAGCGCAAGTATTTTCGATCCCATTCACCTTGTTTTTAGCCAGGACACGCTGGACTGTAAATACTCATTGTTTTTAGGCTTCCCCCTCTCCTATTTTATCTACTATAGTGGACTACTATATATCAGACTGTGATTGGGTTTACACAGCAGCAAACCCATACGGATGCAGTACTCATATTGCTTTTAGATACTCCATCCTATGTTCTTAATAGATTTGGTTTTACAATTTTGTTTGGTTTTTACAGTCTTTGTATTTTATGCACTTGTACTGTATACTCTTGTAATATTGTATTTCATGTATATTTTCATTTATAAAGTGTCCTTCATACGACTTAATCAATCATCATTTAGGTATAGCGCAGAATATTTTTGTGTATTTATATGTTAACAGGTTGGACTTTCCTGATATTCCGCTGCTGACCTATATTAGCCTATAGTGCGCTTCCCCTCCTGTATCTCTCCTCCATAATTGTATAGACGCAGACATGGGCATTCACAGCTGTTATGGACCAATCACAGCAGCTATAGTTGCAGAGTGGAGTTTGCAACTTTGTCGGAAAAATTTTCCGCAATCTTTCTTTAGCATACGAATGGAAACAAGGATTGATTTAACTTATTTCTTTGCTATTATTGCAAGGTATGTAATTTATAGCACAATACTTTCTGTAGTTTTTGTTTAGGGATGTGTTTATAAATATCATCACCATTTATTTATATAGCATGGTGGCTTAGTGGTTAGCACTTCGTCCTCACAGCACTGGGGTCATGAGTTCAATTCCTGACCATGGCCTTATGTGTGTGCAGTTTGTATGTTCTCCTTGCATTTGCGTGGGTTTGCTCCGGGTTCCTCCTACACTCCAAAAACATACTAGTAGGTTAATTGGCTGCTATTAAATTGTGCTTAGTCACTCTCGGTCTGTGTCTGTTCATGTTAGGGGATGTAGACTGTAGCTCCAATGGGACAGGAATAGATGTGAATGAGTTCTCTGCACAGTGCTGCGGAATTAGTGGATCTATATAAATAGCTGATGATGATAGCACCACTAATTCTGCAGCGCTGTACAAAGAACTCACTCATCAGTCCCTGCCCCATTGGGGCTTACAGTCTAAATTCCCTAACACACACACTAGGGTCAATTTGTTAGCAGCCAATTCACCTATCAGTATGTTTTTGAAGTGTGGGAGGAAACCCACGCAAACATGAGGAGAACATACAAACTCTTCACAGATAAGGCTACGGTCGGGAATTGAACTCATGACTGTAAGGCAGAAGTGCTAAATATGACAATATATGTGTTTTTTTAGGAAATAATTTAACATGGCATCTGACAGACATGTGGAGCTCATGAAGGACTTCATTGAGGCCTACAGATTCCATAACTGCTTGTGGAAAACAAAATCCAAAGTACTCAAACAAGCAGAAGAGGAGTGTGATTTTGGAAGACATGGTAAAATTGTGCCTTCACATTATCCCTGAGCAAATTTAGAGTAGGTAAAGGGGAAGATACAGAACCTGAGTACTGTCTTTAAAAAAGAACTTTGGCCTCAAAAAAATCAGGGGCAGTGGCTGAGAATATGTATGTGCCCAAGTTGTGATATTTTGACCTCCTGCATTTTACCTTTGATGAGGAAATAGCCAGATAGTCTACCTGCAATATGGAAAATTTTGAGTAGTTCCTCAGCTGAACTTCTACAAACAGATAACACTCACGCGGCTCATTTCCTCTACCTGCGTCCTGGCTGTCATGGTAACAGCTGGGACGTCACTTCCCCTCTCTAGTCCCGGCTGTCACCATAGAAATGGTTGGGATGCCTACTATCAGCGCCGCGTCCCGGCAACACAGGGCAGCCGTGCGCGTGCGCATTAGATACAATAGAGCCTGCGGGCTAATCAGGTTTAATTGTATTTATTATGGGGACTAATCATGGGAGGCCCAATCCTTCTGATTGGCTACATTTAGTATTTAAGGCAGGGAGGGCTTAGCCTCCCTATCAGTTATTGCGTTCACAGTCTCTGTTGTCTGCTGACCTGCTGTTTTTGCTCCTGACTTTGACTGACCTGCTATAGTGAACCTTGTCTGTACTTTGGACCTTCATCATCATCATCATCATCGTTTATTTATATAGCGCCACTAATTCCGCAGCGCTGTACAGAGAACCCATTCACATTAGTCCCTGCCCCATTGGAGCTTACAGTCTAAATTCCCTAATATAGGCACACACTCACACACAGACAGACAGACAGACAGACACTAGGGTCAATTTTTGATAGCAGCCAATTAACCTACTAGTATGTTTTTTTTGGAGTGTGGGAGGAAACCGGAGCACCCGGAGGAAACCCACGCAAACACAGGGAGAACATACAAACTCCACACAGATAAGGCCATGGTCGGGAATTGAACTCATGACCCCAGCGCTGTGAGGCAGAGGTGCTAACCACTAGGCCACTGTGCTGTCCTTGCCTGTTTGCCTATTGCCCTGACCCTTGCCTGAATACTGGATTCCGCTACTTCGCTTGTGATCCTGACCTCTGCTTGAATACTGAATTACTCTGCCTGCTACGAACCCCTGACCCCGACCTGCCACTGACCTTCTGCTCCAGTCTGGTCTACCGCCTCTGGTTCCATCTGCGCTACGGCCATCATAGATGAGCTTTTACTACACTGAGCTTAAGACCTGGGGGCATCCAAGTACCTGTGATCACATAAAGCTCTTTGGGAAAGACGGCTGCTAAAGGTGAAGACCTTGTTACTATCCGCTTTAAAAGCTCATCTTGGTGGTTGTCAGCCTTAACAATTTTGTTTGTTTTTTGTGGTTTTTAATATGTTAAGTTTAGTTTCTATTTTACTAAAAAAAAAGTTTGTTTAAAAACAGAGTATTTCTTTTTCCAACCTTCCTATATTGTTCATGCAGAACTTGCACAATTGTCTCACACATCTCAGATATGATCAAACCCAGAGCTCGGGGTGAAATTCCTGTGCCATATTTCAAATCAGCCAGTGTCCTTCCTATGGCCAAAAATCTTAGGGTAGCATCCAGTCTCTGCTCTGCAGACATGGATCTCCTTAAATGGGTGTCACAAACTAATAACTGTCATTGCAAGCAATATATATTTTTCACAGACACATATTTTAGAATAACGCAGCTAAACATCTCTGCATTTCCTCTCCGTTATTGTAAATACAAAACACTCATGTGTGACGAACCCGGAATGTACATAGATTTTAATAGGAGGGTACTATAGCAATTAAAAGCTACATTTCTATAGCAAAAAAAAAAAATGCTGGCATTTTGTAGCTCTGTGACATTACCCTAAACTGGAACTTCCAAAAGGCCTGGATCATGTGGCCTGGCATTGTCAAGGCTTCTACTGTCTGTGTTTCCATAATCAGCAAGTCAGTGTTTAGCATACTTACTGACTCTCCTGAAATGTACAGGAAACGTCAGAAACAGTGGGTGTTTGCTGGGCTCTAGAATCTAGAAATTGCTTCACTAATTCCCACCTCACCTGACTTCACATCTCCTGAATGGGAGCTCAGAAAAATAGACAAGTATGGTTATAGTAGTTAGCACATACCATTTCACATTTATATTTTCATTTTAGGGGACATATATAAAATTGCATTGTACATGAAATCATATTTTATTGCTCAGAATAAAGATTATTGTGCTCCCAACCAATATCAAAACTGGGTGATGAGGTCAGCAGGGAGCAGGATTTAGTTGTATTACAACTAAATACTGTATAACAAAATTGTTAACAGTGAAAAACACACAGCTTGCACACTTTGCCTTTGTTCTATATCTTTCATTTGTTGTAGGTAAAGTGTAGAGAAACAATAAAAAGTAGCAGGGGTTGCATTTTTAGTAGAGAGTAAATTTATTTCACTGCTCACCTGAAACCATTTTTTTGCTGTTTCCACATGCATGCACCCTTTGGCTGATGCATGTGGAACAATAGCAACAAAAGCAATGTTAATTAGAAGTAGAGATGCTCACTGACCCCCGTGTTTTGGTTTTGGTTTTGGTTCTGGATTACCGTTGTGTTTTGGTTTTGCCAAACCGTGATTGCGTGTTTTGGTTTTGGTTTTGGTTTTGTTTGGTTTTATTTTGCTATTTTGTTTAAAAATCAATGTTTTTGGGTCTAAAATAACCAAATTTAGTGCTCCACCTGTTTCTTGGATAAGTAATGTAATTGTAAAGCTAATAAATTATCCAAAAAACAGTTTAATTCCTGGTAGAAACAGATATCCCACTAGGAGTTAATTGGCGCTCACCTGAGAGTCTCTCGGGATGAATGTAATTATAAATTTTAGATTCAAAGGGTAAAAGATGTATAGAAACAATCTAAGTACAGATACTCTTCAGCTGCTGCACACCCGTGGTGGATTGCTGTCAACCACCAAAATTGGTCAGAGACACAAACAAACAGAAATTAAGGGTTGCGCTGTTGAATAGATAGGAGGATTTAATAATAAATACTGCTGGTGTTCTCTTGAAGAATCAGAAGAGGCACTGGATAACAATTAAAACATTTAATGTAAATATATTAAACACAGAGTACTGGCAAATACTAGAAAACTGCTACACAATATAAAAAACAATATATCTACCACTAACTCATAAATATTCCAACTAGAGTGGAGGCAACATATCAGCCGCCGTTGCTGTGGATGAAAATAAAATTCAGTAATAGAATGGATTGCGCAGCCAAAAAAGAAGTGTGGCCAACACTTTAATAAAAACAGTCATTGATAGAGAGGTACCTTCTAATTGAGACGATAAAAATACAGTCTCAGTTTAATGCGGATAAATATGCATCAATAGTAGCAAAATTTATAGGATGTAGATTTCTCCTTAGGTTGCTAATAAGTCACCTGAATCCCAGACATCCGTCAGGCATATCTTGCATGGCTTGGATCTTAGTGCTCACTTCCAAGAGTAGTCTAGCCAGCTCCTTCCTGAGGACAAATAGTTGATAACGTAAACCCGTACTTCCAATCCCGTGACCCGCGTGAATCACGCTCCGATGTTAGACAGCGTTTCGTGCCTGTGCAAGGCACTTTCTCAAAGCCTTGCTAGACTACTCTTGGAAGTGAGCACTAAGATCCAAGCCATGCAAGATATGCCTGACGGACGTCTGGGATTCAGGTGACTTATTAGCAACTTAAGGAGGAATCTTCATCCTATAAATATTGCTACTATTGATTATTAATTCTACACACAGACCAGATTGTCTTCCTCTCCATCTATGAATATTGGCAATACAGACATCGTCTTTGGATGTATATTACACCCTACACTTATACTTAAATATGTAAAGAAATGGACAAAGGCAGTTTGGTTTCTGTCTCTCTAGGCCCCCCTCCAGTTGTAGAAAATACAAAAAAATTCAGCCATTATAGACTGTACACTATTAATAGAAATGGACAAAGGCAGTTTGGTTTCTGTCTCTCTAGGCCCCCCTCCAGTTGTAGAGAATACCAAAAAATTCAGCCGTTATAGACTGAACAATATTAATAGAAATGGACAAAGGCAGTTTCGTTTCTGTCTCTCTAGGCCCCACTCCAGTTGTATAAAATATCAAAAAATTCAGCCGTTATAGACTGTACAATATTAATTGAAATGGAGAAAGCCAGTTTGGTTTCTGTCTCTCTAGGCCCCCCTCCACTTGTATAAAATATCAAAAAATTCAGCCGTTATAGACTGTACAATATTAAGAGAAATGGACAGACAGTTTGGGGTCACTCTGGGTATGACACCCTACCCTTAAGGAGAAATTGCCCAAACAGCAGCCTTTCAAGACGGTACGTGATATGGAAATGCCCCAAGTCCCTTTCCTCTTTTGGGGTAGATTGCACCCTACACTTACATGGAAAGTTTTAAAAAGATGTTATCTTCATCATCTTCAGGTTCATCCTCACCCTCATCAGTGTGTACGTCATCATCACAGACTATCAATTCATCGCCGCTTGAATCCGCCATTAGAGAACAGTCAGTGCTTGGATGTCTTGGATGGTGAAGGCCTTCCTCGTGGAAGATGTAGTTCATTTTTATAAACATCATTTTCTCCACATTTTTGGGAAGTGACCTTCTACGGCGATCACTGACTAAGTTCCCTGCTGTGCTGAACACTCGTTCAGAGTACACACTGGAGTGTGGGCAGCTTAAGTATTGCAAAGCAAGTTCATACATGGGTTTCCAAATGGCCTGCTTTTCTTCCCAGTAAGGAAAGGGACTGTCTGACATTTCCATATCAATTACCTCTTGAAAATAATCCTCCACCATCCTTTGCATGTTAATACTCATATTAGATGGAGTTATGGGCAAGGTCACAGATTTTTTTGAAAAATCCTTCAAACCAGCCCAGATGTTAAACTGTTCTGGTCTGCCCTCTGCGTCTTCCCTGCTTCTTTTTTGAAAATTCAATTTTTTACGAGCAGCAGCTGCTTGAGAAACTGAAGGAGGACACGTCGTCAAGCCAGTTCAGCGGACAACTTGCTGAGCAATAGCTCCTTGCAAAAGTTCAGCGGACAACTTGCTGAGCAATAGCTCCATGCAAAAGTTCACATCTCGTTCATTTTGAAGCAAAGACTCAATGTAGGTCTTAAACCTTGGATCAAGCACAGTGGCCAAAACGTACAGATCCGAGCTCAAGATCTTAATAACTCGAGGATAATTGTGAAACAAATTAAGTACTTGATCGACAAGGCCAACATACTTTGTGGAATTGCTTGCTTTCATCTCCTCCTTCAGTTTCTCAAGCTGCTTTTCCAATAGTCTAATTAAAAGAATGACTTGGCTCAAACTAGCAGAATCTGCACTCACTTCACACGTCACAACTTCAAATGGTTTCAGCACCTTGCACAGCACTGAAAGGATCCCCCACTGTGCAAGAGTGAAATACATGCCCCCTTCTTTCCCAATGTCATGGCTTGTGCAATACGCTTGGATGGCTTTGCGCTGTTCCTCCATCCTCTGCAGCATGTACAGGGTGGAAATCCACCTAGTTACCACCTCCTGCTTAAGTTGGTGGCAGGGCAAGTTAAACTGCTCTTGGAGCTGCAGCAATCTCCTTCATGCTGTGGCCGAATGCCTAAAATGGCCTGAAATCTTACGGGCCAATAAAAGCATCTCCTGCACCTCACGGTTATTTCGTAGGAAGCTCTGCACCACCAAGTTGATGGTGTGAGCAAAACAGGGAATGTGCTGAAAATCACCCAGCTGTAATGCTCGAACTATATTGTTGGCGTTATCAGAAATGACATATCCTGGGGAGAGTCCAAATGGTATAAGCCATGTATCTGTTAGGAACCACTCCAGCCGGCACAACACAACCCGGAATCTACCCTGCCAGTCAGGTGTTCACTGGAGCCCCTGATGGTGGGAACAGACTGGGCCGCAGACTGACAGAGGGTCGTGAAGTGCGTACCAGCTGGGGAGAACCCAGGCAAGAGGAGTCAGGTCCACGCAGAGGTCAAGGGCCGGCAGCAGACAACAGTATCGATGAACAAGCTGAGGTCAGTGGTCACAGGCAAATAGCAGAACGGGTAAACAGGCCAAAGATCAGGGTCACAGGAAACACGAGCAAGGTCCAAATCAAAGCCAAGGGTCATACACGGGGAGTCAAATAGAGATATCAGGATACAGGACAGGAACTAGCAGGTTAGCAGACTGGAACACAGGAGCTATAACCGGCAATGAGGCAGCAGACCTCATTGCCTTAAATACCAGTGGCCACCAATCAGAGCCTAGCTCTGAATTAGACACAGCCCCCAGCATAATTAATAGGCTGCATTAATTAGCCCACAGGCTAGAACATGGTGAGCGCTGCGCCCGGCTTCCTCTCATTGCCGGGACGCAGCGCTGAAGCGTCTTCTCGTTGCCCCGGCAACGGCCGGGTCAGGGCCGGAAGTGACGTCCCGGTCGCCATAGCGACGGCCGGGACTCAGGTGAGTGAGTCGCGGCGGCTGGGCACCGCCGCGGCTCGTAACAGTACCCCCCCTTGAGGAGGGGTCGAGGGACCCCGACATCCAGGTTTTCTTGGGAACCTCCTGAAGAATTCCTTCAATTGTTTAGGGGCATGGAGTTGTCTTCGCGGAACCCAAGATCGCTCTTCTAACCCGCGGTTCCTCCACTGCACCAGGAAGTGCACCTGTCCTTGCACTTTTTTGGAATCTAAAATCCTTTGAACCACATATCTTAGTGGCTTACTCGAACTTCCCCCAGGCACAGTTGAGGATTGGCTAGGATACAATACCGGCTTCAACAATGAACAATGAAATGTGTTCGGAATTTTTAGTGAACTAGAAATCTTCAATCTAAAAGCTACCGGATTGATCTGTTTGGTAATCATGAACGGCCCAATAAATTTAGGCCCTAGTTTTTTACAAGGCTGTCTGAGCCTAAGATTTCTAGTTGATAGCCATACTTTCTAGCCCACTTTGAATGGGCAGGTGGTACGGTGGCGATCCGAAAATTTTTTGGCCGACAATGAGGATTTTTTCAAGGAGGACTGAACTTTCCCCCAAATTACTTTCAGATCAGCAGCTGTGGAATGAATCTCCGGAATACCAGCAGATTTGAGAGAGTACAGAGAATTAGACCTGGGATGGAAACCGAAGTTACAGTAGAACGGGGAAGTTTGAGTAGATGAGTGAGATGAGTTATTGTAGGCAAACTCTGCCCAAGGCAGCAAAGATGACCAGTTGTCATGGAATTCTGAGGAATAACATCGGAGGAACTGTTCAAGTGCTTGGTTAACCCTTTTAGTTTGCCCGTTAGACTGAGGGTGGTATGCAGATGACAGACTGATCCGGATTCCGAGGAGGGTGCAGAAGGATTTCCAGAATTGTGCTATGAATTGTGAACCACGATCAGAAACAATATCGGAAGGAAGTCCATGGAGCCGGAAAACATGTTGTATGAAGAGAATGGCCAGATCTCGAGCTGTAGGAAGCCTGGTTAATGGGATGAAATGTGCCATTTTACTGAAACGGTCCACCACAACCCAAATAGTATTATGTCCTGCAGAAGGTGGCAAATCAACAATAAAATCCATGGACAAATGTGTCCAAGGTTTTGCAGGAATGGGCAATGGAAGCAATTGACCCACCGGGCGAGTCCTGGGGACTTTGTTCCTGGCACAAATTTCACACGAGAGGACATGACTCTTGACGTCAGCGAACAAGGATGGCCACCAGACCGTACGGGAAAGGATCTCCAGCGTCTTATAAACTCCAGGGTGTCCAGCAGACCTACTATTATGCGCCTCTGCAAGAACCGCCTTCCTTAGATGGACTGGAACAAAAAGACGTTGTTCCGGAGTAGTATCAGGGGCTAATTTCTGGAATCTCTGAAGTGTGATACTCAGATCTTGGGTTAATCCAACATGGATTATGGAAGGAGGAATAATAGGCTCTGGGTTCGAAACTGGAACGTGGTGTGCCAAGAAACTTCTGGACAGAGCATCTGCCCGGACATTTTTGGAACCCGGTCGATAGGTGATCAGGAAATTGAACCGGGTAAAGAATAACGACCAACGGGCCTGTCTGGGATTTAGACGTTTGGCCGATTGTATATATTGCAAGTTCTTGTGGTCGGTAATGACAGAGATCTGATGTGGAGCACCCTCCAGCCAATGTCGCCACTCCTCGAAGGCCCATTTGATTGCCAACAGTTCCCTATTCCCGACATCATAGTTGGCTTCTGCTTAAGAGAACTGGCGGGAGAAATAGGCACACGGGTGTAGACGATTAGTATGAGGGTCCTTCTGTGATAGTATAGCCCCAGCACCGACGTCAGAGGCGTCGACCTCAAGAACAAATGATTTAGCTGGATCCGGGTGTCTAAGGACCTGAGCGGAGACAAAGGCTTTTTTCAGGCTTTCGAATGAGGCTACTGCTTGAGGCGACCAATTAGTTGGATCCATTCCTTTACGGGTTAGGGCGACAATGGGAGCCACGATGTCCGCAAAACCTGGAATGAACCTTCTATAATAATTGGAGAAGCCCAGAAACCTCTGCACCGCCTTAAGGTTGTTTGGTTGCATCCAATCTAGAATAGCCTGAACCTTAGTTGGATCCATGGAGAATCCCTCAGAAGAGATTATGTAACCTAAAAAGGATACTTTCTGCACCTCGAACTCACACTTTTCTAGTTTGGCGTAAAGGTGGTTCTCTCGCAGTCTTCGTAGAACTTGTTTAATGTGATTCTGATGTACAGAGAGATCTGGAATAGATGAGGATATCATCTAAATAGACGACCACGAAACTATAAAGAAAGTCCCGAAGAACCTCATTGATTAAGTCCTGGAATACTGCAGTTGCATTGCTAAGACCGAACGGCATAACCAAGTATTCATAATGGCCAGAGTGCGTATTGAATGCCGTCTTCCACTCGTCTCCCTCCTTGATACGGATGAGGGTATACGCTCCACGAAGATCGATTTTTGAGAAGACAATAGCACCTCTAAGCTGATCAAATAATACGGAGATGAGCGGAAGGGGATAGGTATTCTTGATTGTAATAAGATTCAATCCCCGGTAATCAATACAGGGTCTTAGTCCTCCGTCCTTTTTGGATACAAAGAAGCATCCTGCTCCTACGGGAGATTTAGATGGCCTGATGAAGCCCTTCTCCAGATTTTCTTCAATGTATTCCTGCATGGACTTGGTCTCCGGACCAGAGAGAGAGTACAGGCGACCCTTATGCAACTTGGAACCAGGAATAAGCTTGATGGCACAGTCAAAGTCACGGTGAGGTGGTAAGGTGTCAGCAGCTTTCTTGGAGAACACATCCCAGAACTCATGATATTGTGAGGGAAGCTGCTCCGGAATAGACTGAATCACCCGCAGGGGCAGTGACAAGCAGGACTGTGTACAGTAAGACTCCACTGGACAATTTCTCCTTTTACCCAGTCCATGACAGGGTTATGACGGGAAAGCCATGGGTGGCCCAAGATCAAGGGAACTGATGAACCATTGATAAGAAGGAAGGTTATTGACTCTGAATGGAGAGCTCCGATTTTTAATTGTAGTGGCGAGGTCTCCCAGGAAATCTTGCCACCAGGCATCGGACCTCCATCTAATCCACAGACAGTAATAGCGGACTTGAGTTTTACCATCGGAATTTTAGCAGCGCGGGCGAACCCGATGTCCAGGAAGTTGCCTGCAGCTCCACTATCAATGAAGGCGGACAGGTCCATTGAACGAGCACTAAACATGAGCTGTGCAGGGATCAATACGGCGTTTTTCGGGGAGACAATCTGCAGACCTAGGTGAACTTTCCCCTCGTTCCCTAGGCATGCTCTTTTCCCGGCTTATTCGGGCAGAAACGGGAGAAGTGGCCTTTTGTGCCGCAATAGAGACATAGGCCCTGTGATCTTCTCTTGTCTCTTTCCTCAGGGGAGAGACGATACGCCCCCAATTGCATGGGTTCCTCACCATCCGTGGGAACAGGAATGAAGCAGGATAGAGGTGATGATGTCTCCTTTTCGATTTTCCGCTCTTTAAATCTCCTGTTGATTTTAATGGAGAGGTGCATCAGATCCTCCAGAGAGGTAGGAGATGGGTACTGCACCAAAGAGTCTTTGACCTGTTCCGACAGGCCAAGACGGAACTGACTCCGCAAGGCAGGATCATTCCATCCACTATCAGGTGACCATCTACGGAATTGAGCGCAGTATTCCTCTGCCGAGCGCCGGCCTTGTTTCAAGGCCCGTAGATGAGTTTCAGCGGAGGCAGTACGGTCTGGGTCGTCATATAGTAGACCTAACGCCTCGAAGAAAGCGTCTACTGACTGCATGGCAGGACTGGTCTGCGGCAAGGAAAACGCCCAGGACTGGGGGTCACCCTGTAGAAGGGAAATGATAATCCCGACTCTTTAATGCTCTGACCCGGAGGAGCGGGGTCTCAATCGGAAATAGAGCTTGCAGCTCTCCCTGAAATTCCGAAACAGGGACCTATTTCCAGAGAAGCGATCCGGCAAGTTCATCTTAGGTTCACAGACGGAACTTGGAGTGGGTTGTGACACTTTTGCGGCTTCTTCTTGAACAGACAGACGCTCAGCCAATCCCTGGATCATCTGATATAAGGACTCATCATGGGCTGATAGGGCTTGTGCCGGAGACGGTGGGGATCCACTTGCATCCATTCCAACCTCGTCTCCGTGAGTGGGCCGGTTATAATGTTAGGAACCCCTCCAGCCGGCACAACACAACCCGGAATCTACCCTGCCAGTCAGGTGTTCACTGGAGCCCCTGATGGTGGGGACAGACTGGGCCGCAGACTGACAGAGGGTCGTGAAGTGCGTACCAGCTGGGGAGAACCCAGGCAAGAGGAGTCAGGTCCACGCAGAGGTCAAGGGCCGGCAGCAGACAACAGTATCGATGAACAAGCTGAGGTCAGGGGTCACAGGCAAATAGCAGAACGGGTAAACAGGCCAAAGATCAGGGTCACAGGAAACACGAGCAAGGTCCAAATCAAAGCCAAGGGTCATACACGGGGAGTCAAATAGAGATATCAGGATACAGGACAGGAACTAGCAGGTTAGCAGACTGGAACACAGGAGCTATAACCGGCAATGAGGCAGCAGACCTCATTGCCTTAAATACCAGTGGCCACCAATCAGAGCCTAGCTCTGAATTAGACACAGCCCCCAGCATAATTAATAGGCTGCATTAATTAGCCCACAGGCTAGAACATGGTGAGCTCTGCGCCCGGCTTCCTCTCATTGCCGGGACGCAGCGCTGAAGCGTCTTCTCGTTGCCCCGGCAACGGCCGGGTCAGGGCCGGAAGTGACGTCACGGTCGCCATAGCGACGGCCGGGACGCAGGTGAGTGAGTCGCGGCGGCTGGGCACCGCCGCGGCTCGTAACAGTATCAATCACATTTCTTAGTTTGCGTAACAAATTGTCAGCTGTATGCCTGTTAGTGAAGCAGGTGATACAAAGAGTGGCCTGCCTGTGACAAATGTTACGTAGTGGTGTACATGCTGCTGCTGTTCCTGCTGAAGGTGAATGACCAACCCAGTGGGCTGTGAGAAATGTGATTTTGCTAAGCTGACACCATCTTGTTACCTTATGGCCATTTTGTTCTGTTATAGCTTAAATACAATTAAATGCACCTGTTTTGTAGGAGTAATTCATTATTTGCAAGGCTATGCTTATAACGTTGGACATACCAGACAGGAGATAAGCCAGCCCCCCCCCCCCCCTGGGGAGTTCAAGTGTGGATAATGAGAGAATATACTAACATCTGTGTGAAGGGAACATTAGTGGTTAAAACCTTTTGGGGCGTAGTTTTCTGTAATACGTGATTTTTGCTATATAGATAGGAACTTGTAACTAATAAAGCAGAGTTTATTTGTACACTCAAACCATGCAGTGTATTTAATTCTCTCCAGCTGATGAGCTCATAACTGATAATCTGACACTTACAGGTGAACAATGTGATATAGATTTGACATCTGTCACAGTCATATAGTCTTTGGTTTCACCACTTCCACTTGTCCACATATCTGTGGTTAAGTGGACAGTAGGCAGAATGGCATTTTTCAGCACAATCTCTACATTTGTACACACTTTTTGGTATAGTTGTGGAATAGCTTTACGTGAAAAATGGTGTTGCGATGGAATTCTGTAACGCGGACACAAAACCTCAATTAACTGTAAAAAAATAGCTGCGTTTATTGTGGATATTGGACGCAGATCTAACACTAACAAGGCAGCCATGGCGTCTGTGATTCGCTTGGCGACTGGGTGACTGCTGTCATATTTGCTTCCCCTAGCAAATGATTGTTTCACAGTTAATTGTTGAAATGTAGGACTGCTCTTTTTCTTGGCCTTCCTCTGGGCTGACGATTCACCCCCAGCAGCAGCAACAGCAGCAGCAGTGGGACTAACGCTTTCTTCAGAGGAATCAATAATAGTGCAGGAGTCATCCAGCCTTAATAAGTGGGATGCAGGGCTAACTCCGAGCACTACTGAGGATATTGATGAGGATGGTGTGGTGGGTGTATTTTGTAGCCGTCAGGATGTCGGTGAGCGGAGGGTCCTAGCTGATGATGGAGTGCTTGTAATATTTTTGGAAGAACTTTCAGCTTTTCCCAACACTTTGCCATGAACTCTCGTCAAATGGCGTAACATAGACGAGGTTCCAAGATGGTTAAGGTCCCTCCCTCGACTGACTGTGGCTTGACATACACTACAAATGGCTATACAGTTGTTGTCTGGATTGGGGTAGAAATAATTCCACACATAAGAAGTGGATTTTTTAGTTTTATGGCCTGGCATAACAATGGCCTTTTTCTTGTCACGTGCCAGAACTGCTGCCACTGGTGCAGGACTGACACAAACAACCTCATCAACATCCTCATTAGCGCCCTCTTTGCCTACACAAATCTCCCCCTCATCCTCTTCTATTTCCAAAGTGGCATCCTCAATTTGTGTATCACCGGCTACACTCGGGCTGTTCAGGCACACATCAGCAGAACTGCTGAAAGGGTCCCTCTTTATGGGTACACTAACAGAATGCTCACGATTAGACACCCCACTGTTGGATGGACTCTCCACAGGGATTGGTGTCATTTCTGATTCAGAGCAAACATTATCCTCTAATGCCTTACTGTTATCTTGCAGCTCGGCTTTGACGCGTAACAGTAGTTGTGCACCACTTGTAGGCTCGGTAACATTTTTTGATCTGCCACTAATAGACAAAGGTGAAGGCCTCATTCTCTCTTTGCCACTGCGTGTGTAGAATGGCATGTTGGCAAAAAAAATTTTATCGGAACTTAACTTTTCCTCAGTTACACTTCTTTTTCGCTTCAACACTGTAAAAAAAATTTTGGTGTGTGTTTTATTGACTGACTTCAAAAGACTGTGTAGTTTGACATCACCTTTCCCAGATGACGTACTGGGAACACTACCATCAGGACTGGTGACAGAACCTGGTTGTTGATTCGGCTCATATGTGGACTGCTTTGAAACCGTTATGAACCCAAAGCACTTGTAGTGCTACAAATTGTTTTAGATACTGCTGACAAATATGACTTTTGACAACCAGAAATATTAATGCAAAAGAATGGGGAACACCCCAAAAGCACTTGGAGTGCCAGAAACTGCACAAAAAAACCCCTTCTCTATCCTCCTCTTACTGCTGTAACAACTGGTATTAAGATTACAATGGTATTGCATACAAACAATAATGTGTCCAATTACTGCTCTGTGCCTGTGCTGATATAGCCAGCGTGACCTAACCCTGCTTTCTCCCTCTGTCAAATGGCGATGGATTGCTGTGGAGGCTGGTATTTATGCTTTTCAAATCTCACGAGAACCGAGCTCAGATATACGAATACGTCACGACGACGTTTTGCCTCGATTTCGAATCCGAATGAGCGGGAGAGTACCGAGCATGCTCGGCTCGGTACTCGGATAGGCTAAATTCGGATGAATTTGGATCTCAGGGTACTGAGCTCACCCATCTCTAATTAGAAGACAGCCATGACAAAGCAGGTTCTAACAGTGTGTCTTTTCTGTGAATATTCTGATCACTTCATGTACAGAAATTGCTACCTGATGGGGCTTCTTTGTAAGTGCAATGCTCATTAAAATCATACTTGACGATTTTTCGGGAAATCCCGGAGGAGAGGTCATGCGACAGGGGTTAGAAGGGGGCATGGAGATAGTAACCACGACCCCTGCTAGGAAATGCCGAAATTCACCACATTTCATAGAAGGAGGTGGGGGTTAATGACGCAAAAAACGTAATTTAGCTCTGCCTCCATCACATCCGGTTCTTAGGACAGCACTGGATTTTTTTTTCTCACATCCGGGATGATGGTTACTCTTCCAGGAGTCTGGGAAGGCTCCCTGAAATTTGGGAGCTTCCCGGAAATTTCGGGAGACTAGGCAAGTATGAAATTAAATGTAACGCCTCATGCAATTTTTTTATGCTGTGCAAACCTTGTAATGTCACAGTGTAGGTACAATAATTTGATTCCATTTAGCAAAATGGGTAAACCATTTTACCAGTGAGAACGGAGCCTAGCACATAGCTTTGATCCATTACCAGTTTATTAAAAGCACAGCTTGGTTGTTGAAGAAACTGTTTTAAAGTACAAGTGCCCTTAGATATCAAATTGCCCTGGTTTGGAAAAATCCGAGCCCACCTCCTTTCCCACCCATCATCAACCGCATATGGCAAGTATATCATATGGAATACATTACAAGTCTTCTCCGCCAGACCCCCATCCCAATTAATAAGGTCTGGAGTCCTTGGACTAACTATCATGGAGCCTCTCCTCCCTTGTCTTTCTAAGGCCTTTTAGCTCTCACTCTTTCTCATGTCATGGATCTATCCCTTCCCCATTTGATTCTCCCTTCTTTTTTCACTAGTGATCCCTCCCTCTCTTTTCACTCTTTCCTCTCCTTCTCTTTTTTGCATCCCCCTAGACACTGTTTTGTATTACGTACAATGTCAACTTCCCACTCTCTGTTATATACCTGTAAAATTCAATAAAATGTTTATTCAAAAAAAAAGAAAAAAGAAGTTTGTTAGCGAATATCTTCACAAAGTACCAAAAGTGCACAAAGAGAAGGACTATCATCTGTTTATTACAGGTTATTACCTACATTTTATACAGATGGGGTGCACTCACAACAGAAAACATCAAAATCATCAACAAAGACAAAAAAGTAAATGAGGCACTCCAGTCCACTGAAAGTTAGCGAATATAAAAAATTTGTTTTTATTTGATATTTATTTGATATTTCATTCAAATTTATGAAAATTCAATTCTAGACATGATAGTGAAATATTCAGTTAACAACATGTATGTCTGTATATAAACCTAATGTTTAGTAAATTAAAAACTGAGAACCCGTTCGTAGCGGATCTGACCAATACTAGTGGAACGATCAATTGCTATTAACGAATCTTATGGTGAAATACCATTTGTTCAATATATAGGAGTATACTACACAGGAAAATACTCCCTGTATGTTATATCTATCCACCAGATTTCAATGATATACCATATATTTCACATATTATGTGTGATATAGTTACATTTATTTGTATCTTAACACATTGTTCTAGGTGGGATTTACTAGCAGATTCTCAATTAGTACTTAACTATACAGCTATATACGGAATATGTTGGCGCTATATAAATGATGATGATGATGATTAGTGTCAGAGGCTCACGTAGTTACTCAGAAAAGATTTTATTGCATACATTGTCCACTATACATATTGTTGAGGGGAAGGCTGTTTGTATTTATACGTTGCTGGAAATCGGGTTGTAATCTCTCCTATTTTCTCATATTTCATTATTTAGTATCTCTTCTGTATTAACAGTACAATGTCTCCCAATACAGTTGTATCCCCTATCTCTGGTAAGAATCATATGCTTATAATATGTAGAGCCTCACTCCAGATGTTAGTCTCTATGTGGTTGGGCTTTCACGGTTCTGATCATAAGATCTTACACAGAAACTGCCTTATATGGAGGGTAATATATAAAATCCCCACATACCCTAGAATGAGTCTTAGCCAATATGCATTACAAGAGTAAATTGGAGCAGGCACTAACATTTGCCAATACACACGGTGTTCACCGCCGCTGTTAGCCGCTACTTTCCGGTTCAGCACCGACGTCAATCCCCTACGTATGTTTCAGCAAAGCTTTTTCAAAGGAGTGACCCAATTAGTGGTCACGACTGATTTATATACCCATTGCGTCCAATCCCAACATCATTCATTTGATCGGCATGTCCGGTGGCAACTAGTAGTGTAATTTGAGGTATGTCACTACAAAATATGATTTTCACATTATGCAGTTCACTGGGCAATATAAATTAGATACAAATGTAATAAATATTTTGTGTGTTGATTATATTAATTGATAGACATGATGAGCATAAGAGGCAGTGTGTATATATCTTTAAAAATCATTATTATATACATTTACATAATAATGATAGTAGTGTATGTCACAAACATATGTATCTTGCACTATGCAAAAAATACAGGAAAGACCACATCTCTATGGTGTATATATCAGATTCCCCACAGAGATGTCCAAGGAAAAAAGGTTCTTAATGAAAAATTAATAAATCACAGGTAAGTAAATAAACTAACTTAATATATATGAAAATTATCCTAGTGATATTACAGTTTATATGGAACAAATTTTACCCACATTTTCTCATAGGGCCCCGGTGACTTTATTATATATTCAGCGTGATGTATATGCAAAATATAGCGCTTTTTATAATGCTTTTTAATAAAATATAGTGTTCGATGATATTAAAAAGAAACCGTGTAACGTGACAGGAATAAATCATGAAAGTGAAAATTAACAAATGATCTAATGTTTTGATAATTATTTGTCAACCTAATCCTATATAATTATATATTTTTTTTTATTATTATGTTTTATATTATTAATAATTTTACCCTCCCATACTTAGTAAAGTGTATCTTTTTTTATAAAGGATTTTTTAAACATTTACTTTATCTTAATAGATCCTCAAATTAAATGTGAATAAATGTAAAAAGTGAAAAACAAACTAATAACAATGAAAATATGTATTAAAAAGGTGATATTATGTGTTTACATTTATGATGTGATAACCTAAAACAAAAAGATATTTATTAATAGTGATGATCTGGAACAAAAATGTATTATACTGTAGTGATAGTGTGTACTTATGTGTATTGATAAATAAATAAAAATGTTAAAAAAAAATAAGATTTTTTTTTTAAAAAAAAAATTTTAAATTATTTAATTCCCAAAAATCTTTTTAATATAAAACAAGCGGAGGGGATACTATACACCAATATATATATATATATATATATATATATATATATATACACATACACATACACACATACACACACACACACACACACACACACATACATATACATACATATATATGAGATTCAATATTACCTTCCTAAAAGTGCTTCTTTATTCTACTTTTCCGATTTCCAGTCTCATCAATCATCCCCACATGGGAGAAATATATTATTTATAATAGTGTTCTATTATTAAAGCCCAGTCGATACAACATTAACATTTGAACCCTGAAAACAAAAGGGGTGGGGATTATTTAGTATAGAAAAAAAGTAGCCTATTAAAATACATAGCGACAATGCGACAGATTGACAAACATTGAAAACATAATTTTTGGTTTGGAAACAATTGTTTGACTGCTGGAAGGAAATCTTGCCCCAACACAACACGACAAAGCAACAAATCTTATTTTCTAAATAGCATGTTTGGTCTATTTACCAAATAATTTGCTAATATAGAAAAACTGCTACACATTAAAATCGGACCCACACAATGTCAGGTGACATTGCTAATATCTCATAACATGAGTGTGTTGACAGGAACATTGGTTAGGCATAGAGTGGTGGTCAGTGCCTAGTGTGGGATAAGAGCTTCCACGTTAGATTCCTCTTTCTTGCCCATCTAGTAAGAGATGGTGATAACACTGAACCCTTGTGGGTTCTAACCACTGACCTTCTGAGTCTTTGTTACACTTGGGAAGGGATGCGGAATACAAGTTGTTCTACCAGGTGTCGGCTCAGGGAGCCACATGTACATTACCACAAAATCTCTGGCAATAATTGGTCACACATGGGAATATACGAATAGATAAGGGATTCTTTATTACAAGGTGATGGAATGGTCAGTGGGTATGATCAAAGGGTCTATATCAGTATTGGGTGCACAGGATAAGTTGAGGTACATTCGGAATGAACAACACGATGACAGGAATAATGACCGTCATCAGTCCCACTTTTGGCGCCACACACACTGTAGCAAATGATAATAGTTTTTACTTATAACTTAGTGAAATGCTAGCATATGCATAAATATATATGCTAGAGGGAGAGATCTGTATTTATTTTAAAGCTTATCATCGGTGCACTTGACCATGACCCAAGTCACTATATGATGTATACTATGGTTTAGTTGTATTCTGACTACATGCTGCCCTAGTAGCTGACCGAAAATGACATAATCCTTCCAAGAACGTCTCCCTCCTGAGAGGCAAAAGGAGAATGGAGCATGTATTAAATGTGAGATAGAATTCAACCTCAATAGCAGTCTTGCTTGTAGTCCTTCACAGCTCACCCTCAATTTGCCAACACAGGAGTCTAACCCTCCGTTGTCAGGATAGCGTGAGGGGGCACTAGCTGACTCACACACCGACACGTGTTCCGGACCTATCGCTTTCGTCATCCATCTCTCAAGCATGCTGGCACTTAAATCCAGCTGTATAGCTGTGTAATGGAGTATGGAAGATATATTTTGTGCTTTTTTTTTTTCTTAAGTGCTGCAATGGAAATTCAGCTTAACACAGAACAATGTGTTTTACCTTCACAATTCATATCTGCATATTGAAATATGATTTGTGGCCCCTAAAAAAATAAAAATCAATGGCTCAGACCAGCTTACCTATATTCACAGACATACCATGTTGGCCTAGATTGTGTAAATCACGCTAACTAGGTAAAAGTGCATGCATGTGTGAGGATGTAAAACAAGCAGCACTAATGGCTCCTGCAGGATTTGGATAGACATACACAAGATCAGTTCAGCGTCTAATTAGCTGTAAAAGTCATCAACAAGAGGCTATATGCGTTAGGTATTACATCAAAAGCTGAAACATTAATTCTACATGTGTTAACAGTTGAATACCTATGTATTTAGTCAAGCAATCAGCATTTTCTTCCAAACAAATCGCTCAATTGAGCATCAAAAATATGTTAACTTACAAAGAGAGCGCAGTGCTGGTTTACAAGCAATTACACAAATTCATTATAAATATTGATTTAGTGCTAATCTGTTTTAGACACAAAACTGAGCAATGCCATCAGAGCAATATACTTGTCATAGATAAAAAAAAAAAAATCTAATTGGCTTACACAAGGATAGATAATAGCTTTATATTAAAGCTAGTCTGGTGCAGTGATGGGCAACGTAAAAGAGGTGGAGGGCCACACAGAGGACTAAGGGAGAACACAGTGCACTCCATCCTCTATGCATTCAGAGTGCCTACTTACACTGTGCAGAGGCAGTCACATGACACAAAGGGTGGCTTCCCCCGTTCTGATAAGATTGGGAGCAGCTGGCTGGGGGGAAGGCGGGGTGGAGTCACAGGTGAAGGCTCGGTGGGGTGCCTGTTACCCACCAATCATCTGCAACACAGTTAGCTCCAAGAAGATACACAACACATACATTTTAGCGGCCAGTATATCTTTTTTTTTTTTACTCTTGAGATCTGTGGTTTGATAGATGTAAAGTTAAACATGATTAAAGGACCAGTACCTTGGAATTTGTTGTTTATTACATTTTCTAGGCATTTGAAGACTAATTATTGCAATATATGGAATATGATACATTTTAAAATGTAGCTTTTATCCATGTTAATTCAAAAGGCACCACACCCAAAAACTTTTAGACTTCAACTTGATCGATCACAAATGAAAATTATATATCCATTCCCACAAAAAAAAAAAAAAAGTATAAAGAGCAGATCAATGAAAGAAAAGCTGCAAGGAAGAAAGCACATTGACCCAAAACACAGATACTTTTTAAATATAAAACACACTATTATTGGGTTTATAATTTTGAAGTAAATACCTGCAGCTCTAGCTGTCCATGAAGTTCAGCTCAGGCCTTGAGTACTGACCCTCTATTTGCAGCACTGAGAAACTGTGGAGCAGATATCTAGTTGCTGCTCATGAGGCTTAGCCACAGATTTTTAAAGACTGACATTTGCTTTATAAAGGAAACCATTAAGTGGTTTTAATGGGCTCCTTATTATTGCAGTGTTATAACTAACACAAGGAAAGCTATAAAAGATGGGAATTTAGAAGCACGACTTTCAGTTTACATGCTGTTCCCTTGAAGTTTTTTATAGATGCTTTGTAAAAATAGAGGTATTACCTTGTTCAGAATGTGTTTATGGTAGAGATGCTCAGGCTCGGTTCCCCAAGAGTTTTGGATTCCTTTAAGATCCAACATAATGGTGGGTGGGAGGGCCCAAGGACAATTCCATCTTGCACCATTTTTCTTTTCTGCTACTGCTGTGTGCCAATGTGTCCTAGATGTGCTAGGAACTGCTATGTGCTTGTCATTGCTCTGTCCCTTACCATCCAGCCAGGTCGCTGCAGTATTTGTCCGAAAGTACGAAAATATTGTGACCTGTGAGGTGGTCAAAATTGACTGCAAATGACTTGAAATTAGTGTTAGAGGTTAATAATAATGTAGGGGGGGGGGGGGGGGGAAGAGAAGAGAGAAAAAAAAAAAAAAAAGGCCAGGATCCAAAACAAACACACGCAAGGGCGGTTTTGGCAAAATCAAAACATGAAGCTAATCCAGATCCAAAGCCAGTTCACAGGGCAACGCAATCCCCACACATCCGCCTTGTGACCTCCCTGCACTGTTGCCCACCACAGGTCTAATGCATTCTAAAGTTTGTGTAGCACCAGTTAAATGGAAATCAGCAGCGTTGTGAAAACATCCACTTCTCATTTACGAGTTTGTAGATTCAGAACACCTTTACTATAATGATATTTGTCCATTTCACTTATAAAAGTGAAAGAGTCAACTGCTATACCAAACACAATAACCAGTCCCGAGCATAAAAAATAAAACAAAAACAAAACAACCCAGTACCAAAAGGAAGTGAGAATAGGTTAGAGGCTAAAATTATAGAATGCAAACCTGACAAAACAAACAAACCATGTATAAATTGAAACCTCAAACTGTACAATAACTAGTAAGCAAACCGCTGTTAGCCCCCTTTCCAAACACTAGTTTTAAACGAGACATTTCAAAACTATCTTTATTCATAAAATGCCAGTTACAATTTTTAAGTTGGAACAATAAAGACACATTTATAAACATAGCATATGTTTTTGTAAGCAAGCATACAAGAGAGCAGAAAGCATATGATGGAAGCAGCTGGTAGATAAGAGTAGTCAGTCCTACAGGGAGCTCCTGGAGATAGAAGTTGAATCTGATATTTCTTCTATTTGTACAGAAGGCTTGAATGCAGCTTCTAAGTAGAAAGTCCACGAGCAGCTGCTGTGCAGGCCTTTACTTAGATCTCTGCCTCATCTTTCGCCGCTTGCGCTTCAGCCTAAATAAAAATGTTTTAAAAACAAAATCAGAAAAGAGAAAAAAAAAAAATGGACATCTACATTGAGAGTGAATAGAGAAGTAGAGGTATTTGATCAATTACAGTACTCCCTCTCTAAAATACCAGCTTTAGGGTACTTTCATACTGGCATTTGCTGTGTGTTTAATGCATGTAAAGGAATAAAAAAAACAAAAACACAGTATTGCATTGTCTATCCATTTTATAAAAAAGTTTACAAGTGTTCAATCGGTTTTGATAAACATGCATCTGTAAAGCTGGGTACACACTACACAGTTTTCATCCAATAAACGGCTAAATCAGCCAACATACGACCGCTCGTTCAAAAGTCGGGTCAGTGTGTGCAGTGACACGATGGTCGAAAATCTGCCCAAATGGACAATTGTCGCCTAATTTGGTTGGTCGCACCGTTTAATATTTTCGTTCCAACCTCGTTTCCGTTGTGTAGTGTGTATGAACTACCAACCGATCCACAACAGCGAGTACGAAATTAGTCATTGCTCACGACAACATGGCTGTAAAAACTGCGTTATCTTTCACACCTTAAAACTATTCCTCAATCCCATTCACCCTCCACCTCCAGATCATTGTCCACTCAAACCCTTTCTCAAAATACCCATATCAACATGTCTCCCTTACCCTGTATCATCATAATCACAATAAATAACTCTCTCAACCTGTCATTAAACGCTAATTACTGAAATATCAAACACCAGTTTTGCATCCAGTAAATGCAGACAGTAAATACCCCAACAAGATTACACCGAAGAGCTTGTAGCAGACAGTGGTAACACAGACCGCTTCAAACAGACTTTGCGACCGCTGAAAATCCTGGCACACTCCGATGATGTCCCATTGATGGGACACTATCTTGCAAGCTGTTAAGGTAGCAATTTAAGGAGGCACCTTCACTTGTACAAGGTTCTTTACAAAGCCTTGTACATTCTACAGCCGACGTCTCCTTAAATTACTACCTTAACAGCTTGCATGATAGTGTGTCCCTTCAATGGGATGTCATCAGAGTGTACTGGGATCTTCAGCAGTCGCAATTTCTGTAAGTCTCCGTTTGAAGCAGTCTGTGTTACCACTCTGTCGGCAAACAAGCTTTTCGTTGTAATCTTGTTGGGGTATGTACGGTCGGCATTTACAGCGCTGCTATATAGTACCCAACCCTTTGCATTATTAACAACTCAGTCTTCAAACCCTTCACATCATCACTGTTTCTCTATTTACTAACTTAAGAAATAGTATTTTAGTCACCCCCCCACTTCCCTCGAGTATTTCAGTACCAAAGCCACTCAATCGAAGAGGAACTGATTCATGGGTATTGAGTCCTGGTAAAAGTTATGAGGAATTTATACATCCTTTTTCTTAGTGGACACATAACGAAGGACTCCCTGCAGGAGAGAATGCTACTCTATATATAAGAAGTTCTGGGATATCCTAGACATTTTTTTGTTTTATTTAAACAGCACAAAATTCTGTTTTCTTTAGTCACAACAAAGCTGCAGACTACCTCATCCAAAAGGGTTTGAGGTAAATAACCAGTTTTTAAACTTTTTACAATTTGAGTTTTCACATACCTGCGCATCCTCTTCTTACGCCACTGTTAAAGAAATTAGATTGTACTTCAATGGCAAGCTTTTCATAAAGTATACTTGAAGTAAGTGTCTTATGTTAACATTTCTGTTTAATTGAAGTTAATCAGCTTTATAGTAAACTGAAGAAAAATTGACAATTAAAACAAATTGTTTGTCTACCAAGGAAAGAAACTTGCTAGCAAACCTGAATTTTAGGACAAGTGGAATGCTTTCAACTCCTAAGGCCAAAAACACCTTTTGCAAGGCTGAAAACTTATGGCAGCTCATTGCGTATCTGAAAAGAACTGTAGACACTCATTCAAATCCATTGCTGTCCACTGCCAACTATTGAAGAGACTCCCAAAAGTTAGGCGCCAGCAGCAGTTTCAGGGGCATTGGATACATTGCACCTGGGATTTGTCCTGCCCTGGTCTAAGCTCCAAATATTTCCAGTAAAATATGGTACTTATATGGTTGGTTTATAGAGGACAAGGGTTAACTAACAAAAACAAAAATAGGGACCTAAAACCAGAATCGAACATGTATTTACAGAAATAGAATTCAGAGGGGAGACATTCATAGATGAAGAATTAAAAATAAAAAAAGCCACAAAGGACAATTAGGCCAAGAGAACTTGATGCAAAAGGACACTAAGCAAACATACCACCCAAAGCAGGCAAGCAGTGGTTGCAAATATCACAGCAAAACCATAATCAATTCTACAGAAAATTTGCCAAGTCACACAACTTTTAACAGATTGCAATGCATTAGGTTCTCTCAAACCCACAGCAAAGGGGACATATTTTAGCATTTACAGCAAAAAAAAAAAAACAGGTGTTCGTTGTCACCTGTAACCATTTAAAAAATGTGGTAGACACACGACTATAATTCAAAGACTTTGAAGTTGGAGGGCAAAGTTAAGCATTTTAAAATATAGCAGAAGATAACATAAGGTGATTTACAGACTTCATAAATGCCAGTGCGAGCTGCAGAGCGTTAACAGATAGATATATGCAAGGAGTGACTTTCTAATTTTTGCAGTAAACTAGTAGTGCCAAATCAGCTGCAAGGGTACAGGTTAACCATCTGCTCAATATTGTACAGGACTTAAACAACTTGTAGCCTCACAGATGCTAGCACTATATAACTTAACATGCCTTGAAAAGACTAATGTGGGGGCAGAGCAGCTGAACAGACTGTGTAGAGCTGCGCAGTCCTATAAACCTGGGGCCTGGAGCATGCTGCCTCATGTGCTGCGCATGAGTCTCAGTTTTATTACCTTTGCTCTCATGATGTTAACGACACCTAAGAGAAAACAACACAGTTAGTCAAGCGGAGTACATAATAATAATAAAAAAAAAAGAAGCCGTAGCACAGTACACAGCCCGCTCCACAGAGGCTACAACCAGTACCTGCTGCTCTCACGGAGGATCAGTAAACCTAGGGCCCGCTACAGAATACGGATATAGGACAATAACAATGACGTCATGGCGTTTAGACGTTACGTTATTATCGACGCAAAGCGATTACCAATAAAAGGGGCGGGGTCTTCTTATGCTGAACTCGTTCCCGACAGTCTCTAGTTCTAAGGTGTTGCGCGCATGCTTGAAAGTAAGGATGCAATACGAAAAACTTATTAAGTGAGACTGTCGTGTCCAAAGAAGCGTTATACCCAAGGCACGCCGCGCTATTGGGGTTGTCTGGGCAAGGCGTTTTTCAATGCTGAATATGTTGGATGGGGCTCCATTGTATCTTGATAAATGAGGGGGTGTGCAGGCAGATTGGGGAGGCACAGTCTTAGATACTTGTAGCTTGGCTACTGACTTATGTTAGACTAGCCTAAAGGACTCCAGTAACATGTTCATACAAATATATATACATATATTAATCATACTTGCCAACTCTCCCGGAATGTCCGTGAGACTCCCAAAATTCGGGTCAGTCTCACCAGGGGCAGGGGGGCATCTGCCCCCCGGGCTGGTCCCATAATGGGCTACCTTGGGCTAGGTCACTGGGCCACCTGCTTTTTTTTTCCTTTAAAATAGACTCCTGAGTCGAGTCTTGCCCCCCTGGGCTGAAGTTTGCCAGCCCTCCCCTGAGTCTCACGGACTCCTGGGGAAGCTGGCAAATCTCCCACAATTGCAGGGCTAAAGTGAGGCGATTTGCGTCATGTTGGCCCACCCCTGCGACAAAACAGCATATTTGTTGTGGAGGCGGGGCCAAAATGACACATTTGTCCACACCATCTAGACACGCCTCTCTCAGATACAATTTGCCAAAAGTAGACAAGTATGATATTAATAATTTAGATTGTACGCAAAACATTGTACAAATCTCAGCCCAGTAGTCTGGTGGTGAACCTTTCAGTAATGTGTGGACAGGAGATGTGCAATGTGCTTTTTGGTACAGAGGAAACTTTATTTAAGACAGCATTTGTGGAATTTGTTGGATCTTAACAGTCTGTTCACCTGTATCAGTTTATGAGCTCATCAGCTGGAGAGAATAAAAGTCACTACAAGTTCTGCGTGTGCAAGTAGCTCTGATTTATTAGTTACAAGTTCATATCTATACAGCACAAAATCACGTATTTCAGAAAACTACGCCCCAAAAGGTTTTAACCACTCATGCTTCCTTTACACAAATCTTGCTACATTTTCACACAGGAATTCTCCCCAAGGAGTGCTGGTTTATCTCCTGTCTGCCATATCCAAGGTCATGGGTATAGTTTCTTGCAAACAATAACTCCTACAAACTAGCTGTATCTAAGCTGTCTTTGAGCTATAAGAGAATAAAATGGCTATAATGGGCAGCACGGTGGCTAAGTGGTTAGCACTTCTGCCTTACAGCACTGAGGTCATGAGTTCAATTCCTGACCATGGCCTTATCTGTGAGGAGTTTGTATGTTCTCCCCGTGTTTGCGTGGGTTTCCTCCCACACTCCAAAGACATACTGATAGGTTAATTGGCTGCTAACAAAATTGACCCTAGTCTGTGTGTGTTAGGAAATTTAGACTGTAAGCCCCAATGGGACAGGGACTGATGTGAGTGAGTTCTCTGTACAGCGCTGCGTAATTAGTGGCGCTATATAAATAAATGATGATGACATAAGGCAACAAGATGGCGTCAGCTTAGCAAAATCACATTTCTCATTTCCCAACTTTTTATTCATTATTTGCCCAAACACTACCTATCGGAGATCACATTCTTGCTGTCGTTTTTAATGACTACTTATACACATACACCCTTCTAACAGAACATATGCATAGGGATGCCTAAACCTGGATACATAGAACACCCCATCCCCCACCAATAGCAAGTCCATGATCCCTCTTCTAGCTGATATTAATAGATGGTTAATGAGTTGACAACTGTCTTACACCCGCTGCATGTCCTGTTGTCAGATCTTCACATATATCAGTGAACATGAGAGGCTCTGGGGCCTCTTGTGGTTCCTTTTTGTCTTCTAACTATGGAATTCTTAGGGAAGGAAAAAAGCAAAGAGAGGGAGAAAATACACAGTGTGCTCGGCAAGTGTTATATGTCACTTATTTCACAATTGAAGGGATTGCCCATTGTGCTGTATATCATAAGGATAGGCTTCAGTAATGAGCATGTGGATTCCAAGGAAAAGGTTCTTGGTTTCTGCACCGATCAAAACTGGCAGTAGTACTGAGAGTTCCACAAGGTTCACACTCATTAGATGGGGTGTACAGTACAGCGATTAAGGCAGGTGTGGTAACTTTAATTTTTCTGGAAGAGAAACACTTGGCTTTAATACACTTGTTAATAAGTCACATGATCAGTTTCATTAATATATATATAATAATAAGGATTAGTAACAGTCCTTGAAGTACAACATGTAAAAAACCTGATACCCATTCTCCTATACCCTTGAACCAATCGGCCAGTTACAGCCATGAAAACTATCCTTCTAGATAAGCATCTCCAGTGTGCTCCTTTAAAAATGTATATTTCATGTCTTATTTTTTTGTAAGTGTTCATCAATTATATTCTTTGGATCATCTGTGTCATTAATTAAAAAGGTGCAACCCTGGGCTTCAATTTGAATATTTAGGGTCAGGCAGTACCCTCCAGACTAAGCTGTCAGGTAGTCCAATATTAACCTATTGTCTTGTGTAAATGTAATAATGTGTTGGGCCACTAATCACAAATACATTGCTATATTGGGTATAAACCCCTACAGTCATGGGTTGCTCTTTTCTTTATTTGGTTGGGTTAAACTTTCATATTAGAATTTTTCTCATTATGTATAATGATCTCTACATTACTATTGGCGTGAGTCTGGTTCTTCCAGACCTGGCTTTCCTTTCTAGACTAGTACATATCTACAGCCTACAGCAGTGTTGGCTAACCTGTGACACTCCAGGTGTTGTGAAACTACAAGTCCTAGCATGCTTTGCCAATATATAGCAGCTTATTGCTGAAAGGGTATGCTTGGACTTGTAGTTTCACAACACCTGGAGTGTCACAGGTTAGCCACCACTGGCCTACAGCAAAGGAAAATAACGTGCAATCAATTTTCCTCCTGCTAATATCATTGAACACCACTCTCTGGTGTCCCTTGGACCTTTAAATAACTTGTAAAATACATTTTATTCAAACTCCCTTTGTCTGAAGATCTTGCAGTGGGATGCGTGTATCTAGGTGTTATTTTCCTGTACGTACACTGCCATGGGAGTCGTCAATAAGACCCGGAAAGACTCTTGTATCTGGGTTCAAGACTCTTCCTGACGTGCTTTTTCACAACCACCCAGTCCCCTGGTTGCAGTTTATGGGTACCTACATCAAAATTAGGGCCTGGAATGGAAGAGAATACTTGACCATGTATTTTAGTAAGTTGTTTCTATAATAAAGCAACATAGTTCAATAAATCGCCATGTACATGCTGTAGTTGCTATGGAAAGTAACCAGCCTGTTCTGTTTGCTGTGCCAAACAGTATCTCATTTGGTGCAAAACCTGTGTCTTTCTTAGGAGTGTTTCTTACTGAGTGCAGGCCCGTAGGTAAACATGAGATCCATGGCAGGCCTGTTTCAGCCATTATTTTCTCCATTTTCAATTTCAGAGTACCATTAAGGCGCTCCACACATCCCGAACTTTGGCGTCTGTAGGGGGTGTGAAGGGCAGATATGATTCCCATGTCTTTTAACAGTTCCTGGAAACCTTGCCCCGTAAAGTGTGTCCCTCTGTCACTTTCAATGACCTCTGGTACCCCATATCAGCAGATTACCTCACTCGTAAT
Source organism: Mixophyes fleayi (assembly GCF_038048845.1). Lineage (NCBI taxonomy): Eukaryota > Metazoa > Chordata > Amphibia > Anura > Limnodynastidae > Mixophyes > Mixophyes fleayi. The sequence goes on along the minus strand of NC_134408.1, from coordinate 104,262,327 downwards.
TTTCTTGGTTACTGCTTTAGCATTTGCTTTCCTATACAGCCATAAACAAAAAATCCTGTGCTGGGTTAAAGACAATAGCTAAACACCAAATGTATAACGCAGCTGTAGAATATAGGGGTAATTGCTACTCCCCCAAAAAGATAAACTGGAAAACAAAATAACAGCGCTAGAAATACATAATAGGTGTAGCAATAAAAAAGTTCAAAGACCAAGGCAGAAGTAAAACACCAAGGGCTAGATTTACTAAGCTGCGTGTTTGAAAAAGTGGGGATGTTGCCTATAGCAACCAATCAGATTCTAGCTTTCATTTATTTAGTGCTTTCTACAAAATGACAGCTAGAATCTGATTGGTTGCTATAGGCAACATCCCCACTTTTTCAAACCCGCAGCTTAGTAAATCTAGCCCCAACAGTTTAATCACGAACATATAATTGGATCCAATATAAAATGAGGAGGTATTACTTCTAAAAATAAAAAATGACTCGTATATCAGATGGGACCAATCATAGAGACAAATTAGCACGGAATATCACACTAACTCTTCATAATAAGTGTCATCCCAACTAACGATCCATAAGAAGAAAAAGGATAATATGTTTAGAGATGGATATAACGAAGATGATAGTGTACCCATCTTTATATCGAAATATAATACTAAGTCACTAAATATTAGAAAATTGATAGTGAAAAATTACGATATATTAAGACAAGATGTGATATTAGAACCATTATTAGGTAATAAACCGAAAGTTGTCTTTCGTAAAAATAGAAATTTGATAAGTTTTCTGACTTCTAGCCAGTTTGAGATGAAAAAGTTACCAACACCTGTCACTTCAAACTGGCTACTACCCAGAATTATAGGATGTTATAAATGTAATAAAAAAATATGTATGACTTGTACTTTTATAACTAACAAAAAGAAAGATGTTACTTCTACTGTTTCTGGGGAAATATTCCCTATCAAGCATTACGTTACATGTGATTCCACGTTTGTTGTATATGTCTTAGAATGCCCTTGCCGACGTCAATATGTAGGCAGAACAACTAGGTCTCTAAAGACACGTTTTAGAGAACATAGACGTAACATCACTATAGGCTTACAGACACATAGTTTGTCTAAACATTTCTCGTTAGTACATAATCAAGATCCTTCAGGTTTACAACTAACAGGAATTGAATTAATTACAAAAACCTCCAGAGGAGGAGATAGATTTAGAAAACTATGTGAAGCAGAAACATTATGGATTTTTAAGTTAAAAACCCTTAGCCCAGAAGGATTAAATGAGGCGTTGGATTTTCATGAAGATTAATTATGAAGTACGGACAATCAAAATACAGTAAAAAGATTAAATATGTATTTCAGCAAAAATATTTATTATAGTATATCTATGGTCTGTCTATAGTTCTATTAACATTGGCTATTCACGACTTATCAGGTACTTGTTTGTCCAACTAGTTTGACAGATTTTGGACAACGCTATCATCATATATAGCATTATTATAATAACATCTATTGGGATTTTTTAAGGACTGTATATGTATTTGATTGTGCTTAGTTAAAATGCCCCTCTCTCCTTGTAGTAATAATATAATAATGATATGCATGTTGTTTATATTATTATCCACTAAAATGTGGCATATGTGTCATATGTTATATATTGTATCACACATATATTTTATATTCTATATGTTGAATTTCTCTATATGCGACTACTGCTATGAATGCAGCTAATTAAGTGAGTAACCAATTATTGACACCTGGAACTTACCCCTCCTTCATCACCTATATAAGAATGGACCGAGACATAACATCCATATCTACTTTGTGGCTTGAAAAAGTCTCATGCTTGAGACAAAACACGTCGCCCAGTTATTCATTATATTCATTTTTAACCATTCGGTTCCTACTATACACCAATATAGGTACTACGGACCTATGATTTGAGGAACCGTTTCATACTACTCTTCAATTCTGCCCGGGCAGTTTTTCTGAGCGCACAGCTTTCACCGTCACATGCTGGCGGCTATTGAATCACAGGAGAGCTGCGGATAAACATTGCTAGGAGGATTCACTTGTGGGGCACTTCCATCACTAGCAGCGGATAGCTGTAGGAGAATCCATTCCGGAGAGCCGTGATATTAACAGCATAGAAGAGGACCATGAGTACTGTTGGTCTATATACTCTTTTCAACCAATGCTGGACTTTATACTAGGCTAAATCTATCCGGATTCCTTCAGTGCCTATAACCTCCATTCTTTGCTCCCGGATACATTTGTTACTGTAGACACTTATTATGAAGAGTTAGTGTGATATATTCCGTGCTAATTTGTCTATATGATTGGTCCCATCTGATACATGAGTCATTTTTTATTTTTAGGAGTAATAACTCCTCATTTTATATTGGATCCAATTATATGTTCATGATTAAACTGTTGGTGTTTTACTTCTGCCTTGGTCTTTGAACTTTTTTATTGCTACACCTATTATGTATTTCTAGCGCTGTTATTTTGTTTTCTAGTTTTTCCTATACAGCCATGCCTCCAGCCAGTGACTAAAGAGGTTGACACCGGCGAGCACATTCTCAAAGCCTGAGCATTTGGGAAGTTGTATAAAGTCTATCTGTATCCTCTTATAGTGATACTGTGTCTGGACTTTTCCATGGAGTTGGGACAGACTTACCCGGGTTATTCTGTGCACAGATTAGGCATCCTACCACTAACGCCTGTGCTGCTTGGGCAAACCCTGATGCTATCCACAACCTGTTAGTGAGTGTAACCACAGCATCTTTCCCCAGATGCACTTTCCCGTGTGCTATATTGGCCATAATGGGATAAAGTGCTTTTGGCAGACACAAACGTTGACCTTTACACCTTTACTCTCCTTGTACTTCTAGTGCTCCATGTTTTGCCCAAGTCTTTTTCTCAGTCTCTGTTGCTTGTCTCTGCATAAGTTGGAGTGTGGTACGGTCAAACTTGGGACCAGGGGGGTCACCATGTAAATAGACTCCCCTTGGGGTACTGGGGCTATGGTGGCTTCTCGTGCAGCCTGGTCTACCAGTCTGTTTCCCTTAGCCTCGGGGGTGATGTCTCTGTGTGTGCCTTCACCTTCATCACTGGAGGTTTGGAGGCAGCTGGAATGCGGTGAACAGTGCCCTGATATGTTCAGTAGGTTGACTGGTTTGCTTGCTGAACCCATAAAGTCCATACTTTTCCATATAGGGCCATAATCATGTGCAATTCCAAACACATAACTTGAATCAGTGTAAATGTTAACTCTTTGTCCTTCTGTATATATGCATGCAAGTGTCAGGGCCTTCAGTTCAGCTTCTTGTGCTGACATGACTCGGTAGAGTCTGTTGAATCACTAGTTCTTTGTGTGTGGTTACAGCACAACCTGTATAAGAAACACCATCTATGTAGTAGTGTGAAATGTCTGCATTTGGTAGCGGAGTATCTTTAACGTCAGATAAAACCAAAGATCCTTGTCTCAGTTCAATACAATCATATTCAGAAAAATGTTGTGTGTATATTTTTTCTTCTTTTTCAAACTAGGATTCCCCCGTTAGGGGAACCCTGACGTGTGTCCTCCCATCTTTTGAAACATGCAAAAATAATGCTACTTGATATTTAATAAGTCTGGCCGGTGACAAATGTTTTGTGCAATTTGGTTGTGCTTGGTTTAAAATTTCTGTCACAGCATGCAGTACCATTAAGGTAACTGGGTGTCCTAGCACAATATCTATACTCTTTTCATGCACTAAAGCAGCTGCAGCTATTGCTTTTATGCAGGTGGGTGCTGCTGGTATAACTGGGTTCAACTGTGTAGAGTAATATGCGAGTGACCTCTGTTTTGCGACCATGTATTTGTGTCAGTACCCCTTGTGCATGTGCACTGACTTCATGACAAAATGTGAAAGGCTTGTCATAATCTGGCAAACTTCATCTTAAAATTGGTTAAACATTTGGTTCTGCTCAGAGAATAGTGTAAATGGCTTGCTATCATCCAGAAGTGCTAATGCCGGAGCACAGATAATAGCTCATAAAGTCTTAAGTCTTTTTCATTTATGTACAAACATTGAATTCCCATCAATGCATTACCATACCCACGATACAAAGAGGTATTTACAGTATATGACGATTATAGCACAGTAAATAAGGGCAGTGAATGTCTTTACAACACTGATTGACTCAAAACTATTATGAGAATAAAAAAAACCTTTTGTTATCTACCATAATTTGACATTACATTGCATTACGTTTTAAACTTTAAAACGTAATGCAATGTAATGTCAAATTATGGTAGATAACAAAAGGTTTTTTAAACTAATGTAAAATTTGGTAAAAAAAAAACAACTCAAAACAACAAACTGAACCACCAGTTTATATTTAACTATGTCAGTCCATTTCTCCTTCTTTCTCCAAAAACACAGTAGTCATTACTCAGCAGAGTCTACTTTATTTAAATCCTTCATTAGTTTCTACTCGTGTTTGTTGTCGCTGTGGACCAAAACATATTGCATATTCATTGGAAGTTGGATCAATTCAATCTGGATTGCCTAAAGGGTCTTTCTCTGTAGCTGGAGACCTTCTGTACCTTTTGCATAGAGATTAACATTTATTAATTAGGGAATACAGTAACTGCCATTAATTCACATTTCCCAATCAGTGTGTGTTATTGCATGTAACACGCTTGTACACCATTATCGGATACCCAGTGAATATTTTTGTTCAGCGGACAGCTGCTAATAAGACACTTGTTTATGTGTTTCTCTGTGTAACTTAACTGTGACGTTATGTGTTCCATGCCATGAAAATATGATTTCCTCGAAGGGGCAGTCCCTAGTCTCACAAACAAGGAATATCAAAGTGACGTGACCTGGGCGAGTGTTCAAAGCCACTCCTTTCTCATCATCACCTAGCTCACCCCCTTGAATGACTCAGATGTGCTTTGCAAACATTCAATAACAAACAGCCCTCTAAAGGTTCCAGGCATTCAGCCATTTTGAAAGCAACACTGCTTCTCTCATAAATCAGAGTACTTTCGTTAGACACCTCACATTGTGTTTGCAAGTCAGTGAACATTTTCTCAACAGAATCTCCCATCACCAAATATTCACACATATTTTCAGATTCTGTGATTTTCATGTTGAAAGTACAAATATATTCACTTAAACAAGTCTCGCTCACAGACTGCATTTTATCTCGTAACATTTCTTTATGGGCATAACAAACCCTCCTGATTTCTGAGAACATTCATCAGCGCCATTTTTACACAGATTAAAACCGCTTGTAATATCTACATGTAAAAGCTCACTCCACCTATCTCTTTTAACTTAAAGAGATAGCTAATTTTATCAAATTCACAGACAAAATTATTTTGTTCAAATACAGAAACGGCTTGTTGGGCCAGAGCCAGCCGGAGGTCAGTGTTTTCTCCTGACACTATCTGTACATTATTTACAGTCTTGTCCGTCTACTGAATTGTGCAGTGATGGACCAAAGATTTTAAAACTTCTTTTGCATCTTTTCAAAAGCTTACAATTAAGCAATGCAGGCATTACGTTTATAAATATACAACTTTTCTGACCTTGAAACATGTCTCTTGTAAAACAGTCAAGACAGACAAACACGGATCTCCCTCACGCGCAGTAAGACGGAGACAAAACTCACATACAGAGGAAGAAAAAATAACTGATATCTTCCAACCTACTGCTGTGGAACTACAAGTCCCAGCATTAGACTAAATACAAGTCAGCTTCCATATGTTACCACTTCGGACACATTTTAGTTGCTCTTGAATTATTGAAGCATACTCAAAGAACTTTTTTTTATCAATGTTACATACATTGCCAGATAAGTCCTTCTTATCTCAACACACTAAAATCTTTTACACAGAATAAGGGGGAGGACACATTTCACTCTTTCAGCTGCGCAGCATCAAACATACATTTATAGTACACAACCTACTTGATTCATTACTTTAGTCATATCATTCAGCTTCTGATACATTTAGCATATCCACTCAACACATATCAATTCATTCTTTGGCTATCCCCGCTTTCTTGAAAAATTACTTGCAGACCTTCTACTCCCCCCATTTATTAAAATCTTTGTGCATCAATTCTATGGGGGAGTTGCTGTCATCTATCTGTTTACTGTCTATATTTCCCCATATTGACAGTACTGTTGACTCCCAATAGAGACTCTGATCTAGTTTCTGTGGGTTGTCCCAACAGTGGACATCCCGTTCTGTGGGCTCCTTGGGGTGGATGTCTGATTCTGTTGGGCTCCTAACAGTGGATGGCCGGTTCTGTGGACTCCTTACACTGGATGCCCCTGTGGACTCCTTATACTGGATGGCCGGTTCTGTGGGCTCCTTACACTGGATGTCCCTGTGTAGAATAGTCTTTCTGACAGTATCTGGGACGAAGATCTGTGAAATTCATCTAACTTCTTTGATAAATTTCTGGGGATGGTGTTAGTGTATCAAACATGCACTAAAAATTCACTCATCTTTCAGAAATCTAATTACCAATACAATTACAGTAAACAAATTGAGTAAGTAATTACTGTATAAATCTGAGACTTACAGATCTGCCTGCCTTATACCTTAGACGGACATGAGGAAGCTCTAAACAGAGGAGCAAGTAGAAAACTCTACTCACCCGGGTTATAGTCAGAGCTCTGTGTCCAGGGCGACCTCCAGTTCTGTCTGTCCTTGGCTCAGATCAGCAATCAAGGTGGGACCTCCGGATCTAAAGTTTGTTCACCTGTCAGTTTATCAGTTTATGAGCTCATCAGCCGGAGGGCATAAAAGACACTGCAAGTTCTGTGTGTGCAATTAGCTCTAATTTATAAGTTACAAGTTCATACCTGTATAGCACAAAATCACGTATTTCAGAAAACTACGCCCCAAAAGGTTTTAACCACTCATGCTTCCTTTACACAGATCTGGCTACATTCTCACATTTTCACACAGGAATTCCCCCTGGGTTAGTTTATCTCCTGTCTGCCATATCCAAGGTCATGGGCATAGTTTCTTGCAAACAATGAATAACTCCTACAAACTAGCTGTATCTAAGCTGTCTTTGAGCTATAAGAGAATAAAATGGCTATAAGGCAACAAGATGGCGTCAGCTTAGCAAAATCACATTTCTCAAATTGCAGACAAATATCATTCCCAATATGCTGGTGGTCTTTTTACTCTACCTTGTTTTACCCTGCTTTGCCACACTTAATTGATTTGGTTGTGGGTATGTAACCTGATATTTATGGGCCAAATTCATCAAGGCATGCTTTTTGAGCACAACCAGTGTATATTAACACACATATTTTGGCTTTGCGCACTCCCGAATTCATCAAGGCACGGATCTCAAGACATGTTGCTAGATGAATTTGATAGTAAAGCCAGTTTCATAACTTAAAAGTTGGAGTGGCGTATTACAGCGCCTGACTGTGGAAGTCTGTGTTGCGCTACCGACTACACGGCACTTGTATGGTTGAGTACGCTAGGCATTTGTAATGTCTGCTTGTTATAAATAGGTTCATTGACTTTTCTGGGGTTGATTGTCATTATGGCAGGGGGACCCAATTCTGTGGGATTCATTGCTATAGTGCCACCAACCCAGGTAGATAGAGCCTACTGCTGGTAATAGTGAAATCTGGGTGAACCCACAATTTTTGGCCTCCCTTCTTTTGCTAGTTCCTGTCTAGGCTGGGAGCACTATGTTTGGTTAAGCTGTTTTGGGCGGCTCATCATTTTTTATTGTTTGGTTCGCTTTTTACTTTATTGTCTGTAAAGATGTATGGCAATATTGGGACTGTATCCCATATGATGATAATGACTTTCAGCCAATAATAGTATGTGTGGAAAGGAAACGATTATCACCCACACAAACTCTAGGGGGCTGGAAACTTCTTGAGCTGTTTACAAAAAAAAAGAAATTAGATTGGAAATCTTAGGACATTTTTACAACATATATTAGTTCTGTAGGTGTACTTTATTTACACATTTGCAGTGGCTCAGTGGGAGGGAGAGGGTGCTTGGCAACAAACACTTATTAGGCCCATCATATCAGACAACTGTGGAATGACAAACTTTGCCAGGCCTATGGTAAATCACATCTGTTAAAGCATGGCTTTATGAGGACTGCACCCACCCAAAAAAATATACTACATTTCACATCAAGATACTTACATTCTTCAACAGCCTACTCCTCCTCATCCTGCTCCAAAGCAACAGGCTCCTGGCACTTCTCAAAGTCAACGGCCTCTTCAGCTTCCTGGTCTTCCAGACCCTCCTGCTCCTCCTTGGCTCACTTCGTCTCCGGCAGATATGTTTGCAGCAAAACACGGTGAGGTGTTCAATTGAAATAAATATGACACATTAGCTGATTTATAAAGATTATCCCTGTCTCACACTTACTTAGAGACAGCCAGATAATATTAGTTTGCCTTGTGAAATATCCAATACCATATAGACAATTGAGTGGTTAAATAAACACACCTGTACACCACTTACAAATGGACGTGACCTGGGCGGTTTATGTTAATCACATAGTGAATCAGAAACATCACTATTACATGGCAGGCCTTGTACTTTCTCAAATGAAAGTCATTACCATCCATATTGCATTGTAATGGCCAGATCTACTAGTTATTTAATTTGTTAAATATAAATAATTGCAATTAATAGACGACTTATTTCTACGAATCCCTGCCTCAAATCTGCTAGGAGCTCGAGCTGCCACCTCCTGGTGGTCGCTAAACCTGGAGTTGTACAATAGTATGCATGTGGTGATTAGTAACCGCAGTTACCAGCAAATGGCTGTGAATCCGAGTTATACCTTAATTGCACAATCTATCTTCATATTCTGTTCCTGGATATGTCGTAATATAACCACACACTTTCCCCAGTTATGACACACCTACTTCAGTTGTGTAAACCTCATTTACTGTATGTCACAGAGTTCTGTATATAATATCTCCTGTATCAAGACATTATAAATTCATATTCACAACGCAGATATATTTGTATCAAATAGGATCTTGTACAATATTATAATTTTAATAACACAGTCTTACACATGTTACATATAATAGTTGACAATTAAACTGTACAACCAGTATTGGCAATATTCTTATTAAATCTCCAATAATACAATACTATACTTACAAGTCCACCACAAATATCTCTTATCTAGTAGCATTACACATTGTCCACTAATTTCCTTTTGATCTCACAGGGGGAGGGGCTGTCTACAAACCAACCGGTTTCTAACATTTACTTAAAACAAACGTTTACTACAATCTCCTAAAACTATCTTTCCCACTAACATTCACTACAATTTCAATACAAACGATGTGAAAAGTCACTACTTATATCTCTTTAGAGCAATATATCTTAAGCACACTTGCATTTACTAGTTTAATTTACTAGGAGGGGCAGGGGGGGGAGTTGTATTGAGGTGACTCTATAGATTAGATTGTGAATTCTCCGCCAAAATCCCACAACCCTAGGGCAGGACCACCAAATATGTTGTCCACATGATCTCCAACATAGGCTGGAGGAATCAGTATATATGGCTTTTAGGCTGGTGGAAACCAAATACCATCTATATAGGAGCTTATACGAATTCTCTTTGGTTCGTACACAGACAGAGCTCTTGGTGTCTAATGCCCTGATCTTAGCCCACTCCACCTCTAGCTCCAAGTTAAGGTCTTCTTCTCATTTTAGCTCATAACTGTCTTTATCAGTTTGATGAAATGCCACCAAGATATTGTAGAAAGTGGAAATTAAGCCAGTGGGGAGAGAATTACCTCTACAAAAAGTTTCTAAAGGTGTAAGTTGGTATATGAGCTTAAGTGTTGGAATTAATTGGTATAGGTGTCTTAATTGAAGATACTGGAAGAAACGGTCATGAGGGATGTCATATCGTCGCTGTAAGTCTGCAAATTCAGGGAAAACCCACATAGGCGCTATGTCAGTAATAAACCTTAGACCTCATCGGGACCAATGCTGGAAAGAGGAATGTTGCTGCCCCGGTGGAAAGGCTAGGTTGTTCCAACCCTCATTTATAGTGTACCGACCAGCAGGTTTGTACAGATTATCCATAGCAGCAGTTAGTACCTGCAGCTCAGCATGGGCGAATGTGGCAGCCTACATTTTTGCAAGTGAATGAAACTTTTCAACATGCTGCTCACTGATTGGTTTTCAGTGCACGTATGGGCATAGCTACGGCACTCGTGGATCCCTTCAATACCATATACATGGTATCTGACTTACCTGTTAGTTATTCTCCATCATCAACCATATCCAGGCAATTAGGGGCGTGACAATGCCTATCCATTCATACACAGGTTATTGCAGGAGAACGCACTTGCATGTCCTTTTTAACAGCAGGAGAGGTAATTATTCAGCCCACTTTGCGATTTAGGATCTCAGCAGAGTTCAGAGCTTCTACTTTACTGTAATATCTTTGGATGCTTTTTGAGACATCTTGGCCTACAGTCTGCCCTCCATTCTATTCTATTTGTGAGTTGCAGGCTATATGTGAGCCACATTACAAGGCATACAAGTACTGTTACTGCTGTCTGTTTGTTTACCTCTCTTTAGACCCATGTCTGACCACTAACAGCTAGACCCGAGTCAGGCCTCAGGCTCCTCTGCTTCAGCCTTGAAGCAGAGGTAGCCCAATTTTATATCACAGGAGGTGGAGGTATTGGTCCAGCTGGTAGTGGAGAAGCTTCAGTCCACCGCCAGGCAGCTTTCTGCCCAAGTGAACTCTCATGCTTGAGCTGACAAAACACAGGTCAATGCCGTGGCTCCTTTTCCATTAGCACAATACCCCACTCCTGTCCATCGTACTAACTTACCCACACAAGACCCTCTGCCACATCATCAAGCACCATTTTACCATGGTTATAATCCCCACTTTTGCAGTGCTGCCTCACTACCCTCTCCAACACAAATGCATTCTTTTGGCCAAACCCCATTTTGCAACAACATAATTTATCACAACTTCTTATTTTCAAAACACGTCTACTTACCTCCCAGTCTCCTCTTTCTCCCAAGCCCCCTCTGGCCACCCCCAAGCAACCTTTGCCTACCCTCCAGCCATTTCTGCCCCAACATTGTCTGCCACACTGTCACTCTCTGCTGCCCAATGACCTTTGCTTCTTCTACACTGTTGCCTACCACATCACTTGTAACCAGAAGACAAGTTCAACATCTAGGCCAATGTGAAACAAGAGAAAAAAATAAACATTAATTTGTTCTGTCCAGTTTACTTCACGTGTGTTTTGTGTGGCTTTATTAATAACTTATTTTCCAAAATTCAAAACTCAAGTCTCTGGTGTTTATGTTCATTTACTGAAAACTTTACATTTATACACAATTTCAACATTTATTTACAAGAAAAATAAAGGAAACACACTCTTTATAATATAGGCAATTGTGATAAAACAATAAAAAAATGCTTTTATTAAGATGTTCTTAATGTCTACTGAACATAAAATAAATTTTTACAGTTGCTCATGATTGCAGACACCCATATACGATACTGATATCACTAGGACTCCAAACTAGCCCTATAGGTGGTGCATAAAATCAAGTAACTTTGAGATGCATAGGGCTTCATTTGGACGTGGCTAAGTGTGCTTGAGTTTCTCATGCCCACACTGTGCAACGGCTACGGCAAAACACCCCTTTCCCACCTGTTTACTCCTCGAAATCGTAGGCTGTAGTAAGTTTCCTTTGCGTTTGAAAATGCAGCAGACAGGGCTGTGTTCACTGACAGATCTCCCAGTTCTGGGCATGCACAGATTGATTTTGCATATGGTACACTGGAAATCATCAGATATGTGTCTTGATCAATCCTACATACATGTTTAATATTGTATGTACATTGATGACCGTCATAAGCATATGAATTTTTGTACTCACAATTTTTGATGCATGACATTTTTAAGATATAAACACTGATGTTCTACTAATTAGATTGTTCGAAAAGACCGCTGACTCAGTGTTCGAATGATAGCTGAATCCGTGAATATTGACAAAGACAAAGTATGGAAAATTTTGCGTGAGGATCTTGACATGACGAAAGTTTGTGCAAAGATGGTCCCAAGGATTCTCACACCAGAGCAAAAAGAATGTCGCAAGGAATGTTGTGTTGACGTTTTGCAGCAACTTGACACAGATCCAAACCTGTTTCATAAAGCAATCAGTTGTGATGAGACCTGGATCTTCCAGTATGATCCTGAAACCAAAAGTCAGTCAATGCACTGGAAAACACCATCATCACCAATAATGAAAAAAGCTTGTCAAAGCAAGTCAAAATTCAAAGCTCATTTTTTTTTTCAATATCAAGGGTGTAATTTTGGAAGAATGGGTTCCAGAAGGCACAGTTAATCAGCATTATTATAAGGAAGTTTTGAAAAAGCTGAGAGAGTCAGAAAGAAACAGCCGCAACTGTGGAAAAATTGTTTCTTTCTCCACCAGGACAATACGCCTGCTCACACAGAACTTTCTGTGAAGCAGTTTTGGACCGACAAACATATTACTACACTTCCATATTTGCCCGATTTAGCACCTTGCGAATTTTATCTTTTCCCAAAAGTTAAATCAATGCTTAAAGGGACACATTTTGAGTCAGTTGATGCTGTAAAGAAGAAAACGGCAGATATGTTGAAACAAGTGACAGAAATTGATTTGCTCCATGCCTTTGACCAGTGGAAACAAGACTACAGCGATGTATTAGTGCAAATGGAGAGTATATTGAAGGGGACAAACACTAAATTTGTAATACCAATAAATAAAGGTGAGTTATTTAATCAGTCTCGTTATTTAATAGACATACCTCGTATGTGAATACGGTATCCTGTATATGCAAGACTGCAGAGTTTGGCTTTTTAATTATGCTTTTGCAATTTACATTTGAATTCCATCTATAAACTTTGAACCTCTTTCATGGTAGGGGGCAGTACGTGGTTAGATTGTTTAGATTTGTGAGAGTCAAATCCAAACAATCTTGGAACGAGTTGATAAATTGTGTAACAAATTGTAAACCCATGTCTGAAAACAAGAAACTGCTCGTGGCTATTTACCAAAGTATCTGAAGATGGGTTTCATCAAACCTGTTACAACAAACAGATTCCAATGTGTTCACTATGCCACAAGACATTATCCAGTAAAGCAATGAAGCCAAGTCAATTGCAAGAACATCTTGCTACAAAGCATTCAAAAGATGAAGATAAGCCCATTGAATATTTTCAAGTAATGTATACAGTACAAAGTTGTTCAACAATAACTGCATCATTTAAGAAACAACATGCAAAGAGCAAACGTGGATTAACTGCATCTTAACATATGTCACAATTAATTGCAAAAAGTGGTAAAAGACATGATATTGGAGAAACTTTGAAAATACCCTCTATCAAAGAATTTATCTCAATAGTAATGTATCAGGATATACCTGAAGTTTCAAAAACATTGCACCTTAGTGATAGCACAGTAAAGCGACGCATTGACGAAATGGTGGTTAATGTTGAAAATAAACTTATAGGTAGCCTCTAAAACTCTTCATTTTCCATACAGTTGGACAAGTCTACCATTGCAGATAATAATGCTCTATTGATGACACATATATGGTGCCTTCATGAAAACAATACATTGCAAGAAGAAATTCTATTCTCTGTAAATCTTATAACAGATATAAAAGGATTATCAATATTTAATGCTCTGAAATCATACTTTGCAAAAAATAATATACCCTTGAACAATATTGTTGCATGTGCTACTGATGGAGCACTATCAATGGTAGGTCGCTATCGTGGATTTGTTGCTTATTTTAAGGAAGAAGTGCCAAACGTTTTGTGAATTCATTGTGTAGTGCACAGACAACATCTTGTAGGAAAACATTTACGTACAAGTCTCCATTCATCATTGAGTTTAATAATTAAAGCAGTAAATAAGGTGATATCTAATGCCAAAGATGATAGAATGTTTTAACAACTAGCCAGGACAATAATGAGCAATTTATTAGCTTACTTTTACATACAGAAGTTTGATGGCTCTCAAAGGGTACATGTTTGTCTTGGTTTGTAGCATCATATGATAGTGTCATACAGTTTTTTTAAAGTAATAATGAGGCTGGTCTCTGTCAACAATTTAAAAACAGTAAAGATTGATGCCTTTTATTTGGCAGACATTTTCAAGTGATTTAATGATATTAATTTGCAGCTTCAAGGAGCCATATATAACGCTTATCAGTTGCAAAGATATTGTCATTGCCTTAATGATCAAGCCAATTATATAGCCTATATTTAAGTATATCATCAATAGGATATACCATGTTATCTTTCATTAAATAATTATTGTCCTCCCCTAGGAAAATGTGTCAATAATAGATATAATCCCTCCTTAATTATATACAATTCCTATGATATGAATCTGTGCCCTGCTTTCCTATAGTTAATTCACAATTTTTAAGTATATTAGTCCCTTTCCTTCAGTAAAGGTCTTCTTATGTTATTATTTTTAATTTCAGTCCACTTTACTAATAATAATTCACAGGTCACGTTATTATATTTCACATAGGGATACAATGCAAATACTTACCTTTATATCTAATCTTCACATTTCCTGTTTTATCACTTATTCTAATTCACTAAATCGAGCATACTTATACCAGTATTTTATCACCATACAGGGCATATTACTATATATTATATATAGTAGGATATAGCCACCCGGATGTATAAAAATATCCGTTTAATAAATATCTGTTTAACAAGTTGTACGCTGAGGGAATAATCATCTAATCCTAGATTATTTTAGATCTTATGTGGACTGATAGCTTCTTAAGGGTTAATCTATTTTTCTATATTTTTTGTTAATTCATTATATGATAACTTTTAAACCATAATGTAAGGGGTTTGTGTATTATATATAACAATTCTTAAGGTCCATTGGTCTAATAACCTGATTATAGAGACAAATACTATCAGCTTCAAATTGTGGATTTGTATTACCTTCTCTGTTTTTCTATTTACATTCGTTATTAATGAAATGTCTTGACCAATTAGAACTCCTCCTCTTTAGGAGGTCAATGCCTTCTAACTCCCCATTGGTCAATCTCGGTGGTAATCCAACGATTATCATAACACCAACACAGAGGACTCCTACAATAAAAAAAACGATGATTCTTCTGCTGCCATCAGAGATCTGCAGAGTCGTTTTTCAGGTAAGTCTGTCATTCTACCTGTCGTTTTTTCCTTACTTGGTTTTTTTAGTGTATGTGTCCTCTGTGTCGGTGTGACCATCATCGGCGAGCCATACCCCACCCGGTCAATCTATGCGTCAATCACGAAACAAAGTTCTCGAGTTGGAGGCAGCGTGATTGGCTATCTTTTGATGATGTCTACAACTGGGAAGTTGTCAGGTTTGTACACAAAGGATGAGTGAGATCCTGCTGCCTCAGCTGGTATTTGCTAGACTCACCCAGAGGCACGGAGTCTAACAGAACGGAAGGTATTCACCAGGGATTCAAACAAGGACATTTGAGCTTAGCTTCTTCCAACCTGCAGATCGCGGCCCTCTAGGGAAGTTCCAAGTGAGACAGAACAGAGAGGTGACTTTGACAGGCAAATTGTCACAGAAGAGTAAGACCCAATGAAGGGCAGGTACATGTGTCTCTAGTAGAACACTGGAGAGGAGGAGATGATGACTCTGGACAGGGCAATCCACGGACAAGTAGCTAAGCAGAGGTCAGCAGTATACAGGATATGCGGTGGACGATGAACCACAGCTATTACCACTTGGGAGTGGAATGGATCAGCGGAGGTCAGCGGTACATGCCGAGTAGGTAGCAGGCATTGATCATAGTGATTACCACTAACGAGTGGAACAGGTCAGCAGAGATCAGCGGTACACAATGAACCACAGTTATTACCACTTGGAGGTGGAACGGATCAGCGGTGCATGCATGATAAGTAGCGGGCGATGATCACAGCGATTACCACTAACGAGTGGAATAGGTAAGCAGTTATCAGCGGTATACAGGATATGCAGCAGACGGTGAACCACAGCTATTACCACTTGGAGGTGGAACGGATCAGCGGAGGTCAACAGTGCGTGCAGAGTAGGTAGCAGAGGTAGATCACAACAGAGAGAAGGGAGCTTCTTCAGGCCAGGTGAAGACTCGAAGAACCAGCACTGAAAGGTGAGGGGAGGAGCCTTATAAAGGAGTACTGACCAATGGCCAGATAGGCCAGGTAACACAGGTGAAGCATTGCACAGGTGCAAACTGCTGCTAACAGCATGCACAATGGGGAGAATTAAGATGAGGGCAGGTTGGCAGATCCTCGAGTAGAGATACCCGGAGAGCGGTGTGTGACAGAAGTACTCACCATATAAAAGAGATGTCAAGCCATCATATCGGCTTGCCTGGACAAAGTGAGGAAGCGAAACGCGCGTCAGCATTTGCCTCACTGTGCTACCAGTCCATTAGTGACCATCTATAACTGTATTTAGGAGCAATTATTGGGAACAGACAGATAATAAATATCTATAAGCGAGCTAGCCAGGGTGCATACAATGCTGCTAAAACTATAATAGAAAGCTTAAGGACACTTTCTGTCTGATTCGCTGTCAGAACCCTCTGGGACTAATAATCCAGAGCGAATGAGTTCCCAATCATTTGATGAAGATTTAGCTACAGATATCTCAATAGGAGTAAGTCCATGACGGAACTATATCAGAGATATATATAAAAATTAAAAAAGGACATCTAACTCCGACATAAAAATAAGCAATATATACGTTGTAGACAGGATACTATTCCCCGCCCCATTGCTCCTTTATAGCGACAATATAATTACCTCAATAATAGGGGCTAATTACTCTTTCTATTAAATAACTAACAGATACATCTATAGATGGTCACTAGGAGTTAATCAGGAACGCATGATATTAAATTAAGATCTTATTAAGAAATAATCTTGTAATCGTGACAATATGATATGTTGCAACATGCAATAAATTATAGTATGTAAGTAATACACAGCGAGGCTGGTGGCAGTGCTACCATTTTAATCACTTTCTTTTTCACGTTATTATCACCATCACTTAAAAGTTTTAATATTTTGCTACCATTTGTGCTCAGTAATTTGTGGGAATCCTTGTTCCTCCTTTCATTTTATCCCAAATACTAATAAAGATTATAGTTTTAATGGTTACCAATTACCGAATCATAGAGTGCCCCTAAGAGTCATGTTTTCCTCTATTTTGCTCTTTGATATTAATGTATATCACACAAGCGTTAGAAACAAATACTTGCAGTTTTAAGATAACCACTTTCCAAAACACAATTGGATCAGATTAATTCTCACTCCATATCCTCAGAACCCTTCTGATCAAATATATGGAAGCTATAAGCGTTGTGGCAGCAATACTGGCCACAACGGATGTCATGAAGCTAATTTTACACTAGCAGAAGTCGCTAGTCCAATGTAAAATCTGCAACAAGTTCCCAGATAATAGGGTGAATGTCCGGATCCTTAATGAAGTACTCATGCAGAGACTGTAATAATCCTTATGTGTTACTTCACCCTTCGATGATTCAATCAAAGGACAAGTGAATAATATGAAAGTTCAATTCAACAATGAGGGTGAGCTTCCCAAGGGAAAACTTATTTAAATTTTATCATGATTAATTAACAAGCACGAACAGCTGTGATCTGATAATCTCAATTAAAAGGTACCAATCCTGAACAAAATATTACAAAGACACAAAGTATATTTATACATAGGGGGTTTCCCATGACAGCGTGTGAAACCCCCTACAGTATAAATAAACCTTGCTTCTGTTTATATTTTGTTTTACAGTGGATGGTCCTCCATAGAAGACCATAGTGCGGACGTTGTTAAGGGTTTCTTGTTTTGCCAAGCCGGCTACTGTTGAAATATTATGGGGTCATTGTAACTGAAATAAAGCAATGTATTTACATGGATATTTGAAATATTTTGGTGTCATTGTGATTGAAGAAAGAACATTTTTTTTCAAGCACATTTGGAATTTTTGTAGGTTTTATATTTTTATTATGGACTGCTCCAGGACCTGAACTGTTATTTTTTGGGACAACAACAGTAACTTTGGAATATTATAGTTTTTGGTATGGTATTTTTCATGATTAATGAAGTAAAAGCTTGCAAGTTTGGATCCCTTACAGATGAACACATCAGATGGTAAGTATACAGGGTTTTATTATTTTTAATAAAGTAATTTGGATAAAAGAGGTGTCTGAATTATTTTAGGGGTTTTATTAACTAATGTGGTTTTAACAAGGGTGGTGTGGTTTATTTAAATTTTACTTTGTGGCACTATAGGTCACAGTAAGCCTTGAGTGTCGGGGAATGCTGGCGAAACTCTTCCTTAAGCTGGGTACACACTACAGAAATTGCGACCAACTATTTATGCCGAGCAATTTTACATGCGACCGATGGTCCGATCGCTCGGTCCATGGACTGCATACACACTACACTTGTTTAGGACGATAAAGGGAAAAGCGGACGTCCCTTTAGCGACTGTTTACAGCCATGTTGTCGTGAAAAATTATTTCAATTTCGTACACACTGCAGCGACATTTGCGGGACATGTACAAGATACCAAAGACATTAGCATAAAGGGGCAGAGCTTTAGCTATAGTTAACTCCCTTCATTTCTATAAAATAGAAGTTTAGTAATATACAGTAAATTTAGAAAAATATTTACTGCTAAAGTGGAATGCAATGCATATTCCCTAATAATAAAACCCCTTTGTATGTAATGGAATGCTCCATTCTCGGCATGCATCATCGCTGATTGGTCCACAGCAGAAACAAACGCCCATGTCTGACTCTATAAAACAACAGAGGAACCTGTTTGGCGCCGAGGAGCGTCAGAAGATGGCGAGTGAGAAAGTGACAGTGGGGGTTGCGGGTGAGGAGAAGGTGTCAGTGGGGGTTGTGGGTGAGGAGAAGGTGTCAGTGGGGGTTGCAGCTATGGAGACGGAGATAGAGTCAGAGATGGTGCTGGAAGGGCCAAAAAATGTTGGAAAAGTTAAGGTGGGGAATGGAGATACTCAAGAAGAGCAAAGAGCAAATCCAATGAGCCCAAGAGAGGTGGAGATGATGGTCAAAGTACTGGACCAGGACGACAACATTAAAAAAGGTCAGTAGCAGATGTAGTGTACCTGTAGTGTAGATGTAGTGTCACATAAAGCAATGTAAAAGGCTAATTTATAAACAAAGATAATGGTGCTGGGAAAAAAGTGGAAAATCAGATAGAAGTAAAACATGAAATAGGCTGATAGTAACATGTAAAATATAAAAACAGTTTAATATTGTAAAATATAAAAGTCTAATTTATAACCTAATTTTTTATGTCAGAACGAAGAATTAACGGCGAGAAGGCCTGTTTAGATACCACTAATGTTACTTGTTAGCAAACAAGGAAAAATTGAACAAGAAAAATATACTAAAGAAGTTCAACACAAAGGTATTTCAGTGAACATGTGTAGACATGTAAATGCTTTGGGCACATACCTGTACCATTATAATAACCAAAATGGCGCCTGTTTTCCAGAGTGTACGGAGGATAAGCCCGCTATTATTGCGATTTTGCCACAGGGACCAAAATATAAATATAAACTGATCTCGAGCAGTGTGAAATGTGAGAAAATGAGAGTATTTATGTCGTTGAATATAAATTACAGATATATAAGTTAAATGGTAAAACATTTTTTATTTCCTTGTTTCGTAGATAAAGAAATCAAAGGGAATAGAAACCCAAGCGACATCAAGACCTGTTCTGCCACAAACCAGTAGCACCTTTAAAAATACTAAATACTAAAAATAATACTCTGCAGTATTCAGCTCTCTGATTGGTATTGGCGCGCTCACTTCTCACGCGGATCTTTCTGACAGCTGTGTGTGTTAAAATTTTTGTACCTTTTTCTTGCAATAAAAATGTTGCTTGAACACTGTGTGGTTTATTCTGGGTACTTCACAGTTATAAGTTATTAAAGGTTAATATAACTTTAATAGGTTATAAAGGTATAAGTGTATAAAGAGTAAATATGAATACTTTGTGATTATAGACGCAAAGGGTAATAACACACGTGCTTTGCACAAGTGTAATGGTCTGCAGCCAGACAGATGCAATATACATCGATACAAAACACAGTGATGTGCGGATTCCGCACCACGTGGGACTGGGATTGACATAAAAAAATTTACATACACATGCCCCCCAGGTCGAGGAAGTATCGGAGAATTGTCGTGGATCTGTCGGAAGTTTATACACACTACACAGCGGAAACGAGATTGGAACAAAAATATTAAACGGTCTGACCAACCAAATGAGGCGAGAATCGTCCAATTGGGCAGACTTACGACCATCGTGTCACTGTACACACTGACCCGACTTCTGAACGAGCGGTCGTATGTCAGCTGTTTGAGGCGATTATTGGACGAAAACAGTGTAGTGTGTACCCAGCATTAGTAATTACTTTTACTCGAGGCCTACTTAGGAGGATCTTCAATTCTTGTTGAATTCTAAGTGAGGGGCTGCCATCCAAAGGTTCATAGAAAGCACTATTGTTATATTGTCATTGCAGTTCTTTAAGATAATAGAACTGATCCTGGATGACAACCTCCCACCTTTATCTGCTCCCTTTATGACAATAGTCATATTACTTTACGAATGAGGGCAGTTCGTTAAGCAGATGACAAATTGCCCAGTGTGTCTGTTATAATTGTGTGCCCAGAGTGTCTTTCCCTGTTTATGTGTGCTCATAGTGTCTGTCCCTCTATATATGGCAAATGTCTGTATCTGTTAATATGTGCCCAGTGTCTTTACCTGTAAATGTGTGCTCACTGTCTGTTTCATATGTGTGCCCAGTGTCTGTACCAGTAAACTGAGTTTCTGATAAATGACCTGACATAAGATGTCCAGGCTTTTGCCAGGAACAGCACACTGCAGCCATACTGTGAAATAGTTATGAGTCGCCTCCACTGCTAGGTGAAATATAAATAAAATATATATTTTTTTTTTTAAATAGGTAAAAAAAAAAAGGTTAAAAAAAGGAAAACTCCTGGTATGTTCTATGGCCAATCGGCCACTGTTAATGAACTAAAAACATATAGCAGTCCGACTCATTACTGAAAAGGATTCATAGGTGTTCCTGCTCAAAAAAATAAATACTAGTTTGTTTGTCAGAACAATAATTAGAGCACAGATATCTGTTCAGACACACAGGGATACAGTTCATATCAGAGACGGAACTAGCGGGCTGTGGGCCACGGTGCAGGGAGGCGGGGAGGAGGGAATCGGGGGCCCTGAGCCTCTGCATCTGTCATGCTGCAGGCCCCATTATCACCATGGGCCCCAGTGGACAGCACCTGCCGCACTAATGGTAGTTCTGCAACTGATTTATATATCAAAGAGCAGTCTGTGAACACCAAACAAGCCAAGTATATGAAAGAAGCAAAGCGGATATTAATAATGCCCATGCAAAATTTATTAAAGCATGCCTTCAAAAAGCCTATGTTACACTTAGTCTTGCAGTCTTCATAAGTATTATATTAAGCATATATACAGCTGCATACACAGTGGTACACACAGGGGCTGGCTAGCAGAGTTTAGCCCAGGGGGGCAAGCACATAGCACTGGCCCATAAGTAGCGGCCCATCCTTAAGGGGTGGTCTTTTTCAGTACAATATATATTAGCAGTCTATTTTAGTGTTGATTACCCAGCGATACTTTATTATTATATTATTATTGGATTTTATTTTATATGTTCCTACTCCCTACAGCACTTTTTTTTTTTTTACATACCTTGCTGATTATAATGAGGTATATACTCGAGTATAAGCCGAGTTTTTCAGCACATTTTTTGTGCTGAAAAGTCTCCCCTCGGCTTATACTCGAGTGATGCTCCAGGACCACACTGTTTTACTCTATACCCCCGAGTTTCACATACCGCGCATGCGCGGCCAGCAGCGCTCATCGGAAACAGGTAGCAGAGAGGTCACACAACGCAGCCACGTAGCTGTCATTATGACAGAATCTAATAAAGTTATCTTGAGTTTGAATCCCGCCTCCTTACTCCGTCGAACAGAAAGAGGGGTAATCTCTAGGAGATTAACGGGACTCTGTAGACTCACATCGTTTGGAACAGTGGACATTATCGTCTAAGGGATTGTGGGCACTGCAGACAAGATCCTGTGGAGAATGGGACTTTACAGTGACGGGGTCTTGGCACCGGACGGAATTGAACCTTCATAAACATACATGTGAGTAACGGATGTTACAGTTTTTGGTTTACTTGGCTTGAAGACTTACAGTTGTTAATTTGATATATATGGAACGGGAGTGTTATCGGAGAGGTGTGAATACATTACAGGCTGCAAAAGTCGATATGGAGTAGAGCAGAACGCAATTGAGGACTATTCTATGTGTGGACACTGTCGATGTACATGTATCATTTTTTATAGTATAAGTGAGTTTACCCTTTTGTTGGGAGTTGTTGGAGATTGGCTGAGCGCTGCAGTGTTTATCCATTTGTATTTATTAAGGAGGGTGGGCTCTCCTATGCAGCTGCACGCCAATTCTCTTGTAAGTAGATAGAGTCAGTGCCCATCACCTTAACTCACAATCCCGCTGCTTCTAATGAATGTGCTTCCACTGT
This sequence comes from Mixophyes fleayi, assembly GCF_038048845.1. Classification (NCBI taxonomy): domain Eukaryota; kingdom Metazoa; phylum Chordata; class Amphibia; order Anura; family Limnodynastidae; genus Mixophyes; species Mixophyes fleayi. Next base: position 104,239,595 of record NC_134408.1, on the reverse strand, counting down.
AGTGGAAGCATGGGTTCTCAGCTGAATGTATAAAAGTAATGTAAAAAAAAATTACCAGTAACTGCTGCATTTCCCTCCCTAGGCTTATACTCGAGTCAATAAGTTTTCCCAGTTTTTTGTGGTAAAATTAGGTGCCTCGGCTTATATTCGGGTCGACTTATACTCGAGTATATACGGTAATTCATATTATAGCAATAGATTATATAATAATGTTCTATTACAGTACTGAACACAGGGGCTGATTTATCAAAATGCAAAAAGCCCGTTTGCTGTAAAAGCTTGATGTTTTTTCCAGCAAAAGGGTTTGTTTTTGCTTTGCGCTATATACTAATAGGGTTATTATTTGTTTTAGGGTTAACCTAAAACAAATAATATGAGTGGTGCTACTGGTAGGAGGAGTAGAGCACTAGGTGTCAATCTGACACTCTGGCCCAGAGCTGTATTAAAGCTCTGGAGGAGCAGGGGTACTTTAGATGGAGGGGGACCCCATAATGTAACATGGTTATCATTTTAGACAAATACACAGGCAATACTGTGTGAACTACGGTTAGTGGCATGCAGCTCTGCCTTCATGAGCAGTACAGTGTGAAGTGGGATATTCCTCCCAACTGTCCTTGCAGTCAGACCAAATCCTGACTAAACGAGACAGTCACCCAAATTCGGGACTGCACCACAGATTCAGCTCTCTCTCCTATCTGTTCTTGTCACTTTCCCCACCTGTGGCTGCTGGTGTCTTTAGACAAGTTGCTGCTTGTCTGGATCCTGGAATCTTGGATGCCCTGTTTGAAAATAAATTGGGTATATGAAATTTAGAAAGCTCCAACCAGCCTCGGTGTTAAATCAATATAGCACCCACGTTTTATAATAAGGCCTCCCTCCAGCCCAAAATTAAAATAATTAAAGTATTCACATTTGATAAATAGATCTACTTCCCTCCAACTAGCTCTGAAATTACATTAAATTAATAGTATACATATTTAATAAATAGACCTATCCCCCCAACATTAAATGAATAGTATTCCCATTTAATAAACAAACCTATTTCCCTCCCTCTAAACAGCCCCAGCAATAAATGAAAAAGCAATTACATTTATAAAAATATAACCATTTCCCACAACAAATAGGCATTAAATAATTCATAATTACATTTAATAAATAGACCTAAAATTAAAGGTCCAATCACCCCATCTTAACATCATAGGCCCCACTATTAAATTAAATTGTCCCACCATCACCCCACAAATAAAATAGCACCCATAATTAGCCCCCAGTCTGCTCTCCACCATTAAATTAAGATGCCACTTCTCTCACACATTATATTAATATACTGCCCCGCCACACACACATAATATATTAATATACTGGCCTCTTAACACACACACACACACACACACACACATTACATTAATATACCCCCCTTCCCCCCACATACACACAAAATATACTGGCACACAGTGTCAGACTGTGGCATGGAGGGCCCACAGGGGAAATACAGTGGTGGAGGGTCACCAGAGGGGGTGTGGCCAGCCACTAGAGAGGTTTAACCAAACTACTAGAGGAGGTGTGGCGAGCCCACGAAGGAAAGCTAGCACCAGATGCAGGCTGGGCTGGGGGTATCTGCTCACCGGCTGGTCCCATAGTGGGCTACCTTGGACTGAGTTACTGGGCCTCCTGCATTTTTCTCCCTTTTAAATGCTCCAAATAGACGAGTCTTCCCCTCGGGCTAAGATTTGCCAGCCCTCCCCTGGCTAGCATCATAGTGTAGGATATAAAGAATACAGTGCGTATGTAAAGAGTGCACAGTCACTAAAAATCGGGATTGTCTCACTAGAAATAGAACATTTGACAGACTGTCCTGCTCTCTCCTGCCTGTTCTTGTCACTTTCACCACCTGTGGTTACTGATTTCTTTAGTTGCAGCTCGTCTGGATCCTGGAATGTTGGGGGTCCTATTTGGAAAAAAATGGGTACATTTAGAAAATGCAAACCCTTGCGTTAAATCAATAGCACCCACGATTAATAATTAGGCCTTCTTCCAACATTAAAATAAAAGTATTTAATACATTTAATAAATAGATATATATCTCTTAAACCAAACCCAACATTAGAGTTCTAGTATTCTTATTTAATAAATAAACCTATTTCTCTCCCTCCAAACAGCCCCAGCAATAAATATATAGTACTTATATTTAATAAACGCAGGTAATCTCATGTTAATTAAGCCTTTTCATCTCAATGTCCAACGCATCCCTTAGCCTGAAACAAGGGGGCGGGGGGTAATTAAACTTGTTAGGTTTCCTATATTTCTAAGGCAGGATGCAGGAAATCAAGAAATTGTTGTAAATTTTGTTAAAGCTTAAATTGCGTTAACCCCTAGTCTAGAGAATTTTACATCCTGAAATCTGATGTAATATTTCAGACGTTGTAGAACCATCTAGGATCAGGTGGTGGTGTTAAACATTGCCAGGCTGTACCCAAAACTCTATAAAAAAGCACTGTTTGACCATGTAATGCATCATTATACCATGTGTACTTCTGGAGAACCCTAGTACCCTAAATTACTGGATTTAGTTGTTCTTATAAGGGCTTCTTGAGCTAATAAAACATCACTGCTTCAAGAACCTGCTTTGAAGACTACTTACCCTGTTATAATTCCTGTGACCTGCAGATTAGACCAAATCTAATCCGTTATCCGGCTGTTCTGAGGTTGGAACCCAGCAGTCCAGTACCAACGCTCTGCCCGCTACCTTGCAGCTCTGGTCAGTGTGATAGGCCAGGGGGAAACATTCAGAGCAACCCTGATCTAAAGGCAAAAGATCAGGGGTACCAGCCCAGGTGTACCAGCAATGGGGTACACTAGCAGCGAGAGTTACCCAGAAGGAACCAGTTCTAGGTGCCGGCGAAGGAGCCTAGTGGTGGCAGCAGTGTGTTCCTACTTCAACAGGAGGGGCGCATTTGGGATAAAGGAAAGGGGACAACAGACAGGGCGGCATAGGAGGTCCATCCTGACACAACGGGGATCTACTGGTAGATCACAATCTACTATTTGGCAACCTCTTCCTTCTGTTAATATTTTTGTTTAGTTGTTGAAATCCGTGGCCCATTTTTCTGGATGAATTGCATACATAACATAGGTATCCACACTACCAAAACCATGCTTAAGATAATTCTAAATGTTAACAGCTCATGAACAAAAAAAATAAAAACCTCTATATATGATTTTTTTTAACACATTTTTGAAGATTAGTTATGTGTTGTTGTTGTTGTTGTTATTATAATTGTTATTAATAATACATCACTTCTGCAGTTAAACATGTGTCTGTATGTTAACTGTACAGTATAGTCTTTTTCCAATACGTGCAACACTGAACTGTAGCTTCTAGTAAAACTAAACTACATGTACAGGGAAAAAAAAACAAAAGCTATACATTTTCCTTAGTAGACAAAAAGGTCAGTGTCCTTTTTAATGTACGCAATGCAGGCATCAGCAGTATAGAACTATATAAAAGGGTTGTCTTTATGTTCATCACCAAGCACTGAGCTTTTTGCATTCAGTACTACATCAAAATGGGAAAGGTAAGTGGACATTTTATTAATCGTTTTCTGTGTCTATTTTAAGGTTAATCAAACTCAATTATTTAAATAATTAGAAAAAGTCTTGATAAGAAAAATATGTGCCCTAGGATAAGACAGAAGATCAGTTTTTAAGTTTAGGCCATGACAGGTGTTTCTTGGCCAATATTTACCTTTTATATGATACTTTATGTTTACAAAAACATTGTGCATTTAGTGTTAGCCAGTGTTGCATTTACAGAATATATTTATTCCATCATTGACAATAAACTTGACTTTGCCAAACCCTGGCAATAGTATTTTTGTATATTTTAGCAGACCTCATCTCATTTAAAATCTATATTTTTTTAAATGTTTAATTTATATCAATAAAATTATTTAATCTCCCTTGCAAGCACTTTTCAGCTATGTTTGGCTCAGGGATCATTGCCAAGGCTGACTTCCTAATATTGTTTTGTAAATCAAACCCATAATAAATCCAATATCTAACCTATATTTAACTTTTGGCAGATTTTCTTTTACGAAGACAGGAACTTTCAGGGTCGTTGCTATGAATGCAACTCAGACTGTACTGACATGTCCTCTTATTTCAACCGCTGCAACTCCATCAGAGTAGAAAGTGGTAACTGGATTCTCTATGAGAATCCAAACTACAAGGGGCATCAGTACTACCTATGGAGGGGAGAATACCCCGATTTCCACCAATGGATGGGCTACAATGACTCCATCAGATCCTGCCGCCTCACACCTCAAGTAAGTGTCACACAATGGTTAGAATTAAAGTAATACATTCCTATATTTCACTGTATTATTATTATATTTTATATACAAAGCACCAACATATAATGCAGCACTGTACATTGAATGGATCATGATACAAACATTTGACATACAATGGAATAAAACAGAAGGTAAAGAGGACCCTGCCAACAAGCATAGAATTTAAGCAGTGTTAAAAACACTTTGGGCGAGTTTACCGCGGATTGCCTTAAGAACAGTTGCAAAGGCATTCAGTAGTGATGTAACAATCACTTATTTTTCTTTGCACCAAATAGAGGAGCACAGGAAAATCATAATGTTCAGGTACCGTAGTACCCAGAAATGGATGCAGTCGGACATTTCCGTGATGTCCGGCAGCTCATAACTAGCAATTGCATTCCCCAATTAACATAAGGTTGTGGCATAACAATTGCAGCTGCTAGTGAGGATACATGTTTATGAAATCAGGCACTGTGCTAGATTCTAGCTCTGGGCAGTTGGTGGACAGAGGTTCTTTGCTAGTTCCTGGCTCTGAGCAGTAGATGACTACAGGTACAGTACTTATTTCTGGCTCCAGACAATTGGTTGATACAGGTAATGTGCTAGGTCCTGGCTCTTGGCAGTTGGTGATTACAGGCACTGATAGGTAGTAAACAACAACCTCTTGCAGTAGTAAAGTTTGGAAGCTTAAACCCTTTATTTTGGGAATACTACTTTGATATATTTATTATATATTCTATATAGCATATTTGCCTACCTTCTCGGAAATCGGGATACTCCTGAATTTTGGGGAGTTCTCCCGGACCCCCAGGGAAGAAGGCCCTGCTCCTGGAACACCCACTTCTTAATAAAGTAGGGAGTACAAGGACAGCAAAGACACCATTTGCATTGAATCGTGTCATATGGCTTCATCCTTATATTGTGATTACAAAATGGGCCAAAAATATGCAATTTTCAGTGCGAAGCTCCCCTGTGTTTTTCACTTGTCCTCCCCTCCGGAGGAGAGGATTTTAAAGTAGGAAAGTATGATATATAGCTCTATATCATACCTGAAGTTGTCCTTGGATTCAGAGCCGGATTTAGACCTCATGGGGCCCTAGGCAAGATACTGGTTTGGGGCTCCCTCCCTGAAAAAATTCATAGCACTATAGTTTTTTAGCATAACATATAGGGGCTGGCTGGCAGACTTTAGCTCGGGAGGGGCAAGCATATAGCACTGGCCCATAAGTAGCGGCCCATTTTTAAAGGGTGGTCTCACCGCCGGCCCTGGGAGGGCCCCCTGGGACCCGCTGGGCCCTAGGCAATTGCCTAGGTTGCCTAGTGGTAAATCCGGCCCTACTTGGATTAATAGTGAGCATTTACAGGGAAGAAATAGAAAGTTTTAAAATATTCTCTTTGTGTCCTCCCCACCAATCAGCTGCTGTCTTTGTGTTAGATAAGCTACATAATGGAATCTAGTGCAAAAAAAGTGCTTAAGTATCCAACTGAAGGAGGTTAAATATAAAAACATGCATCACCTAAAGTGAAATAAAATGTACTAAATGTAAATCAATTCCACCCATTTAATATGAGGAAAAATGAAAACAAAAGACACTTTTAAATTGTAAAAGAGTGTAAATCCATCAAACATGTAATATCTAAAACATTATTCTACATGGCTGATCACTTCTGTAAATCACTTCAATTAAAAAAGATCAGAACACATTTTTACTAGTGTATTGCAATAAATGCAAAAAGGGGGACATCCTTTCTGTTGCCGAAATGGACCCCTGCACACTCCAGACCCTCCAGGACTCTGTACCATCTAGGCCATGCATTATCATGGCCACATCTAGTCCTCTCTACATCCCGGCCTCAGTATCCTGAAGACTACAGGGAACCCCAGTATGCCAGCTGTCCCATTTTCTCCTTTTGTCTCCCAGTACCCCATCCCTTTAAAATGTAAACTCTCACAGGCAGGGCCCACTACCCTATGTCTCATTCGTACCTTATGTCTCATGTCTGCACACTCCACGTCATCATTTATGTCCCTGTTTTGTTTTATGGTGAATTTATTTTGTATGCCATTATATTTGTTCTTTTAATTGCATCCATGTATGTATTCTTCTTCTTATCTGTACCCATTGTTCTTATCTGTTTGTAGTTATGTCATTTTATCATTTTGCTGTTTGTTAACCCCTATGTACTGAGCTGCAGAAAGTTTGTGACACCTTAAATATAAAAGATAACAATAAATGTATCCAGTTTTATTCACAGTCTTTATAGTGAAATGTTAATCATTTTGACTTTGCTTCTCTAAGCACCATGGCTCCTATAAAATGAAGATCTATGAGAGAGGAGACTTCAAAGGACAAATGATGGAATTTTCTGAAGATTGCCCTGGTGTCTATGAGAGATTCCGTTACCATGACATTAACTCCTGTCATATACATGATGGTCACTGGATGTTTTATGAAGAGCCCAACTATAAGGGGCGTCAATATTACCTGAGACCTGGAGAGTACAAGAGGTATTCTGACTGGGGAGCGCTAAATGCTAGAATTGGATCTTTCAGAAGAGTCTATCACCTGTAGAAAAACGATATACTGTTGTACCTCACTTCTAAAAGTAAATACATTTGAAAACTGCTATTACGAGAGTTTTGTTTTGTATATGTTATATTTTTGAGAAGTACTAGGTCAGATAATACATTTAGAACATATTTGCAGTGCAAAAGCATAGCGGAAGGACAAACTCAATTACACAGGTCATGCACTAATAAATGGAGTAAATATCACCAGGACAGATCCCATAATCTGGAATTCACAGGCTCAAAATATACCACTTGCTTCTAGTTATACCAATTAAAAAAAATATTTATTATATACAAAATTACAAATGACCACTTAAATTACTATTTAGCAACCTCATTGGAACTATGGCTGGAACTTCAGTGATAGGGGCCAGGAAAAAAATAGCAATTAAAAAACATACTATAGGGGGCATGTATAAAAAAATAACTACTACAAAGTAACTGTGTAGAAGAAGAGATTTTGCCCTTAACAACTAAGCAGATATAAACTATCCTTTTTGTAATAGTTTTGAAAATGAAACCAAGGGGTATATTTACTAAACTGCGGGTTTGAAAAAGTGGAGATGTTGGCTATTGCAACCAGATTCTAGTTATGATTTATTTAGTACATTCTACAAAATGACAGCTAGAATCTGATTGGTTGCTATGGGCAACACACTTTTTCAAACCCGCAGTTTAGTAAATATACCCTCAAATGTCTGATTAATTGCTGTAGTCAACACCACCTTTTCAACACAGATAGATATGTGCAACTTAAAAGATGACAAATATTTATTATCATTTATTTATGTAGCACCACCATATTATGCAGCAATGTATTGTGAATATTTGTCATTCACATCAGTCCATGCCCCATTGTAGCTTACAGTCTAAATTCCAAAACACAAAGGAAGACACACTTGGTGCATTTTATTCAACAGACAATTAACCTACCAGTATGTTTTTGGAGTGTAGGATGTAACACACACAACCAACGGGAGAACATACATAGGGCCCTGGTCGGGAATCAAACTCATGACCCAAGCGCTGTGAGGTAGCAATGCTAACCACTGTGTTATCTCACAATGACAATGATTAGGGTTTTTTTTTCTTTTTTAAATAATCAAACAAATTGAAAAAAACAAACTACTATCGCATATTCCAAAAAATATAACCATTGCTATAGCCAGGGGGACAACGAGAGTGAGGTCCTCCTGCAACGTGACAACCAGCACCAGGCTATGCCAAGTTGGGTTGGCCACACTATTATAGGATGACATGCATTATGGGGTGCCTATGGCATAATGTGCAACAATACCAACGGAAAACTAACACCATGCTGAATAGTACTGGGACTCTTCCTGACACCTTTTGGGCTGTGGGTGCTATGGTACGCTGACCTAATATTTGTAAGTGAACACTTGAGTCCCCATCAAGCACTGACAGCCATTGAATGTTTGAGCATGCTGGTGCTTGTAGAACTACAAGTATTAGCATATCAATAGCTTCCAAATGATGCTGGCACAGCCACGGCCTGCTGAAACATACAGTTCTACATGCACCAGCATGCTTAAGCGGTCATTGCCCAATACACAGAGACGTTTAAGAGATGGCATCATAGAGTTCCCTCTTGCCCTATCCACCGCCACACCAGGTTTGCTAGGAAGAGTCCTGCACTTTTTTGTGCAGTTGGGATTAGATATAAGGGGCCCTCCTCTTTAATTTGTCTTCTTCTACTAAAATCAATCAACCCAACTTTGACTAAGTAGAGCTCTAGTGATTAGGGGACACACCATGTTCTGGGTATCTACAAAATCTTGGCAGCCAGCATTTATCTTATGCACATCAGTGCCCAATTTATTATGCTAACCAAAATCAATTCCAGCTAGGAATACCACCATATGTTTAGTGTTGGAGCCTGGTGCCGTTAGAAAGGGAGGGGTGTGATAAAAATGTTTTGTGTCCCCCTCTGCTAAAAGTTACCAGCCTCACACACTCTATCCCTGGGTCAATCTGTTATGATTAAGGGTGGTCTAATGTTACCCAGTGGCCAGTATAATTGCTATCTCTCAAGGTCTCATTTATTACACTGGGAATCACAGGCACCAGAGCCACTATCATTTTTTTCGATTTAGTTGGTTTTTCTTTTTTCACCATACCCCTGTTCATTCCTCATGCTGTCAGGAACCCCTCCAGCCAGTACAACAACACCCAGAGTCTGCTCTGACAGTCTGGTGTTCACTGGAGCCCCTAGTGGTGGGGACAGACTTGGCCGCAGACTACAGAGGGTCGTGTGATGTGTACCAGCTGTGGAGAACCCAGGAGCAGAGGGTAATGGCAGACAGTGAATCCAGAGAACAGGCCGAGGTCAGGGGTCACTTGCTAGATAGAATCGTCAGAAAACATGCCAGGGGTCGGGGTCACAAGCAAATCAGCAGAAACGAAGGTACGAGCCAAAAGGTCAAGGGCACAGGCAAAAAGACAAATCCAGAGTACAGGCAGGGGTCATACATGGCAAACAAAGGTCCAAAGTTTAACACCAACAGTACAGCAGCAGGCAGCAACACAGAGGACTGGAAGCTATAACCGGCAGGGAGGCTAAGCCCTCCCTGCCTTAAATACTACCAGCAGCCAATCAGAGCCTGGCTCTGAAGTATACACAGCCCCCTGCATAAGTTTAAATTAACTTCATTAATTAGCCCGCAGGCTAGTGGGGCCGATGTGCGCACGCGCCCGGCTTTCTTTCATTGCCGGGACGCGGAGCTGAAGAGGAAGCGTAGGACTGGCCCAGCGGGCTACCGGTTAAACCACCAATAGGCCCGGCTACCTTACGGCCACACCCCCTTTTAGTAGTGGGCGGTGCTTACCTGGAGGCCCGTTGTCATCATCCAGGGTGCCCGCAGTCCTCTATGCCGTCCCCGCTGCCTCAGATGACTCGCTGTCAATGACAGCCAGTCATCTTTCAAATACGATCGCAGGCTGCGCAGCTGCTATCATGTGACTCGCCTCCTCCCCCTGTGATGATGTTCCTGCCACCGCTGAAGGGAGAAGAAGCAGAGAGGCTGCAGCAATCAACATATTGGTGAGTAGACTTTAAACCACTTGTTTATATTGTTTGTGCCATCACTATATATATATATATACACACACACACATCATATATGTATATATACATGTGTGTGTATATATATATATATATATATATATATACACACACACATGTATGTATACATATATGATGTGTGTGTATGTATGTGTGTGTGTATATATATATATATATATATATATATATAATGTGTGTGAATTGAGAGCACTATTGCTTGGCATACGTGAATTGGGGGCACTATTGTATATGGAATATGTGATTTGGGAGGCACTACTGTGGGCATAATATCAATTGGAGACACTGTAGCATGGCATATGTGAATTTTGGGTATTACTGTGTGGCATAACATTGGGGCACAACATTGTTTGAAGGCACTACTGTGAGGCATAAGTTGTTTGGGGGCACTACTGTGAGGCATAACGTTGCTTGGGGGCACTACTGTGTGGCATAATGTTGTAAGGGGGCACTACTATGTGGCATAGGGGGGCCGCCTATCTATACTAAACTATAGGGGGGCTAACTATGCTAAACTATAGTGGGGGGGCTGCCTATGCTAAACTATAATGGGGGGGCTGCCTATGCTATACTATAGTGGGGGGGCTGCACAGAGAACACTATAGGGAGGGGGTGATTGGACCTTTAATTTAATGCTGAGGTAGTTTGGATCTATAATTGAATGTGGGGCTGAGTGTGGGGAGGAGGGCTATCTATTTAATGTGAATATTAATTATTTAATGCAGGGAATGGTCGTGGGAAATGGATGTATTAAACGTAAATGCTATTAATTTATTGCTGGGGCTGTTTGGAGGGAGGGTAATAGGTTTATTTATTAAATGGGAATGCTATTAATTTAATGCTGGGGTTGGTTGGAGGGAAATAGATCTATTTATCTAATGTGAGCACTATTACTTTAATGTTTAGGCTGGAGAGAGGCCTAATTATTAAATGTGGGTGCTGTTGATTTAATGGTGGAGATGGTTGGCGTTTCTAAATATACCCATTATTTTTTTCAAATAGGGCCCTCAACATTCCAGGATCCAGACAAGCCACAACTAAAGAAAACAGCAGTCACAGGTGGTAAAAGTAACAAGAACAGGTAGGACAGTCTGTCAAATGTTCTGAGTCTAGTGCAGGCTTGACTAACCTGTGGCACACCAGATGTTGTTAAACTACAAGTCCCAGCATACCCTTCCAGCAATAAGCTGCTATATATTGGCAAAGCATGCTGGGGCTTGTAGATTCACAACACCGGGAGTGCCACAGGTTAGCCAAGCCTGGTCTAGTGGGACAATCCTGATTTTGGGTGACTGTTCTGCTCAATCTAAGGGACAGGTCAACACTGTGTACTCTTTATACACACACTGCATTCTTTACATATTACACTATGGTGCTAGCTTTCCTTCATGGGCTGACCACTCCCCCCTCTAGCATCTGATCACACCTCTATGATGGCTGGCCACACCCCCTCTGGTGGGCCCCTAGGGTTGCAGTCCCCCGGTCGGCCCTTCATTCCCCAGTCCGACACTGCGTCCGACCGTTGCCTTGGCAGTGGAAGTGACGTCCCGGTTGTCAAGGTGACAGCCGGGGAGCCCAGGAGACGAGTCGCAGCGGCAGTGAGTACCGCCGCGGCTCCTAACACATGCATTCTGTTTACGAAAAGCTACTGCATATGGCTACTATAATGGATAGAACAAGTTTACACAGCCTTATTGAAACTGTAGGTATTTGTGATGTAAAGCCTCATGTCATACTTTTTCCACTTATTATGTAACCTAGCAACCAACAAAATTAAAGTGAAAAACACAGACATCTTTTAGGGAGAAGAAGGGAAAAAAAAACATACAATTCTCTTGTTGCATAGATTTGTGCACACCTAGACTAATACTTTGTGAAATCACCTTTTGCTTTTATTATAGCAGTGAGTGTTTTTGAATAAGTCTCTCTCAACTTCACACACATGGACTTTGCAATTCTATACAAATCTTCCCTGCAAAAAAAGTTTCAGGTACACCAAACTGTGAGAGGTTGCCTGTGCACAGCCTCCTATAGGTCATTCCACAGATCTGGAGTCGGACTTGGGCATTCCAAGACTTGGATCTTTCTGAAGCCATTCCTTGGTTGACGTGAATGTATACTTTGAATCGTTATCATGGGGGAAGGTGAAAATACTCTTCATCTTGATATTTGGAACTACTCATTATGCCCTCTTATCCTGACTAGAGCCCCTGTCCCAACTAAAGAGAAGCAGCCTCAGAGCATGATGCTCCCACCACTATGCTTCACACTAAGTATGATGCTCTTTGGGTGATGAGCTCTGTTGTCTTTATGCAAAACATATCTTTCAGATTTAAGGCCTAAAAGTTTGATCTTAGTTTCATCAGACCATAAGACAATTCATGTGATTTGGGATGACTAAATGTATTTTTTGGCAAAATTTAGATGTTCTTTTTATGAGAGATTGTTGTCACGTGCAGGGAGTGACCAGTACCTGCCAGAAATTTCTGCAGCTCCTTTAATGTTGCTGCATGCTTCTTGGTATTCTTGCTGATAAGTTTTCTCCTTGTCTAGTCATCAACTTTAGGATTGGTGAGATGAGCATATGTTTAAAGGATGAAAACGTTCTAGTGATGAAAGACAGGTTGAAAAGGTGAGCTAGAGGTAGGCATGTAGTGGGGGTAGAAGGAGTGAAGAAGTTGTGATTCAATAGGGTTAGGGGGCAAGTTGCAGGGTGAGCTGATGAGATGAATACGGAGATTTTGTTTTTGGTTACTGGAGAAAATTAACTGAGGGTGGGTTGGAGAGTGTAGAAGAAGGTGGGTGGGATGTGCGGGATTGGGCATGAGAAAATATATTGCTGAATGGTGTAAATTTTGCCTTTGAAGTAGGTGTCAAAATCATGTGCCTGTCAGTGAGGAAGCAGAAGGACATCCAGTGGGCAGAGAAGCAAGTTAAAGAGGCAAAAAGGCATCAAGGGTTAGAGGACTGGGTGATTATTAGATTATTAAAGTATGTTTGCTTGGCATGTAAAAGTGCATTGCTGTAAGAGTAAAGGATGAGTTTATAGTGAAATGAGAGTTTTGTTCTATAAAGAAGCAGCCTAATCAGGACAGGGTAGTCATAGGAGACAGAAGCGGTTTTAGTGAAAATGAGAAGTTAAGAGTATTTAAGTGTAGTTGTGTGCATGTGGATTCAGGTGCAGGCGGGTGGCATGATGTAAGGAGAAAGGGAGGTTGTGGTCAGTGAGCGGGAAGGCAAGTTGGAGGTGGAGCAGAAGCAGGCGAACACAAGGTGAAGGAAGTGTACATCACATAGGGCGGGGTATGAGTTTAACTGAGAGAGACTAACGGAGGAAGTAAGTAAAATAAGTTTTGTGGCAGCAGGGGCAGTGGGATTGTCAATAAGAATGTTAAAATCATCTAGTATGATAGTAGACAGGTCAAAGGATAGGAAATGAGTGAGTCAGACAGAAAAGTTGCCAAGGAACTGGGAAACTGGACCTGGGGGAGGGTCGATAAATGACATGAAGGTGGTAAGGAGAAAATAGACAGATTCAAGGAAAGAGAAAGAGAGGGAATGTACTGGAAATGTGCAGTATGGAGACAGTAAAATGCCTGCTCCAGCACCTTGTCTGTTTCCATGTGTGGTATTGTGACTGAAGGAAAGTCCCCAGTATAAGAGAGCTGCAGAGGATGTAGTGTCAGAGGACATAGGCTAAATTTTTGTAATGGCAAGGAGGATGAGGGATTTTTAAATGAATAAATGTGGATATATGTGAATAGATGTGGATGGATGTGAGTTTGCTATAAACAGATCTGCAGGAAAAAAACAGTTCTTGGGTGCAGACTAGCAAGGAGGAAAATAATAATACCAGAAGGAGAAATAGGATGCTGGAGAGGGAAGAGGAGTTTCGAGAGGAGTCTGGTGAAAGAGAGTAGGAGTAAAGAGAAGATAAATTGAGTAGGTGCATTGTGGAGTGATGTGAGAGATGTGGATGGATGTTGATTCTATCTACTGGTCTCACCTACCACTCATTCAGAGGACCGCGACCTGCGGGGCAGAGGCCACAAAGTCCAAAACCATCTGCCTCATTAGACTCTGCATCTCTGGGCTGGGTAGTGCCTAGCCAGACAGGCCTCAAGCATCCGACCATGATAGTGATCCTGACAAAAATATATATTGTGAAAAATCATCTGTTGGCATCACTACATAGATGTGTTTTTCATTTCAGATGGCACCCATGGCAAATTGTAAGACTTTTTGAAATACATTGATTTAAAAAAAAAAATGTAAGTCTAGAGTTCACTTCTCACACCAGTACAGAACAAGTCATCATTTTAGATCATGAAATCTTTACTCAAGAAGAAACAATTAGGACCAGAGCTCACGTCAAACAGGTAGATTGCAATAATTGAATTCTGGTATCCAGCAATCATTACTCTAATTGAATCTGAAACAACTGGGTGGACAGTTACAAAGACTTAAAAGGAACTGCACCAATGCAACTACTACTTTGAGTTTCAGTCCTGGTGCATCTGAGTACCTCTGAGAACATCTTTCTTTATGGGAAAGGTTGCTAGGTGAAGATCTTTTTCTCGGTCTGTAACATTATAACTAGCCATAAGGGAAAAAGGAGACCAAATGAACCTCCCTAACTGTTTCTTGGGGGAATTAAAACTCTTTCACAACTTCAAGGAGAGTTGCAAGCTATATTTCAAACTGAGGCCTAATCCTTCCGGGTCTGAACAACAAAAGGTGGGAATTGTTATTGCTTTACTACAGGGAGACCCACAAACATGGGCTTTTGGTCTCAGTCCTAACCATCTAGCGTTACTCTGTAGATACATTCTTTTGAAGCCCTAGTTTATTATATGATGACCCAGAAAGGGTAGCTTCAGCTGAAAGTCGCCTGCGATCCCTGAAGCAAGGCTGCAGGACAGTTGAAGAATACTGCACAGAATTCAGATGCTGGACAGTGAATGGAATAATCCAGCTCTGCACTGCCAATTATGTCTAGGATTTCAGAACAAAGAATCCCTAGTCCAGTACCCTGTCCTAGATACCCAGAAAAATGTATTAAATAAGTAAAAGTGAACAAGTAGTCATTTCCTTTTTACCCGTCTCCTATTTATTCCCCTGCCAATTGGTAGGGCCCATGCAGCTTGGGGCTTACAGTCTTTCTCCAAAGAAGAAATTCAGGAGACCATCTTTGGGAGTTTGTTTGTATTGTGGCACCAAGTGTCACATGGCCCACATTTGTCCCAATCAGCTGGGATAAGACCAAGCCTAGTTGATTTGAAAAGGATCCATCTAGACTTACAATCATTCTCTTCTTGCTCCTGCAACATCTCTTTTGATAATCAATCTGCTGGAGTTCATTTCAGCAGCTTGCCTCCCTGGATAGTGGAGCTGCTGGAAACTTCTTGGATATTGGGCTTGCTGAAACCATTAAGATTCCTTTCTTTAAGATAGAATGTTCCATCACTGTATGTGGTCTTGATGATAATCCCCTATGTCACAAACACGCTCCCAGCTGCAGTGAATTTGGGTTGTTTGCTATTTGAGGTTACACAAGATTACAGCCCGCAGTCTCTCTCCACCTATCACCCAGGTTATAGACCTACTGAATCACCCCCCAAACAGCGCTCACACCCCCAGACACTTCAGTTTTGCCACCACCTATTGAATACGGGCAATAGGACCCCAATATACTGTACCACACTGGCAGACAAGGCTTCTAGCTATTGTCGAATCTAAATCAGATTGTTCACCTGTAACTGTCAGTTTATCAGTTATGAGCTCATCAACTGGAGAGAATAAAACACACTGCATGGTTTGAGTGTACAATAAACTCTGCTTTATTAGTTACAAGTTCCTATCTATATAGCAAAAATCACGTATTACAGAAAACTACGCCCCAAAAGGTTTTAACCACTCATGTTCCCTTCACACAGATGTTAGTATATTCTCTCATTATCCACACTAGAACTCCCCAGGGGGGGGGGGGCTGGCTTGTCTCCTGTCTGGTATGTCCAAGGTTATAAGCATAGCCTTGCAAATAATGAATTACTCCTACAAAACAGGTGCATCTAATTGTATTTAAGCTATAACAGAACAAAATGGCTATAAGGCAACAAGATGGCGTCGGCTTAGCAAAATCACATTTTTCACTATCCACAGACTAGCAAGACCCACACCAGTAAGCACAGAGTTAACTCTTCACCCCTCCAGACTGTTACACAAATGTAAATGCAAGCATACACAGCTTGTTAATCAAATGTATCAACAAATCACACACTGGGTTAACTTGGTCGATCTATTTCTTCTTAACAGGCTAATGGATTCGTTAGAGTGTATCAAGGACACAACATATTAAATTATAGATTTAATATACAAAAGTACAAGGCATACAGATATAAAAAAATATTAATACAGGCAGAAACAGGCTAAACAGTTTAAAATAAAAGGGTTTACCTTCAGAGTGTTACTTTCATGAATTGCATACTCTGCCATGGGAAATTTGGCAAGGAAGATGGACAGCTTATCAATGTGAATTGATTTCCCAAAATGTCTGACAATTTTCTGTGTTTCGTCTCAGCATTTTAAAGACCTGTCCCTGCCCCCTAGGGAGTTGTGGCCTGTGACACTTTTTTCAATCAACATTTGCATCTTGCCTGATTTACTAACCAATTCTACTATGTAATCTAACTTTTCTGTAGAGTGTCACATCGATCCAATTTTAATAATTAATAAATCCTGTATGACTCTGTCCATCTTTTGATATCAAACATGACTAAATACAGTGTATTCGCAGAGCTTACACTAATTTCCTTAATTTCTCTGTGGGGCAGAATTCTTAATTCAACATATGAGCTGCTCTTCATCATGCGATTGAGGAATATGTGGTTGATCACTACTTTTATTCATTTTAAGTGGCATATTTTAAAACTGAATATATATATATTACATATAGCCTATGTCAGCACATGGCCTCTTTGAGCCAGACCACATGTTGAGCGGTATCTAAACGTCTATTCAGGTGTCACAACCAGGCTATATCTCACCGCAGGAGCTCTTTGAAGCTGTCCCAGGTGACACTCCTGTCTTCTCTCACTGAAATGTGCAAAGCTATCAAATACATTTACATCAGACTCTCTGTTTTCACATTTTACACTTAAACTAAACTTATCAATGGATTCATTTAATATAACATATTTACACTGCCGTTATGATTTATCCTTTATAAATGACTGCAAGTTCTCTATGTTCACGACCACTCCCATTTTTAAGAGATGACATGGGGATTGACTGACAGATCATTGCCCAAGCCAGCGGTTCCCAAAGTGTGCGCCACGGCTTCCAGGGGTGCCGCAGCACTGTCACTGGGGTGCCACGACCAGCCAGAGGAAAAAGAAAAAAAAAGAAAAAAACTTACCAGTCTGCGCGGGACCGGGACCTAGCATCCTTCTTTCTCCTGCAGCGCACCCGACAATCAGTGACAAGCTGCGGGAGAGAGGAGGATGCTGGGTCCCAGCGCCGCGCGGATTGGTAAGTTTTGTTATTTTTTTTTATTTTTCCTTTGGCTGGCTGCGGCGGAGGGGGGGGACAGTGTGGCGGAAGGGGGCAGAGTGGCGGTAGAGTGAGAGAGGGTGGCAGAGAGAGAGGCAGAGAGTGGCAGAGAGAGAAAGGCAGAGTGGCAGAGTGGCAGAGGCAGAGGGGCAGAGTGAGAGAGGCAGAGTGAAAGTGGCAGAGAGTGTGGCAAAGT
This sequence comes from Mixophyes fleayi, assembly GCF_038048845.1. NCBI lineage: Eukaryota > Metazoa > Chordata > Amphibia > Anura > Limnodynastidae > Mixophyes > Mixophyes fleayi. Next base: position 104,221,845 of record NC_134408.1, on the reverse strand, counting down.
GAGAAAGGGGCAGCGTGTACAGGGTGAGAGGGGGCAGAGGAGACAGCATGAAAGGGGGCAGAATGGGAGGAGGCAGTGTGAAAGAGGGCAGAGTGAGAGGAGGCAGCGTGAGAGAGGACAGAGGGGCAGCGTGTGAGAGGGCAGAGGGGCAGCGTGAGAGAGGGCAGAGTGAGAGGAGGCAGCGTGAGTGAGGGCAGAGTGAGAAGAAGCGTGAGAGAGGGCAGAGGGGCAGCGTGAGAGGAGGCAGCGTGAGAGAGGGCAGAGGGGCAGAGTGAGAGGAGGCAGCGTGAGAGGGCAGAGGGGCAGAGTGAGAGGAGGCAGTGTGAGAGAGGGCTGAGGGGCAGAGTGAGAGAGGGCAGAGTGGCAGCATGAGAGAGGGCAGAGTGGCAGCGTGAGAGAGGGCAGAGGGGCAGCGTGAGAGAGGGCAGAGTGAGAGGAGGTAGCGTGAGTGAGGGCAGAGGGGCAGCGTGAGAGGAGGCAGCGTGAGAGAGGGCAGAGGGGCAGAGTGAGAGTGGGCAGAGTGGCAGTGTGAGAGAGGGCAGAGGGGCAGCATGAGAAAAGGCAGAGGGCAGCGCTGAGAGAGGGCAGAGTGAGAGGGAAGATGGGGTAGCGTGAGAGGGGGCAGAGGGGCAGCGTGGGAGAGGGCAGAGTGAGAGGGGGCAGCGTGAGAGAGGGCAGAGTGAAAGCATGAGAGAGAGCAGAGTGGCAGCTTGAGAGAGGGCAGAGTGGCAGCGTGAGAGAGGGCAGAGTGGCAGTGTAAGAGAGGGCAGAGGGGCAGCATGAGAGAGGGCATAAGGCAGCACTGAAAGAGGGCAGAATGAGAGGGCAGAGGGGCAGCATGAGAGAGGGCAGAGGGGCAGCGTGAGAGAGGGCAGAGTGAGAGGAGGCAGCGTGAGAGAGGGCAGAGTGAGAGGACAGAGGGGCAGTGTGAGAGGAGGCAGCGTGAGAGAGGGCAGAGGGGCATAGTGAAAGGAGGCAGCGTGAGAGGGCAGAGGGTCAGAGTGAGAGGAGGCAGTGTGAGAGAGGGCAGAGGGGCAGAGTGAGAGGAGGCAGTGTGAGAGAGGGCTGAGGGGCAGAGTAAGAGAGGGCAGAGTGGCAGCATGAGAGAGTGGCAGCATGAGAGAGGGCAGAGTGGCAGCGTGAAAGAGGGCAGAGGGGCAGCGTGAGAGAGGGCAGAGTGAGAGGAGGCAGCGTGAGTGAGGGCAGAGGGGCAGCGTGAGAGGAGGCAGCGTGAGAGAGGGCAGAGGGGCAGAGTGATAGGAGGCAGCGTGAGAGAGGGCAGAGTGAGAGAGGGTAGAGTGGCAGTGTAAAAGAGGGCATATGGGCAGCGTGAGAGAGGGCAGAGGGGCAGCATGAGAGAGGGCAGAGTGGCAGCATGAGAAAAGGCAGAGGGCAGCGCTGAGAGAGGGCAGAGTGAGAGGGCAGACGGGGTAGCATGAGAGGGGGCAGAGGGGCAGCGTGAGAGAGGGCAGAGGGAGAGGGGGCAGCGTGAGAGAGGACAGAGCGAGAGGAGGCAGCGTGAGAGAGGGCAGAGTGGAAGCGTGAGAGAGAGCAGAGTGGCAGCGTGAGAGAGGGCAGAGAGGCAGCGTGTGAGAGGGCAGAGTGGCTGCGTAAGAGAGGGCAGAGGGGCAGCATGAGAGAGGGCAGAAGGCAGCACTGAAAGAGGGCAGAGTGAGAGGAGGTAGCGTGAGTGAGGGCAGAGGGGCAGCGTGAGAGGAGGCAGCGTGAGAGAGGGCAGAGGGGCAGAGTGAGAGTGGGCAGAGTGGCAGCGTGAGAGAGGGCATAGGGGCAGCGTGAGAGAGGGCAGAGGGGCAGCATGAGAAAAGGCAGAGGGCAGCGCTGAGAGAGGGCAGAGTGAGAGGGCAGATGGGGTAGCGTGAGAGGGGGCAGCGTGAGATAGGGCAGAGTGAGAGGGGGCAGCATGAGAGAGGACAGTGAGAGGAGGCAGCATGAGAGAGGGCAGAGTGAAAGCATGAGAGAGAGCAGAGTGGCAGCTTGAGAGAGGGCAGAGTGGCAGCGTGAGAGAGGGCAGAGTGGCAGTGTAAGAGAGGGCAGAGGGGCAGCATGAGAGAAGGCATAAGGCAGCACTGAAAGAGGGCAGAGTGAGAGGGCAGCATGAGAGAGGGTAGAGGGGCAGCGTGAGAGAGGGCAGAGTGGGAGGAGGCAGCGTGAGAGAGGGCAGAGTGAGAGGAGGCAGCATGAGAGAGGGCAGAGGGGCAGCGTGAGAGGAGGCAGCGTGAGAGAGGGCAGAGGGGCAGAGTGAGAGGAGGCAGCGTGAGAGAGGGCAGAGGGGCAGAGTGAGAGAGGGTAGAGTGGCAGTGTAAAAGAGGGCATATGGGCAGCGTGAGAGAGGGCAGAGGGGCAGCATGAGAGAGGGCAGAGGGGCAGCATGAGAGAGGGCAGAAGGCAGCACTGAAAGAGGGCAGAGTGAGAGGGCAGAGTGAGAGGGCAGACGGGGCAGCGTGAGAGGGGGCAGCGTGACTGAATGCAGAGGGGGCAAAGTGTGTGCAGATGAAGGAGGTCACAGTGTGAGTTAGTTGTCAATTATTCTTTGACAGAATTATAATTGAAAAAAATATATAAAAATATTATTTTTTCCTTGGATCTATGCGTATTATTTTTGCATACAACTAAATAAGTATTTCTGTCCTGACCTAAATACTTATTACGGTTTTTTTGACCCAACTACTTCTAAAACAGGACTGCTCTGTAATTATTTTGGAGGGGTGCCTTGAAAAAATTATGGAGACTCTAAGGGTGCTGCGAACTGCAAAAGTTTGGGAACCACTGGCCCAAGCCATCTCCCACAGATTCCCCCTGGGTTAAATGGAATAGCTGTTAGCTGGTTCTCAATAGGTTCTCTGGTAAGAAGGGTTAAGAAGGGGTTAAACATCTAATTTAGCTGGGACTTCTGGTCCTTCAATAGCTGTGGGCTAACCTCTCCATTCTTACCTACACTTTCTGTACCTCTCAGTGACTGGTTCTTTGTGGGTGCTGCCTGAGAGAACTCTTCCCTCCCACGAAAACTCCTGTAGGTGGGGACCCTTTAATTCTGGCACCGCAGAATACATTTTCCATTCTGACCTACTTCCCAGCTGCAAAATTCCATGTCAGTGGGATACACTATGCAATCCTTATCTGGGGGGTTACGGAACAGGTCACTCCCCTCCCCCTTGTACTCATCTATCTCGGGGTATAGAGTAACAGGAAGTTTGGGCCCCTCATCTACCTCCTCTAAGCCGTTAGATGGCTCACTAAGTAAGTGCTGGCTAGCAACTGACCCCCCTGTCTTTATAGAAAGCTCAGGTGAATGGTCAGAACTCAGATGGAGATCTGAGTGGTGAACATTCGAACTACAGGTCCCAGCAGCAATGTAAGGACTGCTGTCACTCGCTATTTCCCCTTGGTCAGGATCATGTGTCTCCCCCACATTCTCAACACCTCTGGGTACAGCTGGTTCAGGCACAGAACGCACTACCATCACATCCGCACCAGTGTCTCTTCACCCCACAGTTATATTGTCACCCACAGTGACTGTTTGCAGGTTGTCCTTCCGGCCCCCTTGTGGTCCAGCTACACACAGGACAGCTGTAGACGATTCCAGGGAAGGTACCCCCCCAGAGGGTGAAGTGGTCTTCTTCTGGACAGGTGGTACTGATGTGTCCCACCTGGTTGCACACAAAACACTGGCGGGTGTCTCCCAAAACAGGCTTTGCCCCAAACCTCCCAAAAGATGAAGAGACAGTAGGTGAAGGCGTTGAGGGGGGTGGCGTTGATCCTCCTGGCCAACCCCCTTTCCAGGCAGCCTGTCCTGGCACAAAAGTCCCTCTTTTAGTTGCAGGTGTCCGGGTGACAGTATAGTTGTCAGCCAGTCTAGCTGCTTCTGCAGATGATTCAGGGTCCTGATCCATTACCCATTCTTTCACATTAGCTGGGCACAAAGTGAGAAACTGCTCCTGGATCATTAAATCTTTCAGAGCATCAAAGGTGGGGATCTTTAATCCTCCAATCCACTGTTTGAAAAGAAGTAGACAGTTAGGCCATAAGTTCTGAATAAGTGTCAGAGGCACTGCGTTTTAAATCTCGGAATTTCTGCCAATGCGCCTCCGGCGTGATATTAAAATACTGCAATAGGGCACTTTTGATTGCCTCATAATCTCCGTCCATCTCAGGTAGAAGATCTGCAAAAGCCTCTAATGCTTTCCCTCGCAAACCAGGGGTTAAATACTGCGCCTACTGATCTTTAGCCAGTCCATACTGTCGGCACGTTTTTTTTCAAATCCTCGCAAAAAAGCATACATATCTGTTAGCAGCCGCGGGCACCATCGGGACTCACTGCCTCCTGTTGCTGGCGTCACTTCCGGCCTCCTTGTCCCGTTTGCCTAGGCAACAAACAGGACGCTTGAGACTCTCTGCTGCCGTGCCCGGCCAGCTGTCAAACAGACGGGCACGCGTGCAGGACTATTTAGGGTCAGCCATCCATGGCTGATTAGGTTTAGTTGTTACAGCCACCTGGCTGATTATGCAGATGGGCACACTACATGCTCATTGGCCACCAGTACTATTTAAGGCAGTGAGGTCTGAGCCTCACTGCCGGTTACAGCGTTCTGTTCCAGTTTGCTACTTGCTTCTGTGCTGTGTTGGTGATAAACCTTGGATTGCTTTTCTGTGTATGACCCCTGCCTGCTCCTGGACTCTGAACCTTTGCCTGTTGCCCTGACCTTTTTGCCTATACCTGGACTTTGTGTCACACTCCGTTCCTCGGGTACTTCCACCCGAGCCTCTAAACACTGACTGTCACTTTAAACTTTGGTTCCCAGTGCAGACTATTAGTCATGGTCTGTATCTGTGCTTACTTCACCTGTGTGTTGGTTAGTTCTGCCATTGGTCAGTCTCCCTTTATAAGGTTCCTCCTTTCACCTTCTCATTCCTGGTTCTTCAAGTCATTCCTGTTTTGATTCTGATGCCTCTTTTGTGATGCATATTCCATGGAAATTGTGCTTCACCGCTGCTGCTGATCCCTGCATACCTGTTCCACTGCTCGTGGTAAACGCCATGATCCACACCTGTTACCTACTCGGCCTGCATTGTTGATTACTTCTAACCTGTTCTACAATTCGTGGTAAGCTGCTATTCATCATTGCTGTGTGTTCATCACTGCTGTATGTTTGGACTTACTCGATTTCTGCATATTCGTTCCACTGTCTGTGGTGAACGCTATGATCTACACTTCTAACCTGTTCCACAATTCGTGGTAAAGCTGCTGTTCATCGTTGCTGTGAGAATACCACCCTTAGCTGGGATGGCAGTTACCCTCTGTGGGATTCAACTCACTCGGGTAGACCAGAGTATACCCAAAATAAGACTTTATTACGACAGCACAACACCACAAGACGTTCACAAGTTACAGGGTAAATGGTAGCATGTATCCTCCCGCAGCCTCTTGCAGTCAACACTCCAAAGTAATAGTCTCTGTCTCTTTCAGGGTCTTATCCTCCCTCAATATTACCACTACCGATTAGCAAAACAGTTAGGGTGTCCCCCAGCCTGGGATACTGGCTCACACCGCCCCTGTCCTGGTAGGGTTTCCTCCAGCGGCCCAGAGTACTTTTCGCTGATGTCTTGTACACCAGGATCCTCCAAACTAGAATAGCTTCCCTGGCATTCTCCTCTCCCTATATTATTTTCTGTATCCACAGGAAGTAGGGTCAAATGTCTCAAACCTCTCCCTTACAGAAGGAGTCTCCCAGTCAACACTTTAGCTGCTAGACATACTGTCCCTGTTATCTTGATTATACAATAGAATGGCTTGACTCAATTAGCTGTTTTGTCTGGATACACTACACATGGGGTTACAATAGTACATCAAGGAATGACACTGCACGCTTACATGGAACAATAAGACTTTTGACACATTATATCAGCAGTGTTACACAATATAAGTCTGTGATACCTTTTGATACAATTACATTTATATTGATACATATTGATACATTTTCCCCATGCTATTTCAACCAATATATTACTGTGGAGGCACATTGCATATCATTTAGAAGTTCTAACCTCATTACCTCTCAGATTAACTGTTGACCAAGCTAATTAACATAGGCTGCCCCTGCGTTTCTCCGTCTGTCCACCCCTCCCCTTAGATTGTACGCTCCTCTGAGCAGGGCCATCTCTCCTCCTGTTTCCACCACTTCTAACTCTGCTCTCCAGCTACTTTGCCCTCCTCCTCGAGGGCCCTCCTCCCCCCTCTGGGGGTCTCCCTGTCTTCCGCACCCTCCTTTTGGTCTCCGTCATTTGCGGATACTCCCCCTCACTAGCTGTGCATTGAGCTTACTGAGTTACTGTGCTTTATGTTTACTGTACTGTGCTGTCTCACCTTGTATTGTAATTCGTTTTTGTCCCTGTACAGCGCCACGGACACCTTGTGGTGCCCTATAAATAAAAATTAATAATAATAATAATAATAATAGTTAACTCAGACATTGTTCTGATTACAAACCAAATTTCAGCTGCACCTCATACAATAGACATTTGAGACAAATGGTAATTACATTAGATAACATAAGCAAAATGACTGCTGCTGTTCTGATATTTTCACACAGTATGGCAATATTCTTTATATTTATACTACATACAATATTGCAGGTAATAGCAAGGGCAAAATGTACCTAATAACATGAAATAATAATACACATAATACACTGATGCTCTTGTGTATATACTTAGACTGGGCCAAGGATTAAAAAGTACATTAAACTGTGAGAAACTGGTGATGAATACAAAATTCTCAGTCTAGTAGCACCCCGTTTCATCACAATTGCCATGTGTTCATTGCTGCTGTGTGTTGGATTTCCTTGATCCCTGCATACCAGTTCTACTGCTCGTGGTAAACGCTATGATCCACACCTGTTACCTACTCGGCCTGCATTGCTGACTACTGCTAACCTGTTCCACAATTCGTGGTAAGCTGCTATTCATCACTGCTGTATGTTTGGACTTACTCGATTTCTGCATATTCGTTCCACTGTCTGTGGTGAACTTTGCTGATTCCTGTGCATCAATTCTACCACTTGTGATATTGCTTTGATTATTGCTCACTATCTATGTTATTGCATTGTGCTCAACTGCCGGCTAGTATTACATCTTAAGTGATAAGCTGAGGTCATCTTCTGCATATCAAGATTCTGTAGATCTGCTCATCTTCAGTGATCTCCATAGAACCGTGCAGTGCATTCCACTCGTTGGTGGTATTTGTTGGGACTTTGATTATTGCATGTGCAGTCTGTATTTATGAACGTTGCCGACAATTACTACTCTTGCATATCTTCGTGATCATCAGTTGCAATTATTCAAGTCTTCGTTGAACTCTTGTATTAATGTTTTATAATAAATGGTAATCTTCGTTACCACCATTTGATGTCCGAATTGGATCATTCTTCTGCTGTGTAACTTGTTCTCTTCCTGTCACACTGGGAGCTTTCCTGGAGGACCGAGACCTGCAAGGTGGAAGCTGCAGAAGTCCAAATTCCCTTGCGGGAATCCCTGGTGAACACCTTCCACCTTGTTAGACTCCACGCCTTCAGGGAAGTTTAGCCAATACCCAGTGAGACAGCAGGATCTCACTCAATTATTCGTGAGCTAACCTGACACTTTGAACCTTCTGCCTGTGGTCCTGACCCTGCTTGTACCAGACGTCTCTGCCTGTGCTCTGCCAGGCCAGTCAGACTTTATCATCTCTATCCAGTCCGCAGACCTCTGGCCTGTCCCTACTCCATGTACTACCTCCCTTTCCTGTGTGCCGCTGTGTGACCATAAACTTGTACTTCACTGAGTGTAAGACCTGTGAGCATAACCAGTCTCTACGGGAAAGGCGGCTGCTATAAGTGAAGACCACTTCTGCTAGTTCTACAAGTTTATGACGCACTGGTGGCCACAACAAAATCGCCATCTTTTACCAATACAGGAGAATTCTCTGGACGGGGTCTGCTGATACCAGCCTCTCTAGCTGGCATTTGAGCTTGGCAAGGAAACCCACGCAAACACGGCAAGAACATACAAACTCAACACAGAAATGAACTCATGACCCCAGCGCTGTGAGGCAGAAGTGCTAACCACTTAGCCACTGTGCTGCCTGTATTGGTTGATTAAGACGTTTATTTTAGTTAGAATTTTAAAGGGAAATAATCTGTTACAATTTGGTGCTGTGAGGAAGCACCATCTGGAGGGAGTTCAACCAGACTTGTGGAAGCCTAAAACTATCCACAAGCTCATCAGACCTAAATACATTATGGAGTCTGTTCCAGGGCTCCCTACAGCAACCACTAAACATGTTGTTTGTGTTTATTAGCTTCATAGAGGCCACATTTTTCCCAAAGACTTGACATGGATGGCCATCCAGGGGGATGGGGTTTGCCTCTTAGGACATTCATGGAACCTATGCAGATATGTTCAATGCCCCTGGTGCATTGTCATGAATCTCAGCATATGTTTTGGGAGTGCCCCTATGCACAGGCACTATTAAATGCACTGCATCATGACCTTACAGGACAGTGTGGCCAGGACTGGCCTTTCACACCATTTGCTACTTTATGAATTATTTCCTGGGACCCATTCAATCCAAGAGGCCTAGCACCTTATGAAGTATTTTAAGGATGTATATCTAGAACTGTCGCAGGTTGATCAACAGCCTGCTTAACGACTATAACATCAAGTGCAGTCCTGAGGAGGAAGATTATTGATTTTGTCTCCCTTCCCTTATCCCATGTCTGTTTTTTGAACAAAGCTTTGGGTCTGTAACTCTCTCTCCCTTACCCACTCCATCCTTCCACCCATTACTGTTTGAAGTTTTGTTGAAATGTCTTGCCTTTAATTTATGCACTCTCCCTTTATGCATGTCCTTCGATAAAGATTTGAGCCTGTGATTTTTTTTTTCCCCCCCATCCCCTTCACAAATCTGCCCCCCTCATATCTATTGCTTATTTGAAACTGTTGTGTTGTTTAAGTGATGCATGGTGAGTGCATTACTTTATGTATAGTGTAGAATTATATTTCTTGTACCATATGTTTTGTATTGTACTAAAAAGTATATCTGATTATGTTTCCAAGAGTATTGTGCTTACAGCTGCGCTGCAGTACCCTTGAATGTTATATGTCATGTCTGATTGAAAAGTATCTTTATACGTGTAAAGGTACAAAAAACAAAGAATGGTCAACAGATTTTGCAAAATGTCTTGTATTCTGACTTGTGTATGCTGGAGATAAGCTTAGGGATGCAGAGTGGGTTAAGTAAATGAACTTGAAAATGTGTTGCACAACTGAGGTCATTGATGAAGTCCAAAAAGGCTTAATGCACAAATATCTTTTGTGGCACAGTATGACTAGATTTCTGATAAAAGGTACAGGATTCCAGAACAAGTCGGCGGCATTTGTGGAGGAGCAGAAATTGCACTGGGCGACTTGGTTGAAGAGAGCGCAATCCTTGCTAATATGGAGTTGGCAAACCATTGCAAATAGTTTGTTAGAGCAGTGCCAACATCAATATTTAATTTTGCAGTGGAGGATAAAGAGGTAGAGATGGCACATTTTATCAGCATTCCTATTTTTTTTTTTATTTTTTTTTTTTTGCACCAGCTCTGATCTCTGGTAGAGATGAGGTTTCACCCTGTTATTTTAACATGGCACATTTTGCTCCTTCCAGGTGCATTTTGGCAGAGAAGCACAATTCTATGTGTACCCAATGTAAAAAAATAATAAAATAAAAATAAAGAAAAACTTCAAACATAAAAATGTTAAGTGTAATACAGTATATCCCCTCTCATGATTAAATTAAGGCATAGATAATGCTAAGTTAAATAGCACTTAAAGGGGAAAAAACTATTTAAAGGTTTAATCTAAAGAAAGGCGTGTTTAAGTGGTAGAAGATTGGACTTTAATGTGATTTTTACCTTTGTATAGTGCGTTTCTTCTGAATTCCACCTCCCTCCACCAAGAGTCATTTGTAGTTTGCAGAGGAGTCTCCCGTGAGTGAAAAGTAGGCCTTGCACCTTTTATGTCTGCTGCACAGGCCACTGAAGTGCAGCAGTGCAAAACTAAGGCTACCTGCGTCGGGGTACAGAGGCTTGGTGCCCCTACTATCGATCTCTGATAACCTGATTTCCTATTTGGTATAATACTGTCGACATTAGAGTGAAGAAGTGAAACTCAAACAAGGTGTTGCAGTTTCAAAATCAGCTGTGAGGGTCTATTCAGGCTGGCCCTTTATTTATAGCTAGGGTCCAGAATTAACTGGTTAACAAGTACATATAAGCAAATCTCTTTAGCTCAGCAAATATTATTTTGCAACAACAATACATATAAGGCAACATCCTTTGTTCAGTACTATGTGGTTTTCCTCCCGGCCGTTTCCTTCAGTCTGGCATCCTGCTATTGTCTGTTCCATAGGAAACATTTGTTTTTCTTCAAGGCGTAGTCCTGCATCTGAAGTATAGTTTTAAGGTATTTCACACATATATTTGTACATCTTAATAACTATTGTTTTATACTCTTACAATCCCCTCTTTTCATTACATTAAACAAATATACATGTGTTTCCTAACCCTTCCTATCATGTCATGATACAGGGCTACCTGGTTCTCAAGCTACATTCACCCAGATTTTGACCTAAAGTCTCCATGTGGATAGAGAATTAATCATTCACAAGAGAAAGTATCCTCACATTATTTATTCTTTCCCTAGCAGTATTTCACTGCAGTATACACATGTCATTTTTGCTTGCTAGGGGTTATTCCGTTTACATGAGGTACATACTTTTTGAGTTTGATTAAAATATGTTGGTACCGGAGTCATGGCCTGATTAACCATTTTTCTAAACTTACAGGACAAATAACAATTCCACACAATCAACAGGATCAAAACCACTATTATTACCAGTATTGGATGGAGCGTTACCTTAAAAATACCTGTTGCAGTGGGGGAATTACCTGTGAACACATCCCACCAATGATGTTGCAGATTATCTTTTAATTGATGAGCTACATATTTTAATTCCTGTGCTTCTATTAGTGTCTGCATTTGTGCATGATTAGCTGAATAGTTTACCTGTGCCAAATGCTCTGCCAGGCGCTAGGTGTTGTTTATAGTATTGATTATCCCCTGAAGATTAATAGTTAAGTTATAGGAGGGTAGTTTAATTGGGATAAATTGCTGATATATATTGTCTTTCCTATCCTTATAGAATATATAAGTCTCATTTCTCCATATTAGATGAGTAACATTTTGGATACATCCTGAAAATGGATTAGTCAAGTTATACATTTCTATAGTTTGTTTATCATGGGTTACTAAGCACACTATTTGTGGTGCTACTTCTATAAACATATCATTTCTCCAGTCGTGGAGCTCCCAAGTACAGACACAAGTTGGATGTTTTAGCTTACAAGGTTCATAAACTTGAGTGTTTTGAGAGCACACTATTCCATTGTCTGTATTTGAACACAATCCTAAGTTATGTGTGTTGTTTTTATCATCTATATACTCCCCTTTTATCTGCGGGGTCCATAATTGTGTTCCACCAACCTGGGCATAGAGTGGGACAGGCAAAATAAGGAATTTACACATTATCTCGGTCCTCAGTATACTGTATGTCTGAAAACTTCCTATGCACCAGTTTTCTGTACACTTCACACTCATTCCATCGGTTTGAATCCATAGCTGCGTAGCTACATTAAACATATTTCTATATACCAGTTCATTGTTAGTCATTAGTTGAGTTTGAGCGTTACTCTTTTGTATTTTCTGATACAGTGTCTTAATTGAGCATTCAGTCCAGTTAAACATCAAGGAGATATTTACATCTATTCCTAAGGAATTGAAAAATGTTGCATTAAATATCTGTAAATATTCTTTGTCCCATAATATTAGTTTCTGCAAAGGCGTGAAAACTGTAGGCATCCACTGTGCCTGCATGGTGATTAGCTTGTTTATATCTTCTGCTGCACTCATCTTATTATTCAATGTTTCTATGTCTATAATGATAAGCACCCCCATTCCAGTACCTTTTGCCCCCAATAATGTATCATACCACTCCCTTTTCTTCCTATTTTAGCACTTGGGATCAAGAGGGAATGTGATATTGAAAGTGTGCTGGGTTGCATATTTCCTAGTACCTATATTTCTGCAAGTAGAGGGCACCTTGATTAGAGCATCATTAATGACTCTTGGCTTGGGGTCTAATATGTATAGTTTTTTCATGAGTACATACTCCCCTGGTATCTCAGTACTGTTGGTACACATCATCATCAAATCCCCTATTCCCTTGCTATTGGTACTGTATTATTATTGGAGCCATTTACACACGTAAGGGCTTCTATCCAGGCTTGGTTATACCCTTTTAATTTGATAAATGGTTCAGTGCAGCGTATGATGGGAGTACTATTAATCATGATCATAGTATCATTTTCCCCTGGTGCCCAAAAATAATGTGGTTCATTCCTCCCTGCTGTTTCTACAAACCCATGGCCACCAGTAAATGTAAAGTTTAACCTACAACAGGGATATGGAATTTTTCTTCTGCTTCTACCTGTCACTACATTTACCTTCACACATTCTTCTTGATTACTTGATTTATTCCATATCATACCTGCACATTTGGTTAAGTCTACCTTCTGAACTTTATTTGCTGGTGTATACATCTGTATATACATTATCTGTACTGTTACTAGTGCTATGCACATTATCACACGGAAAGGATTCATGGTGCTTCAATTTTCACCGTCAGTTTTTTGCAATAATACTCGTGGACCCAGGTGTCTCTTCCTCCTAACTTAACAGAAGTGGGAGTAGTCAAGACCAGTTGTTATGGACCATCAAATCTGGGTTCCAAAGTTTTCCTCATGCGCCTTTTTAGGTAGACCCAATCTCCTGGTTGCAAAGCATGCGTTCCTATATCGTTATTTGGATCTGGAATGGAGGAGAAAACTTGAGAGTGCACATTAGTCATTATCTTTGTAAGCTGTGTCACAAACAAGCTCCCAGCTGCCGTGACTTTGGGGTGTTTGCTGTATGAGGTCACACACGATTTCAGCCCGCAGTCTCTCTCACCTATCACACAGGTTCTAGACCTACAGAATCGCCCCCAACACAGCGTTCTCACACCCCCAGACACTTCAAGGTTTGCCACCACCTATTGGGTACGGGCAATAGGACCCCAATATACTGTCCCACACTGGCACATAGGCTTCTAGTTATCCACAAACTAACAAGACCCACACCAGCACACACAGGGTTAACTCTTTACACCTCCAGACTGTTACACAAATGTATATACACGCACACACAGCTTGTTAATCAAATGTATCAACAAATCACACACTGGCATTCCAAGGGTTAACCTGGTCGAGCAATCTCTCTTCTAAACAGGCAATGGATTCTTTAGAGTAACAAGAACGCAACTTATTAAATGATAGATTTAATATCCAATAAGTACAGGGCATTCAGATATAAAGAAAAATAATGAATAAACAATTAATATATTGAAATAACAAGCAAAAACAGTTGAAAATAAAAAGGGTTACATTCAGATTTGCACTTACATGAATTGCATTCTGGCCAAGGGAAATTTGGCTAGGAAGCTGGACAGCTTATCAATGTGAATTGATTTCCCAAATAGTCCTTCCAGAACACAGATTTTTAAGCAAACTCAAATGGGACGGCATTCACAGGTGCAGTGTGAATGCTAATGTGGGGGCGGAAATGTCCCCTGGGTGTCACCTCAGGTTTGTTCAAACTATTCCTAAGTTTTGACCGGTCTTAGCTTTCCTCAGATACCTCCCAGAGACATAACTTTCCCTTCAATAAACCTATAATAATTTCCCACACATTTAAATACCAAATATGATGGGATTACAGCAATATCCAATCTCATCCTGAAATACATGCGACTATGGCTGTTCCCTGTGTAGTTGGTATCTATGTTTTAAAACTCTGGTGTGGTTTTTGTCCCTCAGTACGGAGTGGCAGAGGGATTTTCCAAAATATGAAAAAGGAAGGCATTTCTTTTCAAGTTCATATTTCTATATACCTGCATAAACACCATGCAGATTTTTATTCCAAGATTTGCACCTAGGCATATGGCTCTGCAATTTACACCCAGGGGTTAGTTTGTGTTTACACTACCTATTGAAAGAAAGTCAATTAGCTAGGGAAATACATAATGTTGAAGTCGTATAATTGGATGAACGAAAGCATATTGGTTAATATTGTTTTGCCGTGCGATTGTGATCCGTACGCCACGTAACACGTGGCATGGTGCGATCACACGGTAAAATACGCACGCATTACAACATTTAGTTATTTATATAATTCATATTCATATTGGTTCCGTTACACTGTAATTTATGAGCAGATAATATTTGGTTTATTATTAGTCTATATATATTATGATTATATGTACACTTCAGTGATATTCAAGGTTCAGGATATAGGAAAGGTATCATGCCTAGTATCATATTACAACCCTATTCATCAGCAGCTGTCCGGTTCCATCGCCGAAGAGATCGCATATTGCATACTCTAGTTATTGATGTTAGGGAATAAACCTTTGTATGATGCTGGCTATGAAATGCTAATTGTAACTTGAACATTGGCGGGAAGAAAGGAGCTCATCCCCTGGAGAGACGACCCCCACCTTTGGATTCCTTAGATTGAATCAGCCTATGACCTGTTTGCCTGGACCCATCTAAAGTCTGGACCTATAGGAGCAAGACACGTCATTTGCATTGTCCTCTGTAACACTGCATGTGTATATATGATCATAGCTGCACACCCATGCTCTCAGTCTTCACTGACCGCAGTATTCTAACAGACATACTGTCCACAGGGTCCCGTGGGTGCGCAGCGAGCGCATGCGATAGCAGCGGTATGTATTTACCTATGCATCTCTGTGTAGAACATTGGAGTAGAATTTGTGCCACAAGATACGACATAATGTGTAACCCTAGAAAATGTAGAATTTTCTTGTTTTAGATTCTTTTACTGTTAGACATGTACTGGGTACTGTTATATTTGAAGAAAGTGTTATAGAAATAGACCCCTTTGTCTTTCTCACTTAGTCAAGTAGCTGAATGTGAGGTACTGAGAATGACATGTGAGTTGGCAGAGGGAAAATCGATTGATATAGTGGTCTTCAGCATTTTTCTAGTCTAGGAGGCAATGTTAAGGTGACTGAGAAATCTTTTATAGCAATACCAGCACATGAGTAGGACACTACATAGAGGACTTTATACAGTGACACAGTTACCAACTGAAGTAGCTGCTAGTAAAGTCCACACTTACACACACAACCATACATCACACTGTCACACCAGGGCAAACATAGCTGTCAAATAGACAGCAGTGTTTTACGTGACAGCTAACAAATCTATGTTTTGTTTTGTTTTTCGTTGTATTGTTTTAGTTTTAAAATGTGAACACACACACACACATTCACGCATACACATATTGGTTAATATATGAAGATTTGTGTTACCTGAAGAATTAACTATCTGGAAGGTGAAGAGATGTGGTGAGGAGTCTGGCAGACCCTGGAGAGATGGACAAGGTAGACCAGTAGCTCTCAGAGTGTATCACCCAGACCCAGAGGAGGCAGTAAATGGTCTGGCTCAGCTGGGTACAGAAGGTATGTGCAAGCTGGTAAGAGTATATTGGGGTGCACCAGACATTTCGTCTCAAGCTAGTAGGACGGCAACGTCCTCTCTTGATTAAGAGAATGTCAGGGAAATGATACCAATAGAGCCATCCCATATCCCTCCTGCAGATGGGTTTTCTTACAGGTAAAACAAATCCACGTCATCCAATTACCACCATGCAGGATCCTCAAGTATGCACTGCTGTACCAATGAAATATGTCTGGGTAAAGGTGTATTGAAATGTGTCTAATGTATTACTGTGTCATACTCAAAGCTTTTGTTATTCAATGTGATAGTCCTAGAGTTATAATAGATGATAGGGGTATTCATGTTATTGATAACAGATGTATAATGTATGAGTAGTGGTAACAAATCACATACTTTCAATTAGCCATAAACCAGTGTGAAAATAAAGTAGTGGTACTAAGTAGAACAAATTGAATAGAATAAGAGTTGGAACTTGATTGAAGTGACTGATAGCTTCGGCCACTAGTCCTTCCCCGCTACCAAAAGATCACTCCTGGGCAGACCCTTAACCTGTTGGGTTTTGAAATGTTCTTGACCCCTCGTGAAATGAGATTGTAACTGGGAGGCTAGGTTAGACCTTGAGAGAAGGTAAATAGTGAGATAGTAACCAAGAACGTCCAAAACACTGTTTCTTGAAAAGTCACACTAACTGTCAGGATGTTGGATCGGGAGAGTAAGTTGGGGAACAGAAATTTCTTAGGCTCAGGTAATTTGACAGACAGGTACCAGGTGTAGGCTACCAGCATCACGGCTTCAAGGGTAGCAAAGAAACACTGGTGCCCATTCCACCCACTGCAGAGGAGCCAACACTCAGAGAAGGGTCCAAGGGCACTTTGAGTCTGTTCTGGAAGGCCTCGAATGCAGTTAGTAGCACCTGAGCCAAAGGCTAAGACTGTTGTCCAGCATAAAGTTGTAGTTTTTCCTGTTTTGTGTTCTCTCATTTCATTCTCTTCTCAGGACGGTCAAGTCTTTTAATTATTGGCAGGTGACAGAGATTGGTTCAGGTAATGATATTGAGGAATTGGGGATGAAGGAGAAGTTAGTAGCATAATCCAAATCCAGCCAATTACTCTATTCAATTCAGGGGTAAAGGAAAATTTGGAAACCTTGGAGCTTGGAGAAAGTGCGAGGGGCTATTGTCTGAGTAGCATTACGTCCATAAGTGCGGCGACCCCATAGTTAAAAAGAGGTATACCCAGCGATGCCAGTCCAGTAATATTTGGACTTGAGCAGGCATCCTTGAGAATGATTATCATTCTTGGGAGGGTAAGGTTTTAGACCAAACAAAGTGCTGGGCATGCTCTCACGTGCCTCAATGATTATATCAAGTAGGATTAGTTTTCTTTCCACTAAATATTCTTGAGGTACCCGAATTATGGGTGGGAGGTCATTAGGGGAAAAGTACAACACCTAGGTCCCTTAGTCTGGAGTCTCCCAATTGTTTACAAGCCGATCACTGTTAAATCTGAGTATTGGGAGACTGGGAAGAACGTACAGACAATAGCCCGCCCACAAGTGTTGATGAAAAGAACTGATGACATTATTAGAAGTGTGTATATTAACGCAAGCTGAAGGAGATTGTATATGACATTATTGATAGACATAGGATGATGCTATTGATGAACATGAAGTGTTTAAATGTATTCTGAGCTTAAAGACATGCGTTGGACAGATGAACCTGTTAAACTTGAAGAACTGTAGTAGAGTATTCTGTATAACTGATACATGTTCTATTGTACTTTGTACCTTTCCAAATAATGTATTAAGTGTTTTATTGCACCCTTAAAGGGCATACAAAATGTTATCTCCAAGCTCCAGAAGTGTACGGTTTATAGTAAGAAAAGAAGTCGTTTAGAGAATTAAGACTCTCTTATGATAACTTGTTTAGATCTACAAACAGCGTAGTCATACACCAAGGGGGACTTGTATTACATAACAATGAAACGTGGTACTGAGATCCTGCGCATAACATCTTTAAGGTGATAGTTTATTATAATATCAAAGGGTGGACTGTCAAAGTCGTATAATTGGATGAACGAAAGTAGATTGGTTAATATTGTTTTGCCGTGCGATTGCGATCCGTACGCCATGTAACACGTGGCATGGTGCGATCACACGGTAAAATACGCACGCACACACTCGCATTACAACATTTAGTTATTTATACAATTCATATTGGTTCCGTTACACTGTAATTTATGAGCAGATAGTATTTGGTTTATTATTAGTCTATATATATTATGATTATATGTACCCTTCAGTGATATTCAAGGTTCAGGATATAGAAAGGTATCATGCCTAGTATCATATTAAAACCCTATTCATCAGCAGCTGTCCGGTTCCATCGCCGAAGAGATCGCATATTGCATACTCTAGTTATTAATGTTAGGGAATAAACCTTTGTATGATGCTGGCTATGAAATGCTAATTGTAACTGGAGCATTGGCGGGAAGAAAGGAGCTCATCCCCTGGAGAGATGACCCCCACCTTTGGATTCCTTAGATTGAATCAGCCTATGACCTGTTTAGCCTGGACCCATCTGATGTCTGGACCTATAGGAGCAAGACACGTCATTTGCATTGTCCTCTGTAACACTGCATGTGTATATATGATCATAGCTGCGCACCCATGCTCTCAGTCTTCACTGACCACAGTATTCTAACAGACATACTGTTCACAGGGTCCCGTGGGTGCGCAGCGAGCGCATGCGATAGCAGCGGTATGAATTTATCTTTTGGTATTGGCTGTACTGTATTATATTACAATCATGTATTGAACTATTAACTTTTTACATCTGCTAAAAATAAATCACTTTGTGCATTAGAAACACAATACAATCGCCTATGCAATGCTTATTTGAAAACAATAGAATTACTTTAATAATGATCAAATACAATGGATGTCTGTGATCTGCATCTCTTAAGCTGGTCTCCGCACAAAGGGTTTGCCTAACTCAATTACCTCCTCCTGGGCTCATTTGGTCACACATTTATCTGAGTTGAAGATCAGGTTAATTTAGGTATTCATGCAAAGATTTATTTGGGCCCTGACATTCAATATTCTATTTCAGCATATCAGATTTATGCTCTCATCCTGACAAGCTGTATTAAATAATTAGTTAGATCTGCATGATTACGTTGCAATTGCTGAGGAAAATAACACCCTGTCTTGGGGGCTTCACTAAACAATATTTCATAAGGGGACAACTTATGCTTTTTTCCTGGTTTTGTTCTAACTGAATATAGAGCTAAAGATAGACAATCTACCCAGGTTTTTCCTGTTTTGCAATAATTTTCTGAATTTTTAACTTTAATGTGCCATTCAATCTTTCCACTTGCCTGAGGCCTATACGGGGTATGAAAGGCTTGCTGTATCCCCATATCCTTTATTATATTTTGCATTACTTCCCCCGTAAATGCGATCCTCGGTCTGATTCTATTGTTTCCGGTATTAAATACCTGCAAATTACTTCACTTATCAGTTTCTTGGCAGTGTTTTTAGCTGTTGACTTAGCCACTGCCCAGGCCTGTGGCCAATTTGAGAATAGATCTGTACACACAAGGACACACTCATATGTTCCTACCCTAGGTAGCTGTATATAGTCAATCTGCAATCTCTGAAATGGGTACAATGGCTTTGGTGTGTTCTTCTGTGGTGTTTTCACTACCTGACCTGGATTGTATTTTCCGCATATCACACAGGCTGCTGCATATGCCGTAGCAGCTGCATTGAATCCTGGTGCTATCCAATGTCCTAAGACAATATTGGTCATAGCTTCTTAAGAATTGTGGACCAGCCCATGTGCCAATTGAGTCATCATAGGGTATAGGCTTCTGGGCAGTCAATACTTATTATCTGTTCTCCAGAGCCCTCCCTGACATATAGCACCTTCCTTTTCCCAGGCTTTTTTATCTATTGAGACTTGTTCCTGGAACTTCTGCAGTATGTCAAGGGTTACAGGCTCTACAGGGTTTTGACCGTGTCACATGACAGACCCACACCCTGGGCATAAGGGCTGCCTGTTTAGCAGCAGCATCTGCCTTGGCATTTCCCATAGCCTCCCTAGTCTTTTCTTTAGTGTGTGCCTGTACTTTCAATACAGCTACCTTTCTGGGTAGCTGCAGAGCTCTAAACAGAGCCTTTATCTGTTCTGCATGCTTGATAGGTTTTCCTGCTGACCCCACAAAATCCCTGCTCTTTCATATTGGCCCAAAGTCATGGGCCACGCCATATGCGTACCTGGTGTCTGTGTATATGTTAGCGGTTTGGTTTTCTGCCATTATACATGCCTTAGTGAGTGCATGCAACTCCGCCTCCTGCGCTGAGCAGAAAGGTGGGAGTGGTTGTTGTATCAAAGTCTCTTCCAGGGTGGTCACAGCATACCCTGTGTGTGCTGACCCTTCATAACAATACCTGGAACCGTCAACAAATAAGTTCCAATCTGCATTAGGTATAGGTACATCTGTCACATTTTCTAACTCCTTCATTTCTAGTTTCATTAGTTCAGCACAGTCATGTGACTCAGAAAAGGGAAAATTTTTGTGTGTATTTTGTCTGGTACTGATACATTTCTCCCTTTCTGATTCATCAAGAGTGGGTAGGTCCCCACCCACCTCTCTCCCCTCTGTTGAATCTGCTTCAACTGGAAACAGTGTAGCAGGATTTAAAACTGTGCACCTTTTAATTGTTACATGTGCATGACTTAATAATGACACCTCGTACTTAGTGAGCCTTGCTGTTGACAGATGCTTTGTTCTTGCTTAGTTCAGTATTTCTGTAACTGCATGTGACACCTGTATAGTTAAGGGGTGGTCTAGTACTATGTCTGCCACTTTATCTTTTAGCAAGGCTTATCATATTGTGGTAATCCTAACGCTGGTGCCTGCACAATGGCTTGTTTTAATGTTTCAAACGATGTTAGTTATTATTCAGTTAAATATATCCTGGACCCTTTTACCTCACTAAGAGCATCATAGAGGGGTTGCATTAGGAGGGATGCTCCAGCAATCCATTCCCTGCAATACCCTACCAAACCTAGGAATGCCCTTAATTCCTTGGTGTTCTGTGGTGGCTTTACCTGCTGGTTTGCAGTTATCCTGTCCTGTGTGAGGTGTCTGGTACCTTGTGAGATGCAATATCCTAAAAATATTACCTTACTCTGCGCTGCTTGTATTTTTGTGGGGATACCTTGCAATGTTGCTGCCCTAAGAAGTTAATTAATGATATAGTCTCTTCCTGACATCCCTCAATCATTTGGCAACACAGTAGTAAGTCATCTACATATTGGAGCAGTTGTGTGGATGCAGCACAGTGGCCTAGTGGTTAGCACTTCTGCCTCACAGCACTGGGGTCATGAGTTCAATTCCCAACCATGGCCATATCTGTGTTGAGTTTGTATGGGTTTCCTCCGGGTGCTCCGGTTTCCTCCCACACTCCAAAAACATACTGGTAGGTTAATTGGCTGCTATCAAAAATTTACCCTAGTCTCTCCCTGTCTGTCTGTCTCTGTGTGTGAGTGTGTGGCTATATTAGGGAATCTAGACTGTAAGCTCCAATGGGGCAGGGACTGATGTGAATGAGTTCTCTGTACAGCGCTGCGGAATTAGTGGTGCTATATAAATAAATGATATTGTGGTCTCCATCCCTGTAATACGAGGTTCATTGCTTCTGAAAATGCTGAGGGTGAGGTGGCTCCACCCTGTGGAAATCGAGTCCAACAGTAGTTTTCCCTGATATGTAAATGCTAAGCAAAGCTGGCTGTCCTCTGTAAGAGGGACATAGAAAAATGCATTTGCAAGATCTATAACAGTAAAATACTCTGCCTCTGCAGGGATCTGATTGAGGAGGGTATGTGGGTTGGGTACAATAGGTGCCTCAATCACCATCCTTTTGTTAATTTCTCTAAGATCGTGAACCATTCTATATTCCTGTGGTTTTCCAGGTTCTAACTTCTTTTTTACTGGAAAAAGGGGCGTATTCCAGGGAGACCTGCATTCCCTGAGAACTTTAGCCTGTTGGTATGCCACTACCTGTTTGGTTATAGCTGTATCTTGTTGTTGAGACAGGGGGTATTGCCTAATCTTAATGGGGACAGTATTTGGTTTCATTTTTAAATGTACAGGCTGTACTGCCAGTAATCCCACATCTGTCTTTCCCCTTGACCACACTTCCTGTGGCACTTTTTCACTGAGCCACAGGGGTATTGAGCTTGGTTTTCCTGGGGGAATACTTTGAACCAAATATATGGCAGCGTGCAGCTGACAACTCTGATTTTCTGACAGGGAAGTAATCTGAACCCTCCCATCCTTGTATGTTATTTTGGCCTGTATTGCCGACAGTATATCAGCCCCTAATAGATTGACTGGACAGGTAGTTGAAGTTAGAAATTGTACAGGTACCGTTAAAATCTTATCCTGTAATTTAACAAATACTGGTTTGCTTAGTTTAAATGAAGCTCCATCCTCCGATAAACCTGTGCCAGTGATTTTAACTTTACTCATGTATTTTTTTGGTATCTCTGAGGCCCTCAGTACAGTGCGGATTGCTCCAGTGTCCACTATGCAATCAATAATTTCCCTTTGGGGTAATTCCAACTGAATTTTTCCTGTGGGCCCTGGGGTATTAATAGTGGGTTGCTGGGGGGCTGACACTGGGTAGCCTATTTCCTATGGGTGTGGGTTGGGTGTGGAGGTAATAAATGCTGAGGCTTCTGGGTTTTGGTGGGTATTTTTCTGCTGCCAGACTTTATATTTCTGACAATCCCTTTTCATATGACCTGGTTGGTTACAAAAGAAACATAATCCCTTTCTTTTTGCCTCTTCCCCAGTGTCTCCTGGACCACAAGGACAGTAACATGAGAGGACTTTTCTTGGCTCTCTCTCTTTTTCTCTGATCCTCTATAGCCCTTAATACTTCTAACAGGGAAGCTACTGTCATTGTACTAGCCTCTGGCCTTTTGGCCATTAACGCACTCCTTAGGGATTCTTCGAGTCCCTGTAGGAAAGCGGTACGCAGTAGCCACTGATGGGTAAGGTTATCTTCCTGGAATCCCCTATCCAGATGTGCCGGATGACCTTGATCATAATCTTTCACTGACTGGTCCCTCCTCTGTCTACCCTCTGGAACAGCTGGCATTCTCTGCTGTTGCGCCTCACACCAGCGTCTCAACCTGATTAGGAATAGATTACCAGACTCTTCTGTTCTATTCCTATTGGGGCTGCCACTATTCCATCCCCAACAGGTATTGCAAGTATGTCATTTACACTACCCATTCCAACTATCATTTTACAAATTTCTTCTAAGTCTCCCTAAGTGGCGGCCCAAATTGTCACCAGTCTTTCTATATATCTATGTAAGGCTAGGGGATTCTTCCTGTAATCTGGGGCTTTCCTTACTATATCAGTTAATTCCGCCGGTGCCCAAAGTCTATATTGTTACTGTCTTCAACTTACTCTTAATCTAGGTGTATCGGGGTGGTTTAATTGACCAAATTCTGGATTTGGTTCGTGCACTGTCTGTATAGTAATTGGGTAACTGGAGACAGTACTATGAAGATATGGGGGTGGCCCTACTTCAACTGGATACATTGTAATCCTCCCACAATTACATTTGGTACCCTTGGAGTCAACCTGACCACAATTGCAGATATTAACCTTACTCCTAGTCCAATGTGATGAGGGTGACCACAGGGGAGGTTTTCTATTTAAGTTTCCTAGGAGGGAGTCACATGGTTCTCCTTCAACTGATACCTGATTATCACAGTTTGGGCAGGTACTCCCTGCGCCTGGGATACAAAATCCACAAGCGGGACACTTTTTATCCCCTTTCACACCCCATGTTCTAAGACTGGGGTATTTTACTGGTGTTACAAATGAATTATTGTGGGGCAATTGTCCTGACATTCCTTCTGTGTGATTATGTGGGTATGATGGTGCACTTGGGGGTGGCTGAGTAGAAGGGGTGCTTACAATTGTATGACCCTGGATGTCTTCTAACATCTCCTCCTTTACCATTTGTTCTTGTTCTGTTTGTCTACATGCCCTTACCCATGCTGACACTTGGTGTTCTTTCTTATTCTTAGTAATCCATATACTATGTTCTTTCTGAAAAGTTTCCCATCTTTTAGGATCTAATGACCCTATATCTGGCATTCCTTTAACAGCCACAATACCTTCTCTTTCCTTAACTAGATCCGCAGGAGTGTACGATGTCTGTACCATCATACCTTTACTGCCCTGGGCCCCCATTACTGCAGTTATGGGAATACCTGCCCCTAGTGTGCCCGAGAAGTGACTTTTAATCTAATTTTATACACCTTTACAATTAAATCCTGTTATGGATTGCTTGATCAACTTGGGTACATACTTTCCTGATATGTTATTAATTAATGGACATGTAAGTGGCCCTATCCTTCTAATGTTTTCTGGTAACAAATGACATATTTGCCACCACCCCAATCCTATTTGGGTTTTTAGATAGTCTGGACAACCATGACTTCCAACTATTGCTGTATATATCATTGGATTAAAAATTCCCTCCTTGTTTACCATATATTACTGAACAATCAGTGTCAGTTCCTATCACCGCTATCAATTTACTAGTTTGTATCGTCAATGCCTTTTGAATTATAACAACACATTTACAGTCTGACAACTAAGATTATTTCCTGACATTTATACTCCCAACAGCATGTCTCTGATTCCCTCCTCTCCCCTTGATATTTTTATGAAACAATATATTAAAACTAGTACAATTATTACTATTAAAATAATTCCACCAATACACTCAGCTATTTCTTCTGAAGGTGTCATCTAATCTTTCTTAAGACAATAGACAGTAAACAATAGACAGACCTATCCTCTGACCTCAGGCGCCCCTCCACAGAGGTACCTACAAGGTAATGCGAAGGACCCTTTCCAGAATCAGTGAGCAACCTTTCTGCACTTTTACTGTGTTACTCAGTTGTTAATTCTTTCAACCTCTAAGAGAGCTGAGGACCATTGTAGACTGACAGCTGGCCCAGTGATCGCACGTTACACAAAACAAGGTCAAGCCTCAGTCGCATGTGCAAGGTACAGTCTTTGATCAGATCAGTCTTTTCAACGTTATGTTGTCCCCTTATACATCTTAGTACAATATCACTCAATCTTTACATGAGCGAAGGATTCTTATAATGACCTCTCAAACCCAAGGGCAATCATCTACACAGAACAAGGCGAGGTCTCAGCAACAAGTATAGAGGAATGCCTTTGATTATCGAGGTCAATTAATAAGTTATGTATTTGCATCCTTTTATATACATCCTGTATCGACACAAACACATACATTCACTTATCTATTTTTCACAAAAAACAAATATATATGTCAGGAGAACAGGTTATTCAGTAATTGTTCAAATACCCGTTATACCATCCCCTACTGAACCCCACCTTATATCTTACAGGAAGAGCAGATAGAGTAGAGAGGTGCAAATGCACAAAACTTCAACTACTCACCACACGGATTTGTCTGCTGTTCCTAAAGATTGAGGAGGTCTCTGGTCAGTCCTGGGCTGGTATGTTGAGTATCCCAGACGAAGTCCCCAGTAAACGTTGGGGTACCGAGGCTTGGTGCCCCTACTCTGATAACCTGATTTCCTATTTGGTATAATACTGTCGACAGTAGAGTGAAGTGAAACTCAAACAAGGTGTTGCAGTTTCAAAATCAGCTCTGAGGGTCTTTTCAGGCTGGCCATTTATTTATAGCTAGGGTCCAGCATTAACTGGTTATCAAGTACATATAAGGAAATCTCTTTAGCTCAGCAAATATTTCTTTGCAACAACAATACATATAAGGCAACATCCTTTGTTCAGTACTACGTGGTTTTCCTCCCGGCTGTTTCCTTCAGTCTGGCATCCTGCTATTGTCTGTTCAATAGGAAACATTTGTTTTTCTTCAAGGCATATTCCTGCATCTGAAGTATTGTTTTAAGGTATTTCACACATATATTTGTACATCTTAATAACTATTGTTTTATACTCTCACACCTGCCATGCACTTCATACATTTGGTTCAGTATTAGAGCTGGTTTTCTAACATAATATGTTTATTTCCAATAAAAAGGACATAATTGTTACAGGACTATTGATTTAAAAATGTTAACCATTCTGTAGTTTTTAAAAGAAGATTTATAAAATGCTATAAAATAAAATATGCTATGCATTACAAACACAGGGACTCAGCACAGTATCCTTGTAATCCCTATAATGTACAAAGTATAGGGATTATAACAGGGAACAGTGCATTAAATAATGACCAGCATAGGGTGCTGTAAAATATATATAAAAAAAATGCATTGTAGTGCATTATATATTGGACATTAGATGTGAATTGTGTAATGAACACCAGATACAGGCTGTGCATTATTAGGAGTAAGACAGAGCTCTGCAACTATGAATGGATTGTGTAATGGCCATTATGCAAAGCAAATCCCTCCTACTATGCCTAGCAAAACCCCAAAATTGTGTGATAGCTCTTTAATATTGCAAATTATCATAAATGTCAATGGTTCTATAATACCATAGCCAGTCCAGGGAAGTCACGCTTAGTGTTTGCATGGGCTCACTTTGCACACCTCCGTTGTCTCCTAGGTCATTGAAAGAGGGAGACAGAACTTTGAAATCTACACTGGGAAACATCTTTTCTAAAACGGGACCTGCATACCTCCCAGAGTAATACAAGAAATATATAAGTGGACATATTTTTGATAGTGTTTAGAAACATGCATGTACCTTAGACTTTTCTTTACAAATTAACAGAGAACATCTTTATTAAGGCTTATTTAATTTTAAAACAGAAAAACAGGACATTAGGTTGCTCAGTCTTTTAAAGTCTTCTTTTTTTTCAGTAAACGTATATCTAATAGATTATAGAAATCATTCCCAGTTATCAGGCTAATACACGTTTTCACGCTTACATAGGTAGAAACTATTTTAGGAATAGTCTTTTGTACTTTTTCTTGTGTAGACAAGAATGTGAAATGGATGTAGCTATTGAAATGACCACATCAATAAAACATCTTTTTTTAATAGTTTATTGGTATACCTATTATAAACAGTAGATTTCTTAGAGAATTAAACATAGTTTGTCTGTGAAATAATTTAGCAAGTCAGTAATATAAAATAGAATTAGACCAGCTTTGAACCAAATATATACATTAGTAAACTGTACAAATGCTTGAAACTCATTTGTTCAATAACAGATTCTACAGAATTAAAATAAATGGTTAGGCAATAAAGCAAACTAAAAAAATAACTATTTTACATAAAACTGATGAACTGGCATATATCAAATGAAACGCAACAATTACAACAGCTGGCAGTACATCTTTTTAAGAAAAGATTATACAATTGCAATCCCATTAAATAAAATATGCGGTTGACGTGCAAGAGAATGAAAGCATATATGATCATACATGATTACACTGAAAAGGATGGCAAGTCTTTACATGGCATTTAGAAAATAATGTTAATTTTAATTTACATATGATACCTCAGGTAAACCAATTTGGTTTTACTTGACATTTTAGTAGTTAAATAAAAAGGGAGTGTATACAAAATTCCAATAGGGTAAAGTTTTATTATAGACTGTTGTTTCAATGTGCTATAAAAAAAAGTATATGTGAAACTTCTTGAGGGATAGACATTAGATGAAACAGCTGGAGGGAAAGCAGATAAATGTGCATATAGATCAGTGAAAAGCTTACATAATGCATTATAATTGGAAGACAATCTACTCTGCCCCGCTCTGTGAGCTGAAATAAGTCACTGGGGGAAAACATTAGCTAATACGTATTCAGCTTGTATATAAGACTAACTGCATTTCTTTTAATTAGATTGGAACACTGTAGTGCGTGATTCAACTACGCAACAGACTCTACACTAACACCTACCCACACCCCAAAGTGTAAGGTGAAAAAAAAATAACACTAATTAGATTTCATACAGAAACAAAATCTCAATGTATGGCCTAATAAAAGTGCAGGACAGAAACAAGTACAGATAATTTGATCTACTTACATATTAAACAGATCAGTTATCACTTCATTAAACAGGTTAGATATTTTAACAGCACACAAGCCACATCACTATAGCACTACATGCCCAATTAGTGACCGAGGCTTGAGAATGTATTTTAATAAAAGCTACTTGAACATTTTGTGGTAAAACTCATCATTGTATATCTCAGAGAACACCAGATCACAGCTTTGCAGTTAATAGAATGTATGAACATGAATACACACAAAACAAATACAAAGGTGCAAAATCAAAATTAAAGGTAATCACTGACACACATTCTGTAATAAATCAATAAATGTGTCAGACAAAAACAGTGCACTGTTGGAAAATAATACACTAATGGTGACGTACTAATCTTATGCAAGTTATTACAATATGTTAAATGCCAAGTCCCAGGGTTTGGCTGACACCAACAAAATAGTGAAAAGCTTGAATCAAGTATATAAAAGAACACAAAATGTGCAAAAGTCACCAGATCACAAAGGCATAAAAGGCAGACTCCAAATATACAATAAAAAACAATGTCTGACTAAGCTTTTACTTGTAATACAATCATAGCACAGGTAATATTTGGACTCTGAAATGTTTTTTGCTAGCCACAACTCATTGTATTGGATCTGCGGTTGGAATGGAGAAAGGAGCCTCCACCTGACTGGTAGATTTAGATGTGGGAGTGTTTACAGTGACTGCATATTCAAAGTGGACATTACCTTTAAATACACAATTAACACGGATTCTACTGCTATTTTCGCTAAAGAGATTTATTAGCTTGTATATGCCTTCCTGCAGCAAATTATTAAAACTATTGCTTTTTCCTTGTTGCTTCTTTCTGCGTTTTTAACATATTTTCATATAATCTACAAGGGTTGCGTATCTTCACTGTCCCAGAGTATGTAAACACTGTTCAATATGCCCAATCATGACAAGAATCAAGATCCTATTCATATTTTGCTAATCCCCCAATCGTTTATGCTGGCAGTCTGAGTTTGGTTATGCTAACAGTGTGGCTTCCTCAAAAAAGTCTGTAGTTGTCTGGCTGGACTAACTATGAGTCAGCAGATAGAGAACATTTCTGTGGGGCATTTGGCATTATTCAATGTGATGACACACAGGATGATGCAACACTAAATTTGCTCATTCCATTGTATTACAACAGCAGTGTGGCTTGATTAGAGATGAACTGACACACTGAGTGACCGGAGCTTGATAGGGTTGTGCATCACAAAGAAATGTTCTTCAGCTAAGTGTGCGTGTAAACCTTTCCAGGAATGACTTCCTTTGCTGTGTATATTTCTAATAAACACAATTAAATAAGAAATGTCTAACACTGCTGAGAATCATTCATTTTTTATTCTACCTGTAATTTATCCATTTGTATCGATATACAACTGTGATGCTCTTTAACATAAATTGACAGAATTGCTGTGCAGTGACTTCATTATATTATAGTCATCCTAATGAAAATGCTAATTTGCCATTCTCTGGATAAAGGCACTCTTGATTTTGTAATGCATCTTCGGCTGAAACAACTACCAATAGATTTGTGAGCTCTACCTCTTCAATAACATTAATAAAGCACAAGGTCATATACCAAGTGTGTATTAAACAGAAATTATTTTAATTATAGCACATGTAACAGTAATCATTTATATTCAAATTGTTTTGTGCAAGTATTGCAAACTATATTTTGGTCTAGGAATCTACAAAAGAAATCATCATCATCTGTCAAAAATAAAATGCTTTCTGCATGAATATAAAAATAAAAAATAAAACATAAGACAAAGGAAAAAGAAAAATCCATCTATAGACTATAAGAATGTATGCTCTATACAGAAGACACGGAATACCTTATTTTGGCAATGCGGATATAATATAAATGATCTACTGCAAAACTACAGCTTATGAGAAGGTCAATATAATGTTTACGTAAATGAAACTGCTTTGCAGCTATTGCTAATGGTCAATCTGTTGTTATGAAGCACAACTACACTACAAGATCCTACCTTACTTTAGCTATTAGGGACACTCTTTAATTTACTGCCTAGGAAATATTAGCTTCTGTATTTTATTCATTGCTCTTTTTGTTCAAGCTCTGCTAGATAACCAAAAAAGATTGCAGCATTTATGAGAATATTTAGTCAACCACATGCTACAGTGAACCACAAAATCTAAACAACCCATTAAAAAAATGCAAATATATGAACCTTTACATTTTATTAAAAACTAATAGTCAGAAATACTTTAAGATGGGTCTTCTGTAGAATCTTGGCATTAGTCTTAGTTTATGCTGACAAATTTCTCAAGTGTTTATTTTAAGATACTAACTAATAATACATACTACAAGGTAACGATGCAGTCTATTTTGGTTGCCCCCTATAAAGTATGTTCACATGAAAATTTGTTACTGAGGTAGTCATTTTAATCCGACAGCTACACGTAAAAAATTACTGTGGTTAACACAAAGTGCGACAGAACTTTGTCTAGAATAGGAGCATTTCTATCATGCCAAAGCTTGGCTTATTAAAACAGACTGCCGAAATGGTCCTGGTTTTACATTTATCTATGTTTGAGCACAGGCAAGTAATCCCTAAATGTTGGTTTAGCAGTGGTCCTTGAGAACTTCAGAACCACAAACCTAATGAGCATTTTAGATGTGTAGGAGTTGGGTATGTTGGTTGCAAAACAATGAACAAACAATAAAATACTTTTCATAAAGTTAATGAGTGGAATAGGTGGCTACTAGGGGCCACAAGGCGCACATATAAACAGCGTTTGCTTTTAACAAATGTAAAAGCAGTTTCTCTAGTGGTGTTTTGAAGCTCAAGCTCTGAATCACATATTATCTATAAAATAAATCATGAAGGCTGCTGTACACGTCATTATTTATCACTCTACAATGGTGATCTCCGGGGGAGATCATATTGTAACTGTGCAAAAAGGGAGTGGACTATACGGGCTGCACAGCAGTCACCATACTACACTTCATGTTACTCAAGAGAAGTTCTACGCAAGAACAGCGCTATAACGGAATCCAGTTACACAAGGTCTCCTTTCCTAATAAGGCTCATTTGTACACAATCCCTAGTCCCACAGTCAAAGTTTCTCTTCAATTTATGATAAAAAAAAGAAAAAAGTCTGGAGGTAAGATCAAAGTCGTGATTTTCTAAAAAAAAACAAAAACAAACAAAAACAAACAAAAACAAAACAAACTCCCTCTGCCCAAAAAAAACCCCAAGTCTTTGTGCTAGAAGGGCAAAGCCACTTTCAGATAAAGCAGTGTTCCACACATCAGCAATTGCCTCCAAGACCCGTCCAGTGGTCAGGTACCATAAGGAAATACTTATCCATTGCTTCACAGAATCGAGTTCGATACAATTCTGGAGATACCACAGTTGGCATTTTACCTAGGTAGCAAGAAAAAAAAAGTGAATGTGAGTTGTATAAACCAGGAATGTGACTTCATTTTACGTTTTAAACCACTTTCTCCTTAGGAAAAAATGCTTACTTTATTCATGAACAGGAAAAATTACATGCACATATTTTGTGTCTTGCTCCAATCAGCATAAATGGTGGGGTCCAGTCTCTTGGATCCCTTTTAGCCCCCTACCTCATCTGGTTAACGGTCCATTCTGCAAGGATGAACAAACTGGAGAACTTTGAATAAATACAGCCAGCACTGAAGTGTCACAGCCGGTGGTAATCATTTTTTTCCGCAAGTGAACTGTGAAACAGTTAACTTGAGGGGTCCCGACATTGCCGCCTTTAAATTAACATTTTTCTGGGTCGCACTGTTAACTGACGTGTAACTGAACTGCAAGAAAGCGGTGTATGCGGATTGAGTTGCTGTCACCATGCATGGACCGGAATTGTGCAGATTCGGACTTTAGGGAAGTCTGTTTATATTCCAGTAGTTTTTTTTGCCAATCGGATTTTCATTGAAGGGATCCTAATTGTTGGGTTTGTGGTACTCGGGGGAAAAGTACCCAACCCGTCACAGCAGCCACTTTTCCTGGAAAGTTATTTAGCTGCACATTTCTTGAAGTATAATCCATAAAGTGAATGATGTATGTAGTTCTCATTTGATAATGTAAACGTTTATTGCTTTTTGTGTCTTTTCCCTATGGATTTACAGTGGCTAAACTTCAATTAAGAAAAAACCAAACAAAAAAAAACAACAAACTTTAAATCAATTTTCTATTTAAACAAAAATTTGTTTGACAAACAACCATCCTTTCTCAATCATGGTAATTCTGCTAAATACAGCAAGTGCTCACTTATAAATACACAGATCAGCCACAACATTAATACGATCTGCCTAATATTTTGTAGTTGCCCCTAGTGCCGCCAAACCAACTCTGACCCATAGAGACATAGACTGCACAAAAGCCTCTGAAGCTGTCCTGTGGTATCTGGCACCAAAACGTTAGCAGATCCTTCAACTCCTGTAAGTTGCGAAGTGGGGTGCTTCATGACTCAGACTTATTTTTCCAGCAACTCACACAGATGGCGATCGGATTGAGATCTGTGGAACTTGGAGGCCATGTCAAAACATTGAACGCTTTGTCATGTTCCTCAAACCATTCCTGATTAATTTTTGCTCTGTGGCAGGGCACATTATCAAGCTAAAAGAGGCCACAGTCATCAGGGAACACTGTTGTCTGCAACAATGTTTTGGTACACTGCCTCCGCCAGCTTGCCTTCTTCCCATAGTGCATCCAAGTGACACCTCTTCCACAGCTAAATGTTGTACATGCACCCGGCTGTCCACATGATGTACAAGAAAACACGATTCCTCAGACCAGGCCATCTCCTTCCATTGCTCCTTGATCCAGTTCTGGCACTAATGTGTCCATTGTAGGTGCTTTCAGTGGTGGGCAGGGGTCAGCATCGGCACCCTAAATGATCTGCGGCTATGCAGTCCCATAAACAGTAGCTGCAATGCACTGTGTGTTCTGACACCTTCCTATCAAAGCCAACATTAATTTCTTCAGCAATTTGTGCTACAGTAGCTCTTCTGTGGGATTGGGCAAGACGGGTTAACCTTCACTCCCCACATGCATCAATTAGGCGGCACGAGGAGGACTACCATTAAATCTGTATTTATTTACACTTATTTCCACTTCTCCTAGTGTAAATGCACTGGAAAGTCAAAAGGAAGGGCCATTACATACTACACTTTTGAATCAGGTGAGTGAAAGTTATATGCAGGATTGTTGGAGTCTTCAGGGACCTTGTGGACCAGTATGAATATAATGAACCCCATAGATAGATACTAGCTTTATTTTAACAGAGTAAACACAACCTAACACAAAAATGTAAGTATTGGGAAGAATTTTTCATTATATATTTAATTTACCTATGAAAGTGTCCCATAGTACATAGAGGTTTTACATTAATTGTTGCTGGATCATTACCTTGAACAGATCATCACATATTCTCAAACAGATGCTCAACTGAATTAAGACAAGTAAACCACTGCCATCATTAAGGGATGCATATGTCTGGCAATGATATTCAGTTATTTTTTGGCATACAAATGCTGTTCTATCAGTATCAATAAACCCAACATGTGCCATGAAAACACACCCACACCATTACCTCTCTTCCCCTCAGTCAGCACTAACGATGCCTGGAAGGATGGATCCATCCATGATTCCACCAATTTCTCTCCCATCAGCAAAAAAATAAGGGAACCAGTATTTAAACTAAACATTTTATTTTCATATTATGGATGGAAGGTGGTTACAGTTATACTGAGCACCCATAAAATAAACGGCCCACTCTCTACTTTGCCTGCAAGATTACACATGGGGTTTGAGATATCTGTTATTAAACTGTGCATTCTGATACTACAGCATATTGTGGGACTGGCAAGTGAAATAGTGCCTATCAACCAATGAAAGAGCCATTTTCTAGGGCTCTAAGGGATTCAAGCGCATGGGGGAAGTGCATGACGTCCCTTCCTTTACACATTTTCATCTGAATGAAAGTTTTTCACTAGGCGCCCGCAAAGAAGTTTCACTTCAAAAGTAAAACATGAAGTGATCAGAAATCTCTCTTCTAAAACCACTTTTGCACTTGACTGTTAGTTCAATGACTGCAGTCCTCACTGGCTGTTATGGTTAGCACTACTGCCTTCCAGCACTAGGGCCATGGCTTTGATAATCGGTGTGGAGTTTGTATGTTCTCCTCATATTTCTGCCGTTTTCCTCTATGTGCTCTGATTTCCTCCCAGAGCCCAAAGCAGCTAACATACAGACCTTAATTGACAGGTGTGTGCGCTGTGGTAGAGAATTTAGACTGTAAGCTCCAATGAGACAGGGACTGAGGTGAATGACTAATAATTCTCAGGAAAGCACTAAACAATATGATTGGGATACATAGATTTATTAATAATAATATTATGGTAATACATGTTCAAGCCTGAATGTCATGTTCGAAAAATAAATGCTGCCACAAGAAAAAGAAAACATTAGTCAACTTACCTTGGCCACCCAAGATACCAGTAGACTTGACCACCATTTCAAGCTTTTTATCCCATGTAAATGTTCGGATATAATCTGTAAATGGATAGTAAGAATTTATTTTCCATTGTTTTAATCCATTTGTTGAAATTTAAAGTCTGCTACCATATTCTCTACATAGATCCCTTTAGTATGGTGAGGGGATCTGTCATGACATCAAGGTGGTTTCTCAATCTATGCAATGAATACAGCTTGATCAACTAGTATACAATGTTCTATGCATAAAATTGCATGCATCCCATTTCCATAATGCAGTTGTGCTATATTAGAATTTACAAGACATAAAAGCTTTTATTTAAAAAACATATGACAATATCTCCAGGTTATGGCTTTAACACAAAATGCATTGTAACAAGAAAAGTTAGTTGCTCAGAGGATTCCACTACTTTAAGCTCATCAATAAACCTTACAACCTAAGAATTGTCTGGAGTATATAAAATGGATTTTGCTTACCAAATAAAAAATAAATCTGTGCTACTTGTCATATAGTTCTATTGAACAATTCTCAACAATCAACTTAACATTCACTTGGGATTCCAGTCAGATATGTGTTTGTTCTCATTTATAATTGTGAAGTGGAACACTTTAATGCATAATGAAAAATTTGTATGGTTTAAAGCGCACACTATTCAGATCAGATTAATTCAGAATAATGAAATCTCACATTTCTGCCAATTTCTACTCACCCCATATATATTTAGAAATCCAATTACAGGTTTAATTTTAAAAAAATGAGGTACAAACCCATATTTTCTCTTCCCACTTCACAGCATAGAACAGAACCCAGCAGCTCAGCCCAGGTAAGAAGCATGTAGGGTACACAGAAGTTACGTTAAATAATCAAATATACCCTCTCTTCCCAATCAGCCAAAGAGGAAGGGGTGTGTGTTTAATTTTAATCCCCAGGTCAGCCGGCGCTCAAAGCAGGTGTGACAGAAAAAATAAACAACAACATATGAGCGACATGATGTCACTCGTATCTTTAAGGTGCGCCCTGAACGTTGACATTCTATGTGACCTAATGTTCGTACAGGCCCTGTGTGTGACCAAAGAGAATTCCATTTAGATAGCATATAAGCAGTAAGAGTGGGGGAAATTATAACATAGATGTACAAGTTTTTATTCTATGCATCTGTTCTTGAGGTTTGTGTGTTTTTGTGCTTAATGTGTGCACCTGCGCTATGGAATGTATGTTATGTAGTCTTTCGCAGCAGTGTAGCTGGTTTCATACATTTTGTAATACTTTTTGTATAATTTTAAAAGTTGTGACTTCCTTCATTTTGACCCAGCATACCACCCACCTATCCATAGGTGTTTTTATTATGGGTAATATAGCCTGGTTCCTACCTAATATTGGTAGTATGAAGTAGGCAATAGTTGCAGAGGGAGAAGGGCAGTTAAAGAAAGGAACTTAGTGTGGGTACCCACCTTAAGGAGATCCCTTAGTCCTAGTAGACAGACATCGACAATTTGATCAAAATGCGCACTTAAGAACCTTATTTTTATTCCAGAAGTAATATTACAGAATTACATAATAAAATTTCAGAGTTTCATACACATTTGATATCAGTTGTGTTTAGTATAGTTTTAGCGCCTAATGTGTGCACCTGTGCGTTGGTTTGCATGTTATGAAATGAGGTAACAGCAGTTTAGAACCATTTCATAATTTGAAAAATTAAGGTGGTGGACCAAATCTTCATCTTTCTCTTCAAAACAATCCTAATTTATTTCTACATAAATAACTTTAGGTTTGTTAATCTGGTAATTTGCCACTGGAAATACCCTGGAAACCTAAAGACTTGTTAAAAGCCACTGTCTTAATGTGTATCACAAAATTAATTACTATACAGCTTTACAATAGTCCCAATGAAAAAAAAAAAGATTTTGAGGACAAAAATACATGAAACTTTTTCTAAAATTAGTTTGCAAATTTATCAAATTTTATACCTATAATTTTTTAATAAAAAAAAAGTTCCTCCTTATGATACCTTTCACTCTTCCTCACTCTAATTTCAAAGTCTCCCCAACTTATAGAAATTATTCTATTTTAAAAATACCATCTTCCTGCACTTTATAC
Organism: Mixophyes fleayi; assembly: GCF_038048845.1. Lineage (NCBI taxonomy): Eukaryota > Metazoa > Chordata > Amphibia > Anura > Limnodynastidae > Mixophyes > Mixophyes fleayi. The sequence goes on along the minus strand of NC_134408.1, from coordinate 104,185,472 downwards.
CTGTTATATTTGAAGATTTCTATCATATTACATTTATGCTGTACATGTTCAGCTCTCCAAGTCTTTCCTCATCATGTATCTGGTGTGAGATGGTGATGTGCAAGAGTGAAGTAAATAATATGCTGTTATTGTTGCAGTCTTCAGAAATATTAAAGATTTATAAATTAATAATTCTTTGATGCTAACACAATAATAATTTATTATATATACACACATAATAATGTTACTTTCTGACTGCCGTTTAACATTTTACGAATATCTCCACTTTTAGTAGTGTTTTCTTCAATTAGGAATGCCCCTATGTACAGCAAATGGGAGAGGGATTGTACACCAGGCGCCCCTCATTTCCTGAAGTTGAGAGTGGCTTGCTTGAAATTGTATTATTTCCCCCTCAGTTTCCTTTGTTAGTATGAGAACCAGAGGTTTGGGAATATTTCCTCACTAGAGAGCCAGGTCAATATGCAGTATTTTGATAAATATTATAGTTATTATTCCCATTAACACTTTACTATTTACATACTAAGTACAGTAGCAAATTATTTTAGGGGCCCAGTCTTTTCCCATTCAAACTCAATTCTGCAAAAATCTCCTTGACAAAATAGGATCAGTGTGTGGTAAAGAGCTTAAGTTTTATACTCCAATCATCTTGGGGAGATAATATGGCTATTTATTGCAAAATATCCGCAGTATGATGTTTGATGCTTATATAAAAGCACTTCATGGGACGTGTTTTAAGAAAAATGTAAATCCAAAATGATTCAATAGAGAATATTTATGTACTGTGTTTAATGGGAAAATCAGACACAAAACTGTTGGGACGTATGTCTTCACTTCTATTATTATAGTTTTTATGAGTGCAATTACAATTTTGTTCAGTCTAAGGTCAGCTTTCCATTTATACCTCACTAACTGAATTTCACATCTTGTCAAATGTTATGTTGTCATTAATAAAGGGAAATATGTTTTCTCATTTTTTGTTCAATATGTGCAACAAATTAAATTTTTCTAATTTTGTCTTGTTTTTACCTGCTTCAACACTTATGATTAACAGAGTCGCCAAACACAATAGAGCTTAAAAACTAAAATTTTAAGACACACCATGAGAAAAACCTAACATTAAAATCCAAAAGACAGTCTTGGTGTTCAGGGATGCTGATATGGTAGTATGTGGGGAAGCCAAGGTAAGAGGAGACCAGTGGTGGGAAAGGTCCAGGTGTATAAACCAAGAGAGTGCTGCTTGCTCGTTGCTAGGCTAGGGGTAAAAGCTGCTGGCAGCTGTCAGTGACCATTCCTGGCTGGCTTTGGAAAATTGCTTAGAAAGTGGATTCTGGCAAACAACAATGTTTCACTGTACAAAGAGTTTCCTGTCCAACAATAATCATAGTGCCGTAAACCATTTGGTAAATTTCACTGTCAGAACCCAGTGGCTCTTCCAACCTAACAATGAGCTAGCAGCAGATCAAGTCCCAGGGAAAACAGTGAGTACATCACTCTTGTAAGTGTACTTTACACGCTAACTACCAGACAGGAGGTGAAAGAGCCTACTTTACACCACTAGGCACCAGACTGTATTGCATACTATCTTTAAAATTGGAGGTCTGGTCGTATACTAGCCATTAGATTAGGGTTCGCACTGCACAAATGCCAAAAAATCTACTCTGTTGATTACTATTGACCAGAATGGACAGACAGAAGTTTGACTACTATACGAAGCAAACTAGGCTCATGTTTGTATACTAGTAACAAGAGAGAACCCAGTATTGTACTCCTTTGAATGAGAGGTGGGTGTTAATCTAGCTGTAGGGATTTCTGATGATGGCTCTACTTTTTGTACCATTTAACAATATATATTTTTTCAATAGTGAGAAATGTGATTTTGCTAAGCTGACGCCATCTTGTTGCTTTATAACCATTTTGTTCTGTTATAGCTTAAAGACTGATTAGATGCAGCTGGTTTGTAGGAGTAATTCATTGTTTGCAGGAGACTGTGCTTATAACCTTGGACAAAGTAGACAGGAGATAAGCCAATTTCCCCCTGAGGAGTATTCCTGTGTGGAAATGAGAGAATGTAGTAACATCTGTGTAAAGGGAGCATGAGTGGTTAAAACCTTTTGGGGCGTAGTTTTCTGTAATACGTGATTTTTGCTATATAGATATGGACTTGTAACTAATAAAGCAGAGCTAATTGTACACGCAAACCATGCAGTGTATTTAATTCTCTCCAGCTGATGAGCTCATAACTGATAAACTGACACTTATAGGTGAACAATCTGAATTAGATTCGACAATAGTTTTTCACCATATCTATGGTAGCGATCTACCCAAGTTAGCAAAGAAAGCAGCAGCACTTAATGAATACAGTGAGTGCTTCCTGCAATACAAAATTGAACACTGGCAAGCTAGGACAGATGAGGGGGAAGCCCAAAAGCTTCCATCATTCTTAGCAACAAAAGCTCCAGCACCAAAAATAAACAAAATAACCCAAAAACTCATGTTGTTGCCATTACAGACATTAGTTTTCAACAATGTGAAAGTCACATTCTTAGTACTTTAGGAATTAATATAAGAAAAATTACATTAAAACACATAAGCAAGGGTTCATGCAAAGTATGTGTCAAATATGAGGGTGCACAACAACTGACTAAAGCATTATGCAGCAGCATTTATGTATCAGACTGACATTAGGGTAAAGATTTTCCTGCTCACAAATAATGCAAATGAATAATATTTGCTGAATAATGTATACATACACATTTTGTAGAATAGAATAACACTAAATCCAGAACAAAATATTAATAAAAATTAATTGGCACATGTAGAGTTAAGCACATAATTTATTTAAACTAAAACCTTCACTGTTAAATCCTTCCATTGGAGGGATACTGTAGCACTGATATAAAAGGATCAGTGCTGGAGCTTTAAATCTAAGTGTCAAACTCCTCCACCTCTACAACCGTGCAACTTGCTGGGGAACTTAAGTATTATTGTACATGTACAGGAAAGCACATTGTTTAAAAACATACACTTATCAAAAATGGAAAAAACTGCACTGCACAAATAGTTACTCACCAATAATCCCAACAACCAGCTCATCTGTGGTATCATCACGCCCCACTAATAGAGAGTAGTCAATGATGAGGTGGCTGGACAGGAAATGTGAGTCACTGTGTATGGAGGCTCGAAGGACAGATTTGCAGTGTGATCGGATGTATAAGGGGTTGTCACGCACCATCTTCAGCAAGTTTTCATCCAGCAGGACAACATCACAACTCTCCTTTCCTGTATCCGTTTTGACATTTCGGTTTCTCAAGGACCCCTTAAGGTCAAAAACCTAATCCAGCCAAACATAAAAACATGCTATTTTCTACTTCTAATAAAACGTACTTATCACTGTGTCAATAATAATCTGCATTAAAACAGTATATATGATTTTTATAACTTGTATACATTTTCAACTATCTTATATATTACCTGTGCCATCTTTCTGCCATAAAAAAGATTTTCCATGACCAGTAGATCCAGCTTCTTCTCCGTGTTGTTCTGAGAATTTTTGTAACCAATTCTGTATACCCCTAGAATCTTAGCCAATGCTGTTGGTCTCTGAAGAGGCAGAAGAAAAACAGATCAATATTGGCCGCAACTAGAAAAAAACCCTAAGAAATAAATGTCAAGAACGGGCAGTTAAAGAAAACCATTTGAAATAGCAGAAACTTATGGCCCTTGTTATCTTCATTACAAGGAAACGGGTGTATGCAGAGTTTATTGATTCACATTTAATAGGTCACCTGAAAATGAAAAGTCAACTAATAAATTCTAAAAAGGGAATTACTATCTTGCGGTTTGGAGGCTGAAATCTCAAATTACATGTCATGGTAAGGCGGTTTTAAAACCCATCAAGATTAAAAAAGATTGCTCCCGATATCTGTTCCGCTATTAACTAGCACTGAATTACATCAGAGACAGGATGAAGATGTCAGGTAAGTATTTATTATAGAGGTTTATTTTGGTAGTGCACATACAGTCAATAACATTCCCAGTTTACAAAAAGAATGGTTCACTCTTAATGTTAAAATCAATATTACATTTACTTCAAAGTTTATGAATAAAAAATCCGAACTAATAATGTGATGTGACAATGTGATACAAAAGCTGTAATAACTAAAAATCACTGAATACACTGATATTTTCATCATAATTATTAGTTGAGGTGTAGATTTAGTTATGAGAAATTATCAATATGAGTAAAGTATTGTTACAGTTCTTATACACTGATTGTTTTACTTTATCTACTAATGTCTCAGTTTATCGATTAGCCTTCTCCTTATTTTAGAGTTTCTACAAATTGTTCTGAGAAGGATGTTAGTTATCATATAACAGTGCTTATATTGTGTTAATAATACAAGGTAACCTGAGAACAGTTGAATAGATTAGAGCAGTCTCTATAGTAAAGAACTAGATAACAGGTAGATCGTTGTGTGGTTAATCCAATTCATTACCGGGTAAGGTATAATTTAACCAAAATAATTATAGACATATAATCAGCGTCTGTTATTGGTAGAATGAGACGCTATGGAGATACTGTCATGGGACCATGCATACACTTCGCTATACGACACAGGTCTCTAATAATCTGACCCGTTATTATAGTAAATCAGATGGAGTAAAGCTAAAGTCAGTTAACAATAAATTCCTTTTAGAGTTTGCTTTATTTCTATATGATCTATGTGTCATGCCTAGCATGTTGAAAAGAAACAGTAAGTCATTTTACTGTGTGACAGGAAAAATCAGGTGTACAGCTCTAGGGATAGCTACTCTGATAAAGGACACTCATTGAATTTCAATGCATGACTTTCTAACCATTACATGAAAATGACTATGGGTTAAAAGGACCAGGGCTAGTCTAAAAGCTTGGTGCAGGTTTTCTGTAGTTATGAAGTATCGTTATTGTGTAGGAAACCATCTATGGCCAAACAACTATAGTGTATGATCGCAAAGCTTCAATTCTTAATTACTAATAACGAGTGTCCATTCAAAAAAATAAAGCACTCAAAAGGAAAACTATATGACTATACGAAGAATGAGCACACATTCTATATCAATAAAAGGGATTTTATACTTTGATAAATCCTTTTCTCCGAGTCTATTGGGGGAATACTGGAACACTGTGATAGAGGGCTCAGCCCTTGAACTTTAAATTTGTCTCTAGAAGCCTCAAACTCTTCCACCTCTACAATCCCTGCAATCTGCTGGGAACTTCAGTATTTTTTTTTAATTTTGTTTAACAAAGTCCCAAAGGACAGAACAAAGGATGAATTGAATGTGAGAAAGATCAAGGTTCTTCAACAACAACAACAACAACAACTGTTAAAGACTTTAAAATTGGAGAAAAATAATGAAAAACAAAAATAGTGCAAAAGATAAGACTTCCAGTGTTCCACAATGAACTCAGAGAAAAGGATTTAATGTAAATACAAAAATCCCTTTTTCGTTTTCATTCATATGGGGAACATTGTGGATATCACAAAGCTGCCCCTACAGTGTTACAATGAAAAGTTGCATTGCAAAGCACCTTCTGGCCTCTACTGACCTCTTGTTTGCAAATATGTTTAATTTGTAAAACTTTATGAATGTGTTGACCATAGACCAGGGGGTCGCCAGGCACAGCAACTCAGGCAAAGCCCTCTGCTGCGCTGCCAAGGAAATACTTATCAATCTGGTAGAATTTGCAAATTACTGTCATGTAATTCTGACAAATTACTGAAGAAATCCACCTAGCAGTGGTCTGCTTAGATGTCAGCCAAACTCTCCTGTAGGCATCATAGAGGACCGAAAGGTCATCCTCCCTGAGAACATCCAGATAGTGAAGAGAGCCCTCATCTTCTGGGAACTAACCATAGAACAAGACTGTAATCACAATGTCTTGATTTAGGTTGAACTTGAGAGACCAATTTGGGTTGAAAAAATAGTTTAGTCCGAAAAAAAAAAACCCCGCCTTCATGAAAAATAAGATATGGAGACCTACAAGACAGTCACGAGCTCTAAATAAAATGGCTAAGAGAGAAGTTATCTTCCAGATAAGGTACTTTAACATCACCAAAACCAGGTAGAAAAACCCCTCCTTTCACACTAGAAGATGCAAGTCTTCCACAACCTGTGGTAATTCCATGCTGAAAATAGCTTTGTAGTGTTGGTATGAACCACACACTCTAAGAGAACCTTAACCTTACACTTTAAGAGAGCATTGCTTCAACAGCAATGATGTTAAAGCAAGCCAAGCTACACCCCGGTGAATTAAATGCTCCGGTTTAATAGATCCCATCTTAGACGCCACAATAGGCCCACTGTCATGCTGAGACGTGTGCATTCCACAACTTTGCTGACCACGAGATCCTAAGGTCTAGGGCGTCTCCCGTACATGGGCTTGCAGCAAAGTTGGGGATTCTGCCTTGATCAGCAGATCTACCAGGTAGGGAATGACAGCCATCACTACCATGATCTTTGTGAACACCCTCTCAGAAAGTTAAAGCCTGCAATTGAAAATGATGAGCAAGAAATTAAAATAAATAAATATGAAAATGTGCTGGGGTCCTTCCCAGATCGTAACATGCAAGCACGCATTCCTGATGTCCATGCACACCATGAACTTGTTCTGTTCCATGCCAATTATGACAGACCTCAATGACTCCATCTTGAACCTGTCCACCTGAAGCTGGATGTTTAGAGACTAGGTCAAGAAACCCAACCCCTTCTAGGACTGGAATGACTGCCCCTGTGGAGATCAAGGACTGAATGGCTTCCTGTAAAGAAAAAAAAAAGATTTTCTCTTGTCTCCGGCAAGATTGGTAGTGAAAAATTATCTGGGAGGCAGATTTCAGGAGACCTATGAATTATCTCCAACTCACAATTCTTCTAAGCCAGGCTTCCGAAGTGGAATTGAACCACAGGTCCTGGAAGATTAACAGATGGATTCCAATCTGAGGAATGAAAGGAGCAAATCCTAGGACCCTTACCTCGAGGGACATTGATAGGTAGAAAGGAACTCTTTTCTCCCATTGCCAGGCGTTGCTAAGGACATTCCCAGAGAAGTATAGGGACTCCAGAGTCCTTTTGGACGCCTTACAGATGTGCACCACCAAAGTTAGAAAAGTCGATGAGGGCTCTGCTAACTGTTATGATCGCCTTAATGATCCAAGCCAAAGCTAAAAAGTAAGGCCACACTGCAGTATAAATGGATTTAAGAGTGGGCTTGATCTTCCGATCCATGCTATCATGTAAGGCAACAGCATTCTTTTTTTTCTTTTTTTTAACTCTTTATTTAAAGAGGAAACAACTGAAAAAATTGAAACAACATATTGAACATAAGGGTGTTAATATACAAGGTATCTCATCTTTGTTTTATACATTATAGCAATGAGGAAAGGGGGAAGAGGAAAGGGGGAAGAGGAAAGGGGGAAGAGGAAAGGGGGAAGAGGAAAGGGGGAAAGAGGGAGAAGGGGTGGGAGGGAGGTAGAAAGGCACAAATACTAGTAACGATATTGCTAATATACATGGAACGTTGCTAGGAAGAACTACACCAAGCGATTAAATAGACAACAGCGCGCTGTACCCAGCCCAGAGGATCCGGAGGTGGCCCGAAAACTATATTCCAACTGCGGGGGGGGGGGGGGGGGCTACGGCTTTCTAGTGAATACCACGGGGCCCACACCTTGTCGAAATTATATGATTTATCGTGGAGGTAGTACGTTATACTCTCCATGCTTGCGACATGCCAAATGCAAGACCGTAGTTCCTGCATGGAGGGAGCATTAGGGTCTTTCCAATGCTTTGCTATTAGGGATTTAGCAGCTGCTAAGATATGGGAGATACACTTGTTAGAAGACACGCTCTCATCAGGTATAGGGCGGGAGAGAAGAAATGACCAGGAGTCCTTTTTTATCTGTTGTTCTGACACAGAGTCATCTGGAAGAGGTCCCAGGTCATTTTCCCATTCCCGCTCATGCCAGCCTGGTGTGTCAAAAGTATATTCTATAAGCCAATTATAGTTCTTGGAGATCATCCATTTGGTGAGTGGAAATATGCTCAAAGAAAGTAAGGGTCTGGAGAGCATCAGGGGAGGGCAAGGACATGGCGAAGTGTCGGACCTGGAAGTATTCAAAGAAAAGCGGGCGAAAAGGTTCAAACCTGTGGTAAAGATTGGACATGGAAGCCCAAGTTCGATTGCCAGGTCCGAGACCACACGTATTCCCGCACATATCCAGTGTTTATATTGCTGTGTCGAGTTACCAGGAGGAAAGTGTGGATTGCCCCAGAGGGGAGTCAGAGGTGAAATGAGGGAGAACAATTTATATTTGACCAGGCAAGAGTCCCACAGGGACAAACAAAATTTGAAAGATTGGAGAGAGGAGGCCGCTGGTGGTCTGTCTATATTAGAAAGGCCCCAAAGTGATGCCATGGAAGGGACCCCAGTGAAGTGGGTCTCAAGTCCACCCACGCAAAGCACTGGTTGGGGACATAAGTAACCGCTACCTTAGAGGCAACAGCATTCTTAATTGTAGTGGTAGTGGTCTTAGACAGACATGCTAAAGAAGTATCTACCTTAGGCAGAGACTTCCATGTAACCATATCCATGCTGGAAACTGTTGCCTACGCACTCTAGAAGTTATGGCAGTTTCCACGACCTTTCCCAAGGAACATAAAACCTTAAATAAAATCCTGAAGCAACTTCGCCAGGCATTGATCCCAAGCTGGCTTATCTGGTACTGCAGGTGAGAAGCCCAAAGGTCCCTGGTCAAATGGCCTAAATGGAAAGATTCGCTCCTCAAAAGTTCCCTGCTTAGCTTGCTGGAAAGTGTAGCAAGCTGTTTATGAGCCACAAAAAACTGGGCCTAGGATCTTGTCCAGACTCTGCCATGTCAAAGTGAGCCGCAACAGCCAAGCATGGTTGCTGGTCCTCTGTCACATGCTGTGCATAAGGCATGCCTCCAGAGTGAACACTAGACAATTTGGAGTGACACATGGAGCAGGCAAAATCCTTTGTTAATGTCCAACTTCCACACAGCTTTGGATGTACTCCCCTTACCAGACATAACAGATAGGTTGGGGGAAGATACAGACAGCTGCAGTGCACTATCCAAAGGTGGATAAGAAACTGCAAAACATACACAAAGCCCAGAACAGACTCTGAAAATCTCAAGACACTATATACACTCCTCACAGACTACTTTCCTGCAGACTAAAAGGGTAGAAGGTTGCTATGGTTTCTCTTATAGTGGTCTTTGACTTAGAATAGTACAAGATAAGACTATTAAATAACGAGACTGATTAAATAACTCACCTTTATGTATTGGTATTACAAATTTAATGTTTGTACCCTACAATATACTCCCCATTTGCACATCGCTGTAGTCTTGTTTTCCACTGGTCAAAGGCATGGAGCAAATCAATTTCTGTCACTTGTTTCAACATATCTGCCGTTTTCTTCTTTACAGCATCAACTGACTCAAAATGTGTCCCTTTAAGCACTGATTTAACTTTTGGGAAAATATAAAAATCGCAAGGTGCTAAATCGGGCGAATATGGAGGATGTTCAAGTGTAGTAATGTGTTTGTCGGTCAAAAACTGCTTCACAGAAAGTGCTGTGTGAGCAGGCGCATTGTCCTGGTGAAGAAAAACCATTTTTCCACAGTTGCGGCCGTTTATTTCTGACTCTTTCTCTCAGCTTTTGCAAAACTTCCTTATAATAATGCTGATTAACTGTTGTGCCTTCTGGAACCCATTTTTCCAAAATTACACCCTTGATATCGAAAAAAACAATGAGCATTGCTTTGAATTTTGACTTGCTTTGACAAGCTTTTTTCATTCTTGGTGCATTGTCCTGGTGTTTTCCAGTGCATTGACTGTCTTTTGGTTTCAGGATCGTACTGGAAGATTCAGGTCTCATCACAAGTGATTACTTTATGAAACAGGTTTGGATCTGTGTCAAGTTGCTGCAGAATGTCAACACAACATTCCTAGCGACATTCTTTTTGCTCTGGTGTGAGAACCCTTGGGACCATCTTTGCACAAACTTTCGTCATGTCAAGATCCTCACGCAAAATTTCGGTCTTTTTGAACAAACTGACTGTTTTTGTCTACATTTTCTTTGGTTCTTGAAGTGCAAGGTCGTCCAGGGCGTTCATCATCTTCGACATTCTCATGTCTCTCGCTTAATGTCTTGTGCCACTCAAACACACGCGCACGAGAAAGGCAGTCATTCCCATAGGCCGTAGTAAGCATTTAAAAACATTCTGTTGGTGTTTTGTGCAATTTTACTAAAAATGTCAAATTGACACGTTGTTCAAATTTAAACTTAGCATTTTTTCGTCACTCTACAGAAAACACAACCATACTAAATGGCGACTCACAATCAACAGTGTTGCAGCTTGTCATGCAGGTTCAGACCGGTTCAAGGTTACTATGTATGCAGTTATAACCGGTTTTGACTGCTTTGTTAACTAGGTGGAATCGCAGTCTCGTTATTTAATAGACATACCTCGTACGTCTCCCACAGCCCAGCACCAAAGGGATGACTGCCATGCAGAAGGATGGCCCCCCACAGCTTCCCTTGTGCCTAATAGGCGGCTGCCATGACAGCCCCCACCTGACTCCCCCTCCCTGATGTCGGGGATCATGCACCACTCCCTCCTCTGAAGGTCCAAACACTTGCAACTCCCTTCTCCTGCAGGAAGAGAGGGGAGCCACTTACCTTCAAGCCACGTCTCCATTGTGCAGTCTGGTAACCAATGGTGCTGAAAAATCGGGGATCCCAATCATTACATGTAGCGACAGTGACCTGGTCTCTCCCAGTCATACAATGTAAGTGGGATGCTATGACTGTGGAGGTTCTCGTAGAAGTGGATATGTAGTAAAATAAATTAAAAAAAGAAAAAAAAGAATTAACTAAATATTTCAAATTTACAGCTGCTAATAGCAGCCATAGAAAGTAGCGCACAACTCCTATAGGCATTTTAAAAAAATGTTCCCAGCAGGCTGTTGGGATGTAGAGCCAAATTTAAACTGCCAAAACTCCAGTGTTTAGCCTCTATACCTCAATGTTCCAGTATCCCCAGAAGGATGAAAAAAAAAAAAGTAAAGACACATTGGTATGGACATCAGATCACAAGTCATGTATAGTACTTTTTCCTATGCTAAAAATATATATCTGAGAAAATTGGTGTGCTTTATCTATCTATATAAACACATATACATACACACACACACACCTATACATCCAAAAAAAAAAATAGAAAAAAAAAAAGCAACATTTAGACTAGTGGCTCAAGGATACTTTACATGCCCATGTATTGAACTCAGGATTTACCAAACATACTAATATTTCTGTAACAGGAGATAATCACTTACATTGGGAAAAGATATACAGCAGCTCAAAGTGCTTAAATGCCCCTAGCCCAACAAATATTCCTTGAGCACACATCAATACTTCTCAATTTACATCTTACATTTTCAGATATTTGTGGCCTTTCACATAGTACCCATACCTTCATTTGCACAGCATTTGTGATGTAAGTGAAATAGTGTGGCGCAAAGTCAAGAAACGACTGCACTTCCAGGCGAGGCATCTGTTTCAAAATGAATCGGTCATCTGTAGAAGAAATGATTAGTACTGGGCAACTGGAAGGATATTTTAAAGTATGAATCTTTTGTTTTTTTTAAATAAAAAAAAATATAGCGTTTGTACTAATTTGCATGCGCATGAAATGTTTAAAAGAATCAGAATTACAAAATGTATAATACTTGGCAACATCTATATTTATGAATACATTTGCTTATTAAAACAGTTCTCAAAGCACAGTCTTTAAAAATGTAATCAAAAAATGTAATTCGAATTGAAGAGACACTGTGCGACTTGCTAAAGGCAAAACTGCAATTCAAAGCACATAAAACAAAACTGCAAGGCCTCAAACTGCTTTTCTGGGTTCGAAACCTTGCTGGGAAACAAACCGTCCCATTTATAAAGTGTCTATCTGTCGAACGACATGGCAAACTGCCTCAGAGTAGTCAAAAATTATAGTATAAGAAAATAAAAGAATAGATATAGTTGTGACAGGCGAAATAACAGTATCTTAGACCACTCAGACAATCCAAGATAGCCAAATATTATAATTTCATTGGGGGCATTTTTGATAACACCCATGGGCTGTCCATGCATGCTGGCACTTGAAGTGGCACAATAAGTAGCATTAAATTTTGACATTTTTACCCTGGCACCCAATGGCCAGGGGTGCCAGGAGGTTCCCAGTACTAGACAGCAATGCATCAGTACTCTGTAGGTGAGAAGGCCCAATAATTTATTCAGAACTGGGGCAGTGTTGGCTAACCTGTGACACTCCAGGTGTTGTGAAACTACAAGTCCCAGCATACTCTTCCAGCAATAAGCTGCTATAAATTGGCAAAGCACGCTAGTTTCACAACACCTGGAGTGTCACAGGTTAGCCAATACTGGCCTAGAGGGCAGAGGCCGATGCTGAGAAGGCTGGGCTTTCAGTTAACACAAGTAAGGATTTTTTAACATTATTTATTACAATTTAATAATAAAAATGAGCCTAGTGGGGTGGCACCAAACTGGCCTGTCAAGTTAGTCACAGTACATAGCCAGTCACTCAACATTAGAAAACTTGAAAGGAAAACTGGATGCAGTTTAAGGGCTTGTAAATCGCTGCACTTCGGATGCAGTTTGCAAACCGCACAATAAACCAGTTTAGTTCATCTCCCCAGAAGCTCACAGGTCATTAATCTCTATGGAGAGGTTTTAAAGCAGTGGACACAACTATCTACACAAATGAAGAAGATGAAAGAGGTACAGGGGAATGTAGAAAACCATCCATGCATGTCATCCACCTTACCAAGTCAAAAGTTTGCACTGACCTGACATATCTCCATAGATCTATCTGATCTTTAGAACAGAACAGTAGAGATATGGTGACACTGGTGTGCACAAGCCCTAAAAGTGGTGTGTCCCATAACAGCAATTGAGCACTGTACTTTTTTTTATATCTTCAAAAGAACTGAATTGCTTAAGCAGTGATAAATTAAAGAAAGGGCAGAATGTCTCTCTAATGTCACATAACAGACTGTGCCTTCAGGGGTAAACACTAGCTGGAAAGTAACATTTTCAGGCAAAATGAAAGTGATGGATAGAAATGATGTGAACTTCAGGAAGAGGAGACAAAATCTACATGCAAGCTTGACCATTTAAGAATTGGGCACTCTAAGATGAGTGATCTACAGATGGAAGAGTTAAAATAAAACAATGAGCACTTTGCCCTGAAAGACTAAACTGGGAACCCATTTACAGAACAAACTATAAAATGGTTGTTTCAGTTAACTACAGTCAATCTCCAACTGCTTAGCAATAGTACATGTAAGATGTACAGAAATCATCCTAAACCTCTGTAATACAGATATCCTAATTTAAAACATTAACAACTTAAAACAAAGCCAGCTGATATGTAGTGGTGCATTTTAACATAAGTGAATACAGATATGCGTTTGAGACTCAAATAGACAGATTCCAGAATAATGTTTCATATCATAAATGTGACTATGGAATTCTCAAATAACTCCCTTTTTTTAACTATCACACTTTTTCCAACTGGGGCCTCCAATTGTTATAACTGACCATCTAAACATGTAGGAGAAGGTTGAGGCAACCATTGTATTCTACCAAGTGCAACAGTAAGTAGACAGAAGATTTTTGTCTATATTGCAGACAACATGAAAACACTAGATAGTAATGTAAGACGTTTTGAGAAACTGCAATGTGTGATGACATTATGACATTGAAATACTACATTTCAAAAAACTCATATACAGCACATTGAAATGCCCCATTTAAGTTTCACAGGCACAGGAGGATGGTAAAATCTCACCTTCCGTTGCATAGAAGGCTGCACCAGATTTTCCTCCTCGAGCCTGCCATGGTACACAGTGTGCAAGGGATCGGATGAAATCTTCTTCACTGCTTCCCAAAATTACTTTGCGCATTCTGTGAAACTCTCCAGCATAATAAATACGACAGTAAAATTTCGCATTGGCATCCGAGAACTCTGCACAATAAACAGAGAATTGAACTTATATATATTCTTTTATTTTCTTCGTCTAATTTCCCTTAAGATAGAAGGCTAAAGGTTGGTTCACACAGATATATTTTGCACATATAAGGCATTGTAATCATTCCCATTAATTTATAGAGCGCAATCAAACAGCATTGTACAAAGATTATTATTCCATTTTTCATATCAGCCCCTGTCCCAATGGAGATTACAGTCTAAATTCCCTAACACGCACACAGACACAAACACACCGGTTAATTTTGTCAGCAGTCAATAAACCTACCAGTATATTTTTGGAGTCTGTCAAGAAACCAGATCACCTCTAGATAACCCACGCAAACACAGAGAGAACATACAAACTCCACACATAAGAAGCTCATGACCCCAGTCCTCTAAGACAGAAGTGCTACCCACTGTGCCACCATGCTTCCAATGAACTTCATAAACAAGCTGACTTTTATACTGTGAAGCCTTCAATATCATATTACTCTTAATATTTTTATGAGCTTGTGGTCCAAAATTCTGAGTATGAAAAGCACCAACAGATCTTACAGCTGCCAGAAAAATGAGCACACAATAGGGGTGCCCTCTCTCTTTTGGTCTCTATGCACTTGCTATAGAGCCTTTAGCGGGTTTTGTTCAGAGGCATTTCGGGATATGTGGTCTGCAGACGGGAAGTGCCATGGATAAAGTTGCCTTATGTGCGGAAGATATGCTCCTTTTTTGAAGGATGCTGATCATTCCCTTAATAACCTGCCGAGGGTGGTTAATGACCACCTACTCTGGTCTCTGAATCAACTGGACTAAATGCAATATATTCCCAGTCTGTGAAATAGTACCCCCGAATTCGCAGGCACATTTCTTATTGAAGTGGATGACTTCGTTTAAATACTTGAGAATACTAATTTCTAATATGAGTAACATAGTCGAGCATGTTAACAAGACCCTATCTATAGCTGCGTGTCCGTATATGTAAGAAAACCTCAGATACCTCTAAACAGTGACCGGAGACTCTCTTACACTATTGAGAGCTGCCCACAACTGTAATAAGCTGCTGCACAGATGTGCAGCATACCAGAGTACTGTAATCTGCCTCTTCATACATATATAAGTGTAAGAGTAAACCTACATGCATAAGACTGTATACCTGTTACTGACTGCTACTACATATTCAACTGTGAGTATCTGCATACACTCTGCTTGTTACCAAGTTCAAGAAGCTGCAACCTGTTTAAGTTAAAAGCGTTTGTGGCTTCATATCCACCTTACACCGCTGACACCTTTCACAACATCAAAGGTATAACCAATACATGTCACGAAAGTAGACTTTTGTTTCAGTTATTAAGTCAAAACAGAAAATTAAAATACATTGAAAGTTATGTCTTGTTTAAGGAACACTGCATGTAGCATTCAAGTGCTTTGTTGGTCAGAGAAATCAATGATCCACAAGTCACCTGACACAAATGTGGCATTCATGTGGTGGGAGCATTATGACACCACTATATGTAAAATGTAACCATGAGGCATAAGCTAATGTGGTTAAACTTTGAACTAAATTGTTTCCAGAAACTGTCAAAATGGTAATTATTAAAAGGGTGGAAATCCATACTGGTTGGAAATGCTATAAAAGGAAAATGTGCTACGTTGCATATCATACTGTCAGAAATTATAATTGGTCACAAGCCTCCAAACTCTGCAGAATATGTTTTTGCATTATAAATAATTGAAAATATGTCTTAACCAGATGAACACTAACATAGCTAAAATGTATAAAATCCATTTTATATACTAAGCAGCCGGCTATGAATCATGGGAAGTGACAGTAAAATGCAACACTAATACTGTTAAATGTATCCATTTTAACGTTGGCAAAGTTGCAAGTAGCACAAAAAAATTAATTCTTAGATCATTAGTTTGGAAAAATAAAGTTATAATTAAAATTACCCTGATTATAACATGCAACTTTGTTACAATTTTGAATCTGCCAATGAGTAATTAAATTGCATGATTAACATCCAATACCACATTCCCTACACAAAATAAGCATTTCTGTAAACAATGTCAAAACAACAAAGCCATATTTTGGGTGAAAAGCCTACTATTAATATTGAGATTGGTCTGTAATTTCCTACTATAGTTACACATTTACACACACCAGGGACAATACAAAGTCAGTTAACTTGCCAATAGTTTATTGAACTGTGGGAAGAAACTCGAGCACCCAAAAGGAAACCCATGAAACACAGGGAGAACATACAGACTCCACAAAGCACTAGATAGAGTGAAACCTAATGTCTCAGTGCTGTAAGCAGCAATCTGAACCAATATGCCGTCCTATACGTACATTGTAAATACACACACACAGTTTAGTAACACCAAGTATAGCGGTGGGTTTAGGCGTTGGAGGAGAGAGTAACTTTGACCAATAAAAAATAACATTTTTAGTAAGTTAACAGAACACAATGGATATTTATATGGAGGATGAGTAAGCTTTGTCCTAGAATGAAGACAAAAAACAAAAATGTAAAAAAAGTTCTGTACTGCTCAAGTTTTATGACTCATGTTTAAAAGGCAAAAAATTAAATATTGGTTCATCAAACAACATAATAATTTGGCATTCTGTAAAACTTGAAAATGTTAAAAAAATAAATAAAAAAAATAATACTACTGGCAAATCTAATATAGGAAGTGAGTAGGATGCAGGACAATGGCCTGCTCTACTGGGAGTTGGGGGAGTCTTGTTGACATTATTAGTATGGCCAATTGTCAATTTGCTCGATTAGACCTATTTTAGGAAAACAGGAATGGGTACAGACAGAGTGAATGCACCTAGAAGCAAAAATGTGTAGTTTTATTTAGATAGACAAGACATGACTTTGTAAACTCTTAATGACCTTAACAAATGCTCCTACTTTTAACAAAGTGGAGGCTAGTACGGGACAGTACATTAAGCAGCTGTGTTACTCTAGCTTAATTTCAGACAAAAAAGAACACAAGGAAATATCACAGGGAACTTAGTTTTGTTAGCTTTCATGTTAAATTTACGCCTCACTTTTCATTTTAATTTTGAGCCATCTACTATATAAATGCCTAGTGGCGTGGGGAAAAAAAAACAAAACAAGCTGCAGCGCAACCTGCTGGGCAGAGTTATACACTGACCTATATATTTCTTGAAGGAGAAGTGACAGTTGGGTGTGGTTGGTGGTTGCCGGGGGTGACAGTGGGGAGTTTTTAACACCTTAAGTAGCTTGATGAAGGATGTGGCGATGAAGATGAAGGATGAGGTGATGGAGAAAAATGATGAGATGTGGACAAAACCACGTTAAAAAAGGGTGCTTGCGTAGTGAAGTAACGCTCTTCCCCTGAGGAGGCCTGGGCTAGGCCCAAATGCATGACAAGAACCTTTTTAACACCTTAAGTAGCTTGATTTGACTAGAATGCATGAGTATCATGCACGGGTTAACTTGTATATCATAATTATGATACATTTTTAATATTATTTGTAATCACCTAAGACTTAGGCCAGAGCTTCCCTGCTACACTACAATTTGGTGATGTCACTTGACAATTTTAATTTTTGTTAATCAACTTTGAATGGTACATAGAAGATGCATTGCGCACCACATGATGACTGTTGATATGCAACCTGGAGAAGAGAGTGGGGTGGGAGCTTATGGCATACACATACTGCCCAGGGCCCAGAGGAACTAAATTCACCACTACACACACCAACAACTAAATATATCATACTCCCTTTTGCATAATTTAAAATTTTTCTCTGTAAATAACTGTACATTACATTTATGCTTCACTGGCAATGTTAGATTTTTTTAAAGAATGCAGACAGGTACACTTTAAGTCATGAAAGAACTGTAATAAGGATATGACATAAGGCTTTCTAGCAAGTATTCCAGTGTGTACTTACGTAGCTCAACATGAGGATTCCCAGACTGCTTCTTCTGCTTGTCTCCTCCATCAGTATCATCTAAAGGATACAAAGGTTTCCTTTTCAAATACAATACAGTTATCATACTAGTTATATTCAACAAGGATATATCACTAAAATATAGGCGTACTTCCAAACCAGTGAATGACCCCTTGTACCTCAGTTCTAATAATTATCCTAAAAAAACCCAAATCAAAACAAAAAAACAAAGCTGCCATTTTGTGATATGGTCACACAATCACTAAGTGTATCTAACTACATTTATTATAGGGAGCTCTAACAATATAACGAGGCATGAAAGGTATAGGGGAAAATGGGGGGAGATGTCAAGGGTGTTCCAAAACAGAGAAAAAAAACCCTCTCCAGAAACACCATAAAGCACAAGTTCCAAGCATTTCAAACAGAGCCCATACCTACATAAAACATGCTACAATATCCAAATAATAATTATTACTATTCTTATTACTCCTTTTCCATTCAAATATTGTCATAGTATTTTTGGGTAAATGGACACAAAAGACTTAAGATCGATACAAAACGTATCTTTGTAAATCTGAAATAAGAAATAATTAAATTAAAATGATAGCACTGAGGCAGACAGGCTTAGAGAGTTATGGACATAGAAAAGCAGATAGAGACAGACATGCATGGAGAAACAGAGTGTAGGGTAAAAAGGCAGATCGCATGGCTTGACCCCAGGTTCCAGGACTCCAAGCAAAATATAATATCTTTGACATTTTTGTTTTATTGTTTGTCCTTCGCCAAAGACAAAACGAATGCAATATCGGTAAATGTGGTGAGAAAACTTAAAATCAACATCCAGGTTAAGGTAGCAGAGGGATAAAGAAGCTATTCTGAATTTATGTCATCTGCAGTTTACTAGGATTTATCTGAATAAACAATGGAGAGCTCAAGTTAGAAACTCATTTACAATTTGTAGCTAACAAATGTAAATATGCTGACTGGAAATTCTACTGACTGGAAATTTATTTTTGAAAGCACTTGCACTACACTAGATTCATGAATTTGTACGAGATGTGAATCTAACAGCTTCAAGCTTTTTCACTACTTATAAAATTTAGCCCAGAGTGCCTAGTCTGATCTGAAGCAGCATCTCGGGCACTAAATTGAAGATGTGACATAATGGCCATATATGGATGCATTGTAAGCAATACTTATTAATCTGCACCATTTATCAAAATTAGAACATGGAGAAATAAGAAAGAGTCATGCACAAGTTAATCTATTGCTTCAAGCTGCCTTCAGTAGTTTTTACAATAATCCACATTTGGAAACATTATGCATAAATATAAATGATTAAGTGTTTAACATTTATAAAAGTATTTCTTTAGATTTCGAAATTGAACTTATCAGGACTTTTCAATATCCCTGTTCTTTGTCGGGGTAGAGAAAAGGCAAGGGCACACACAATTTACAATCCAATTTTTCTTAAAAGTTTAATTTAGGAATAAATTGCATTATAAATGCACACTCCTGAAAATCCCAGAGAAAATGCCAAACCTCAGCAAAATACTTCATCACCAGCCTTTCTACTACTGGCAATTACTGAACTTACAAATTGCAGATATTAAACATATTCTCATATATGTCACAAATGAACTACAGGTATTGGACAAAAAATGGAAATATTTGTATAAATGCAGGACACCAAGCATATGGACAAATATGGCTCATGTATTAAGCAAAAAATAGTCAAGGAATAAAATGTTGCACTCTTCTGGTTGCATATAATTATTGCCACCATGGTGACAAAAGATGACCTTAGTGAATTTTGAGAGACAGCTGATTGTTGAGGTTAACTCACTAATATTTCAGAAGAAGAAATGTTTAAAGTAATGTCAGCATGAAACACAGAGGGAAATCTATCAGTAACCAAGTGGCAATAGTGATTACTCTAGGATTGGGATATCCCTGCATTTCATAATGCAAAACAGGTGAGCAACTAAAGATCAATGGACTGCAAATATCAACCTCTGCCATAAGCAGTAAGTTTAATCTAAAAACTGCCCAACGCGAATTCCAGAGAACAGAATATTATTGTTGGGTAGCAGTGCTTAAATCACTCATCACACCAGGCAATGTATGTTTGAGATCAGTGGTGCAAAGAGCATAGGAAGTGGACTACTGAGCAGTGGATGGAGCCGATACACTCAGATGAATCATCCTTCGTCATGTAATTGACAAATGGATGAAGGAACTTGTGGTGCCAACTTAACGAGAATTCTACAGCCCTGAGTTGTTTGTTCCCAACAGTGAAGGGTTCTGTAATTTTGGGAAGTGAATTTTCATGGCATGATTTGGATACAGTTATTATCTTAGAAGACAAGGTCAGTGCTAAACTATACATAATGTTAATGAGTGATGATCTTCACCCCATTCTGCAGTGAACTATCGAACCGTGGAAGAAGCTTATACAATCTGATGAATCATCCTTCATCACGTTCTTGACAAATGGATGAGGCCACAGAAGAATTCTACAGTACCGAGTTGTTTCCAACAGTGGAAGGTTCTGGTGGTTTTGTAATTTCGTGAAACGCATTTTCCTGGCATGGTTGGGTTCCCTTAGAAGGCAAGATCAATGTTAAGCTTTACATAATAGTATTCAGTGATCCTCTTCATCCAATTCTGCAGTATTTCTTTCCTGACCAGAGGGATGGCTTCCCCATCCACAAAGTACGGTTTGTTGAGTAGGACGCTAGTTTTATCCATGTCTCATGGCCTTGTCAGTCACCAGATCTGAACCCAATAAAGCATTTATAGGATATACTGGAACAAAGCTTGAGACTACCACAAACAACCAGGTGTCAGTCAAGTGACTTTCTTGTGGATTAATGGTGCTGCATCTCTCCTGCACAGTTCCAATAAGGCCACTACATGCTGTACAGGCTGCATGTAGTGGTCCAAATCTTATTAAGTGACTTTACATTAATGTTTCCTTTGTTTTTTGCTCACTATTATATTGCCATCACCAACAACAAACCATGTTTGGTTTTCAATATCTTAATATATAAATGTTTTATTAAAAATAAACAAAAAAAAAATCTGAAATGTCTATTTGAATAAAGACACTTTCACATTTTATGGATACAGCACCTTGAGGTTCAGCTCCTTGGCTTTCTACACCTTCTCTGCCCATCTGCCCTACTTGATAATAGGCACTGTCAGCACCCCGTAATGTTTCTTTTCTCTGTGCAGATAAGTCTGGGCTCTTCCCACCCGTGCCGCGAAAGAATGATAACACCCCTGAAGCCTTTTTACCTGAAACAAAGTGAAATAAACTTCTTTATAAACAATAAGTACCTAACACCCCCCCCCCCCCCAACAAAAAAAAAATACTAAGAGCAGCATAAAACTAAAATTACCCCTTATTTTTTCACTATTGCCAAATAATGTAACTTATTACTCTAGTGCTCTTTTTGTTGGCTGTTTATTGGCTCTAGTAAAGGCATGACATGGCCATTGTACAGTACTTCGCTGGGAAACAGTCTGCACAGTGCTTGACAGAGATAACCTGGTGAACTTTGAATGCTTTACCATTTAATTTCAACGGCTATATAATTTAGTTTGCTGCTGTCTAACAGTGCAAATTAGAATTGCTAAGTGCAGCAAAAGCTAAACTTCACTATTTCAGATGCCTGAATGAACGGAGGTAAATTTAAGAAATGTGTGGAAAGCCAGCTTGTTTGCTAGATCGTTTTCATTTCTTGTGGGAAAAACAAAAACAAAAAAACAAAACAAATAAACAACTTCTAAAGTCCTTTTTGTGTGTCTGTATGAGTGGACATCTGTGTGAATTGAGGATTACAAGTTGGGTTTGGTAAGATCCTATGTTATTATTAGTCATTATTTATAGGGCCCCACAAAATTTCTGCAGCGCCGTGCAGAAAACAGGCAGTGGACCATACAGGGTAATACAGTACAGAACAGTGAACAAAAATACCAGTACTTCAATAGCTTCAAACATAGCTAGCACAGTGGAGTTGGAGAAGAAAAGGAAGAGCGATAGGAGGCAAGAGGGCCCTGCACATATGAGATTAGAGCCTAAAGGGAGGGCAAACAGACAGGAGGCACAATGGCGAGTCAGGAGGGGATAAACGCAAGCGGAGCGAGCAGCAGCACAGGGGTTCAGAGGTGAGGGGATCAGGCATGGAGATAAGGTTAGGTGTAAGGGTGGTATGCTTTGAGAACTGATGAGTTTTAAGAGCTCGTTTGAAGGTGCATAAATTAGGGGACGTTGAGATGGAGCGTGGGAGGTCATTTCAGTGGAGGGGGGCAGCCTGGGAAAAATCCTGGGTTCAGAGTGGGGTGAGGTGTTCATCCCACTCTCACTATGTTACACCAGCAAGTAAAATTGTATACACAAGTATTTTCCACTAGACCTACACGGTTGTTAAAAGCATGAGGGTTTTAAAAATGATAATAAATGGGTCTTGTATGTTACAAAAATGTGAGTCGTGTCATAAATTACCTATGGGCCTATCGAGCATGACATCCTGTACTGAAGTCAAACAGAAATTTTGTACTTGGTTCCCATAAAATATCAATGGATCAACCTTTAGGATTATCAACATCTCAATCACTTTCTTTGTTTTTCTCTTGGCTTATAAAAGGACTGATGAACTTGTTCAGGACTATTGTAAGGCTCTAATAAAAATGCGTCACTGCAAGACTCAAGAAACGAACTGAATCAACCACATTACTCCATATAGATTGAACAGTGGGTCTAGATCAAAGTGCATCAAAGAAAGTCTTCTCTAGAGTAGAGCTTTTTTGGACCATACCAAGTGCTCCTGACTACACATGCTGCAGTCAAGTGCTGATTGGGCAACACCTCAGGTCATGCTTCACAACATAAAAGACTGTAAAGGATCATCATCACAAATGCTACCAGTACATTTACTTTTTTCTACCTTTGCACAGTGTGCTGATAAAGAGGTAGAAAACATGTATGCTGGTGCAGTAGGCTGCACTAGACATACTGGGACATAAAGCAGACTTTTTAATCTCCAATTAAGCTGCTGTGGTAATTAAACTCAAAAAGGTGAAAGGGATTATTTCATATCTTGATTATATTTGCTTTCTTTTGGTAATTTTACCATATGGTACTCATGCCCATGCTCTCAATAGCTTTATGGACACTATGTTTTAAATTTGACTTTAAATAAACAAAATTATGAATTTGCGTTCATGTGCCCAATCGCTGAAAAACATGGCACACTATTGTTACAATTACCACTTCATCTACAAAGAAAACAACTTGTGATGTCAATGTCCTTGCAAAATAATAAGTAAAAGTAATGTTGAAAAAGGAGATATTTCATAAAAGCATCTGCTGAACCGACATATCTTCTATGCCGTTAGGTTAACAATTTGAAGTGCAAGTCAAAACTGGCAAACAATTGCAAAGTTTAACTTGTGGTGTGAGCACTCAATTTAATCAAAAATGAAAACTACAGGGGCCGTGGTTTGGTGGTCAAGCTAGCAGACATGTCTTACTGGAGATCCGTATCTATACTTTAGGTTTCTATATCCCACACAGATGTACATATGGAGTTTTGGTTGCCCCGCCCGTTTCATCTTGCCCATATTATCAGCATCACATCTGCCTACTTCCTAAACGGCCCCGCCCCTGTCTGGGACTGCAGGAGAGTGTTGGCCAACAGCCCAGATAATGGAGTCAGCACTATTTTGGATCCATCATTTACCTTGCATCCTCTGGTACCTGCGCCATCTCTCTGACCAGTGGTGGTCCGGCCCAGTGGTGGACTTGTCCTCGCATGGAACATAGTGGATTCTGGAGGCTGTATACCGGAGAGCCAACTCTGCTTCCTGGGTGGCCTGCAGTTATTATGTCATCTAAGAGCACCTAACATACTCTGCTACTGCGCTAATAAGACCCAGTGCAGAAATACTACAATCACTGACTCCTGGTAACTGCACAGCATCTTGCAGAGATAGTAACTCCTGATGCCTTCTCATCAGGGTCACTTGTTCTTTCATTTGGGATTTCACGCTAGATATCTGGGTGCCCCCCATTTTGAATGCCCTTATTTGAAGTGACATGTGGTGATTGTATAGAGTACCTCTTCAATAATATAAATCTGTGTGGCACTCTTTTACTCTTGTTACTCTTTTATAAAACAGCGCCATATCACTATCTCTCCACATCATGCTGAGTGAGTCTATGACAGAGAAATTGCTAATACTCACCCACAAATATTCACTGCCTTTGCATTTTGTATCTGTTAAGGGACATTGGCAACTCCACACTTGCTATGGACACTTCGTATTAGTAGATTAGTACATATGTTGTACAACTGCTTGCTTTCATGTCACCTAACATGTAACCAGGTCCACCCACCATCCCATGTGGTGGCCTCAGTGAAGCGAATATGTCATACTGATTATCTGCTACTAGTTATATGTTATTGCTTTCATTATCTTAAGAAGTGTTGATCGATATATACCCCATTTTACCATGGAGAAATTTGTCGGTTCCAAATCGTAAGGCCTAAAAGGTGATAAGACATGTTCTAATTCTGTCGCCCCAGTCTCTAAAAAGGCAGATGACTTGTGACAGAAACCTGACATAGTTGACTCTCGCCCTACTCCCATAACCTACTCAGATATTGTAAAGACAACTAAAGAGACCATGCAACTTCTGTTTGAAGACCAAGCAAATAAATTCACCTCTGCAGTACAAGAGTTAAAGAAGAAAATTGTGCAAACTTCGACGTTCTCAAACGAATGGACGACGGATTGGAGAACTCTTCCACAATCTCTCCCAATTAAGACACAGGTCTCAACACTATCTAAATCGGTCACCAGCTGTGGAATCACGTAGAAAAAACAATCTCACAGAAATAATTTGCACATTGGGAGACTCAGACTGCCACTCCATGTTTCAAACTCTTGTCAATTTACGTTAAGACTCTGGACCCCTTATGATAGAACTGTGCACATAGATTGGGTCCAACCAGGGACAATATTAACGACTGCCCGAGAGAACAGTAACCTTTCGCTGTTTAAATTACAGACTCAAGATGAATCTATGGATTGCTTATAAAAAGGAAGATAGTATCTCCTGGGATGGGAAACGTCTATCTTTTCAAAGAATTTTCTGTGGAAGGGACTAAAGTCCAAAAGGAATTCTCCCCTATCTGCAGTGATTTGATCAAACGAAAAAGGAAGTTTGCTCTATTATATACTGCTAGACTGAGATTATTTTATGGTAATGACTTCACTTTGACAGACTATGCAATACATTTCTTACATGAAGAAGCAGACTCATCAGAAGCTATGGATGTGATGAATAACTCTCGCTGACACTGTTCTACCTTGACAAGCATTGCTTTCATTTTATTATTTACAGCAAAGCGTTTTTTTCTGAATATTTTGTCCAAACTCTATACATTCTAAGACTCGAACATGTGTGTAAGTGAGGACTTCAACATTGTTGCTTCTACAGAGATGAACAGAGGGGAAACATGTGCACAGGGGGGCCACCCACCCTAGATAGGAATAAAATATTTTACTTAACAGCTCAACTTATTTGTGGATAATTTGGAATCCAACATCCTGTGAATATACTTGCTTATCAACTGTCCATGGCACATTTTAAAGACTTAACTATCTACTAGCATCGTCCTTGTTATTATATAAACTTGGAGATATGGGATCATCAAAATGATCCTTTTCTATTTTGGCAATCAGATAATATGGCTTTTAAGTACAGTTTTTGCTGTTATGTAGGACAGCTTCCGAAGTTCTATTCAGATACTTGGAGAGAGCTTACTCACGTCTATCAAATCATGCAAGTTATACCTAACCCTAAAAACAAACTAATTTGAACAAGAGCAATCACAATTTGGTTACCAAAACAGTCAACAAGTACACCAATATGTTGAGATAAAAGTTTTACACACATGGTAGTACAAATAGTATATTACTCTCATCTGCTGAGAGGTAAGAGAACTTCTAATAATATCCAGGCGCTAAGAAATAAGCAGGGTAATTTATCTTCTGATGGAAAGGAGGTTCTTAGCATTTTACGGAAATTCTTTGAGAATTAATATAGTCAAGATCAACTGAACTCTGACAAGATAAAACCAGTTTTAGGAGAGTGTAATAATTCCTCAAGTATCCCGGCCTCAAGCAGATTACCTCTTAGCTTCCATTACTCCAGATAAGGTTACAGGGACACTCAGATCATCTGAGCCAGGAACTTTGAAGGATTTTAATGGTTTGAGTGGATAATTTTAGAAGATATTACTGATATTATCATATCTGAATCTCTCACAAATTTATTTACCCCTACTATCAACTTCCCGCACTTTACCATTACATTTCAATTTGTCCATACTCAAAGTCCTGCCTAAACCAAGTAGGGATCTTACTAAATTATAGCCGAAAGATTACTAAAATTATAGCCGAAAGATCGAAGATGATCTTACCCACAGTCATTCACAAAGATCAATCTGGCTTTATCTAGGGAAGGAATTCTGTCAGTAACAATCAGAAAAGTTTATTGGTTAAATAGTATTTGAGCTTATATGAGACCACAGATACTAATCTGTTGTTATCATTGGATGCAAGGATAAAGCATTTGACCGAATAACTTAGAACCACTTGTTTGAGACGCTTTGGAGGTTTGGGTTCCCGGACAAGCTCATATTAATCTTGCAGACTCTTTATTCGGATCCTCAGTCTCAGAGAATTTAAAACGGCCATATACAAGTCTCTTTTACAATCTAACAGGCAACCAAGCAGGGCTGCCCTATCTCTCGCCTATTATTTGCACTTGCTTTGGAATCCATGACCATTTGCCTTAGAAACAACAAAGAGCATTCAGGTATATTTATTCTTAAAGAGGAAAGTAAATTAGCGCAATTTTCGAATGGCATGATGCTTATGATATTTAATACTGAGGTAACCATTCCCGCTATAGTTACCTTGATAACAGACTGTCATCTTTGCGGGTTACAAAATTAACTTTAATAAATCATACATTTTACATATTGCAGGTAAAGTCTTGGATTCTGATCTCACTCAATCTTTATCCCAACTCCAAATAGTAACTCAAATACGCAAGTATTTGGGAATTTTTACCCATCTTTCCTTTGCTATTTGTATAAATACAATCATTCTCCAATCATTTGTAAGATTGAATCTATACTTGATAATTAGAAAAAGCTTCCTTTATCATTCTTGGGTCAGAATGCTGCTATCAATTCAGTAATTGTTCCTAAACTATCATACCTGATGCCGATGCCCCCCACCTGTGTGACTAAATCAGATGTGCAGAAGGCACAAAACTTCTTTCACTGTTTATATGGCCAAGGATAAGTGGAGTCAGACTCTGAAAGAGTAGAGACCAGGGGGTGGAGGGGGGGTGGTTGGGATCAGATTCCCTGACATTTTGGCATTCATGTACTTTATTTCAATATGTTACAGTTTGGCTGTTAGATCAAGACAAGATTATTTAGTAAATCTCAATTTGAAGAAGCTGCGTTGCTCCACTTTCTCCCATTTCAACTCCCAGACCCTATTGATCATAATGTCCATTTCATAGATACTCACAAAGCTTGGTTAAGCATATTCAGACAACTCAAACAACCTCATTTGTTTACCAGATATGCTTAGATTTAGGGCAATCTTGCATATCAGCTCATTTTCCACTTGGAGAACTAAAGGTATAACCTCTATCAGATATGTCTTTAACCCAGGGGGCAGTCTTTATTTTTTCCAGCAAGTAAATGACATTTTCGTTTACCAATTCCCAATTTTTTATATTTTTGCAATTGCGACACTATATTATGTTATTCCCTGAGGGTAAGTTGGCTCTGCCTGCCTCAAGTACTTTAGATGATTTACTTAATTTTTCCCAAAAAAATAAATATAGGATTACATTTTTATACAAAGACATACTTTATACAGACTACTCAAAATTATGGAAATCTACTGGTGCCACCTGGGAGAAGCTTTGATATTGTATTCCCCAATAGACATATTTAAATATTTTGACAATATAATGAAAATTGTTGCATTCAACCAAATTACAAGTGGTTCATGTGAAAATAATAAACAGGGCCTATATTTCTCATTCTCAATGAAAACATTACACGGAAGGTGAAACTGGTTTATTGAAGAAAGAAGCAGAAATGGTTTTGCATTTCAGACATATCATCTGGCCCTGTCAGAAGATTTTGGAAAAAAGTTTTGTCTTTCATCAACTCTTCTCTAAGAATTACTTTGCCCAGTGACCCTGTTGCTCTTCTTCTTTGTAACTATAATAACTGTCTTCATTTTCTTCCCCCAAGAGATGTTACAGATGTCCAACCATTTAGTCCTTACCATAGCAAAGAAAGCTATCCTCTGCAAATTGTATTGTCCACCCCCCACCCCTTCTTACTGGAGTTAAAACTGAACTGATGAATACCCTATACTTTGATAGATGTGCAAGACCCCCGAACATTGAAAGGAAGTTGCTACATTTTATGCTAAATGAGCTCTTATGTAGACAATGTGAACTGTTTGAGATCTCCAAAACAATATAATGCAAATGTTTGAAAAGTACTATGTGGTCTTTATAGAAACTGGGAGAGGACTAAATTTCTCTGAGTTTTCTCTTTCTGGACTGCAAGTGTATTGTGCATTTGCTATAAATGTCTATAGAAAATAGACTTTAAAGAAAAAAAAATGACTTTTGCAGTAACGGCAAAATGGGGAGACGTATTTGAGGTCTGTCTGATGAGCAAAGGTTCTATACATTACATAATATAAGGCTTAGCTAAATTGTTTAGACAGACTTACTCAATAATACATATTATACACAATATATTACACATACCAAAGTCTCTACTGGGCAGACAGCCCAGAATGTATGAAAGGTTGGGAGGTTTAGGTTATAGACTAAGTCTATAAGTTTAAAGAGCCTATTGAGTCTAAAATCAGTATCCTATGTTACACACAGTTAAATAGTTTCTCATCGATTTATGTTTTTATTACATTGAACATCACATGATACAAGACAATGCTTTCTCATGGATATTTGTTACACTGGCTCAGGACCTGATCAAGGCTTCAGTCCGCCTAAGGCCAAATAGGCTCATAATACCTACTACCAAGCCAGCAAAATAAGTGGTAGGCAAAGATTAATTTGTACAGTAAAAGGTTTTACAACTCTTGAGTGCAATAATTATGACCCTACAGTGTGGTATAATTGCAAACCTGGTGGTATACATACAGATCTCTTTTACTGTAAGAGGTCCATGCAGCATATCCAAGAGCTTATGTATATAATGACAGGACAGACTATTCACCATTCTATTTTATTAAAAAAAAAAGAACATGTACTTAATTTAAAATTTGGCTTCCGTCACCCATAACCACACACACAGATTTTTTTCAATGCTTGCATTGTGCCTAGATCAAACCAGGTGGTAACATATGGATTGTGATATTCAATCAATTATTTTTCATTTTGTAAGTGCATATATTAGTACATTCTAAGTCATTTTAGATTTCCTTACTATGGTCATTATCTGCTCTCTCACTTCAGAAAAAATCTAAATACTCCTCATACTCATTCTCCTTCCCAGGCAAACTTATCAGTATCTACCTTGAGTAACTCTTGATACAATCACTTTTTCAAAGACTCAATGGGAAGACTCGACAGGCAGTGAGGAAATGACATTCAGTGCAGCCTGGACTCTGTGCAACTCATGTGACACAAGTGGCTCCTACTCTTCCAAGCCATAGGAGATGACGTCTCTGAGGAAATGCGATGCATTCTTGTGCTGAGGTGAGGGGTTTCTGGGCAACCAGGAACACCCAAATGTGCAGGCAGTGGTGCAATCCGGTCCATCCCAATTTAGCACTGCACTAGCAGGCACCCCTTTGGTGCATAGCGGCTGTAGATGACCACAGTCGTGCCCTTCTGTGCAGAAGGAGGTAGGATCTTGCCTCTTGCACACCCAAAAACCATGCACACTAGGCTGCAGCTTAGTCAGCCTACTGGTTAATCAGGCGCTGCACTAGTTATTGGGAGTATAATCATATACTTATGCTGTAACATTGTTTTGCATACCTTTCTTCTCCAATTGTGTTTTCTCTTTCTGTTCGCCTTAAGTTTGTAAAAAAGTGGAAATAAAAAGCAGGATTTAAAAAAATAAATAAAAAGAGAGCAAATTAATATTGAAGATTCATCAAACCAGGCCACCCTTCTTCCATTGCTCCATGGACTAGTTCTGGCGCTCACATGCCCATTGCAGGGCTTATGGCGGTTGACAGGGGTCATTGAAGCTATTCTTAATTTTCAGAGATTCAATCTCATCAGGCTCAGTACCAAGGGATTGGCGAATAGCAGATGTGGTGCCGTTGTTTAAAAAGGGGACGAGATCACAACCAGAGAATTATAGACCTGTAAGCCTGACATCAATAGTGGGGAAACTACTGGAAGGTATTTTAAGGGACAGTATTCAGGATTACTTGGTACGCAATAAAATTATTAGTGGGAATCAACATGGATTTGTGAGGGATAGGTCATGTCAAACTAATCTAATTAGTTTCTACGAGGAAGTTAGTGGGAACTTAGACCAGGGCAGGACAGTAGATGTGGTCTACTTAGATTTTGCAAAGGCCTTTGATACAGTGCCACACAAGAGGTTGGTTTACAAAATAAGGGAACTGGGTCTAGAAATCAAAATTTGTACTTGGATCGAAAACTGGTTAGAGAATAGGGAACAGAGAGTTGTGATAAATGGAACATTTTCTAATTGGTCAAAGGTCTTAAGTGGAGTTCCTCAAGGTTCCGTGCTGGGACCACTCCTTTTTAATATATTTATTAATGACCTTGGTGATGGTTTAGAGAGTAAAGTTTCTATTTTTGCAGATGACACTAAACTCTGTAAGGTAATAAAATCAGAGCAAGATGTAGCTTCTCTACAGAGGGACTTAAATAAACTGGAGGATTGGGCGGCTAAATGGAATATGAGGTTTAACACAGATAAATGTAAGGTTATGCATTCAGGGATCAAAAACAAGAACGCAATCTATAAATTAAATGGAATTAATTTGGGAGAATCTATAATGGAAAAGGATTTGGGAGTGCTCGTAGACAGTAGACTTAGCAATAGTGCTCAATGTCAAGCAGCAGCTGCAAGGGCAAACAAAGTATTGGCATGCATAAAAAGGGGCATAGATGCAAGGGAAGACAGTGTAATTTTGCCACTGTATAAATCATTGGTAAGACCTCATCTTGAATATGCAGTACAGTTCTGGGCACCACTCTATAAAAAAGATAATTTGGAACTAGAAAGGGTTCAGAGAAGGGCGACAAAATTGATAAAGGGTATGGAGTCATTAAGTTATGAGGAAAGGTTAGCCAGTTTAGGCATGTTTACTTTAGAAAAGAGGCGTCTAAGGGGAGATATGATTACTATGTACAAATACATTAGGGGTCAATACAGAGAGCTTTCATGGGAACTTTTTACCCCAAGGACCATACACAGGACACGTGGTCATCCCCTAAGGTTAGAGGAGAGGAAATTTCACAACCAGCAAAGGAAGGGGTTCTTTACAGTAAGGGCAGTCAAGATATGGAATTCATTGCCAGGGAAGGTTGTGATGGCAGATTCAATAGATATGTTTAAGAAAGGGTTAGACAAATTTTTAGCGGAAAGGTGTATCCAGGGATACGACCGTTAATTTAAAATAAAGGATAGTAGTGGATATAGGGTAAAAATTGGATTGCAATATTGAGTCTGGGGGGATTTTCAAAATTGAAACAGATGGGCGGTTGCCTACTCCGGATTAATTTCAAATATAAGTGCAGGATCGCAGGAGATCCAAAATAGGTTGAACTTGATGGACTGGTGTCTTTTTTCAACCTCATCAACTATGTAACTATGTAACTATATGTAAGAATTGGCACACTATAGTGAATTCAGTAGAAAACACCTGAGGACCTACTAGACTCGCCTTTTTATTCCCTGCAGTAGCATCCAAAAATTAAACCTGCCCACATTAGGCGGCCTGCTCAATGTCCAAAAGCACATAAATGGAGAGCCCACTGTTCATTATCTGCCTGCTTAAAAAAAAAAAACTGAACCAAAGTTTTTATTGCAATACACACAAGAATCACAGGGACTGATTCCTTTGCCTAAACTTCTTTGAAAATAATGCTGTGTCAGGGAACTCTTTGATCATTTAGCTATACAGGTAATATTGTCAAATTGTTACAAGGTACACTGACAGGACAAAATTTTCAGCTGATTCAAGAGTTCCTAACTCAAAGTGACTGATGGGCAGAGAAGATTTTTTCGGCATCCGGAGACTATGCAGATAATAATCCTGACACACAGCCCCAATACCCGTAACGCTGGTGTCTTTTGTCAGGTCTTCCCAATTAAGTACTAAAAATTACGACTATTTCAGCAGATTTGTCGTGTAGTTCCTCCACCAATTCAATTTTTACTCCATCAACATATTGCAATTAATATACCTCTAGAGCAGATACAATATGGTCTTAAATGGCAACAATGTCCCTACAGGTAGCAACACTAACCCTTCTGGCAGAAAATCCCTTCACTGACACATGTGAATCTGCAGTTATAAATAAAAAGTAATCCTCTGCAACCGATTTTAAAAGGGTAGCAAGTCAACCATGGCAAAAGAAGCATTTAAAACATTGCCGATAACTGACTAAAATGAAGGGTCACGATGGAGACAAATCTAAAAGATGAACAGGAACAACCGCATGGTATCCATTACATAAAAAGGACACAAGTAATTTCTCCAGTTTTAAGGCATTTATCAAGAAAAGCATCTACTCCATTTTCAGTATGATATTTTGGTCAAATTTAGTATCCTCTATTTTGGGGTCCAGAACAAGGTTAGCACAGAGTATGCTGAACTTCTCACTTGCTCGCACAAGCACAATAATGGTTCTCTAACAGGTTGCTCACTGGATGAGGCCTAAATATTTTACCGAATGTCAACGAACCTGGGGCAGATGAAAATTCCCAGCTGACAAACCTGTGCATCCAAGAATTTGTTGTCGTAGTAACGTGATGCTTTAATCAATAAAGTTCAGGGTAAAAAAAGGAAATCTCAGATTCTTTAAAATTTTAAAAAACCTATTTTTAATTATTTTCCTTTAACATGTACTGTGGGAAGAAATAATTCACCAGTAAACACTTTATTCAATTATAGGCTGAAAAGAATCTTCCTGAAAAACATTATCTGCTACATACATGAAAACATAAAAGATTAAATAAATAATATAATATACACACACATACACTATATGAACAATAGTACTTGGCCACACCTGTTAATTATTGAATTGAGTTGTTTCAATCAGACCCATTGCCAGAGGTGTATAAAATCAAACACGTAGCCATGTAGTCTCCATTTGCAAACATTTGTGATACAAAATGGGCCATTCCGAAGAGCTCAGTGACTTTAAGCGTGGTACTGCGATAGGTTGTCACCTTTGCATTAAGCCGGTTCATGAAATTTCATCCCTGCTGGATATTCCACAATCAACTGTAAGTGAAATTATTAGAAAAATGGAAGCATTTAGGAACAGCAGCAACTCAGCCACGAAGTGGAAGACCACGTAAAATTACAGAGCAGGGTCAACGACTGCTAAGGCGCATGGTGCCAAAAAGTTGCCAACGCTTTGCTGATTCCATAGCTGAAGATTTCCTAACTTCTGGCATTCATTTTTTGAAAAAAAACTGTGCTGCGGGAGCTAAATGGAATGGGTTTCTATGCCAAACAGCTATATACAAACCTCACATCACCAAGAGCAAAGCCAAGCGTCGGATGAAGTAGTGCAAAGCACACAGACACTGGACTGTGGAGCAGTGAAAATGTGTTTTGTAGAGTGACTAAACATAATTCTCTGTTTGGCAGTCAGATGGGAGAGTCTGGGTTTGGCGGATGCCAGGAGAACGTTACCTGCCCAACTGCATGTATGGGGATGTTTTTTAGGGTTTGGCCTAGACCCTTTATCTCCAGTGAAGGGCAATCTTAATGCTTCAGCATACCAATTCATTTAGACAATGCTATGCTTCCAACTTTGTGGCAACAGTTTGGGGAAGGCCCTTTTCTATTTTAACATGACTGTGTACCCCAGTGCACAAAGCAAAAACTACAAAGACATGGTTGATGAGTTCAGTGTGGAAGAACTTGACTGGCCCGCACAGAGCCGTGAACTCAACCCCATCAAACACCTTTGGGATGAACTGGAACGGAGATTGCGAGCAAGGTTCTCTCGTTCAACATCAGTGAATGACCTCAAATACGCTACAGAATGAATGGGCACAAATTCCCACAGAAACATTCCAACATCTTGTGGAAAGTCTTCCAAGAAGAGTGGAAGCTGATATCACTGCAAAACGGGGACCAACTCTATATTAATGTATATGTATTTTAATAAAATGTCATTATAGTCCCTGTGTGATGATCAAGTGTCCGAAAACTTACACACACAATATTAATCTGGGCTCTTAAAAACCATAAGATCTACCGCTTGCTACCAATGCACTTTAAAACAAATTAAAAAAAATGATAGGCTAACAATTATCAGGCAAGGTGCTCCCTCCGGAAAGGGTGCTTTTTTTTTTTTTCTTTTTAATGGCCACAATTACTGTTAAAGAGTTATATTTAATATTTCATTCTCCGCTGGAAAAAAAACCCACTGACTTTTGTGCCTTAGTGAAGAAAGCAAAGAAAATCATTAGTCAGAGAAATGTATTACAAAAAGAAATGATAAGAGTCAAGTCTGGGAGCATAGGGAGGAAAACTGTTTTCCTACTGTTTGTTGACAATCAATGTACAAAAACACATTACAGCTCATTACAGTGTATATAAAGTAATATATCTAACTTACCGGCACTCTGAGGCTCTGATTCTGCTGTACGATTTGGCGGAGCCAAGCTGTTTTCTGCTACTCTGGATGGACTGCTAGTTTTTGGTCTGTTATCCATCATGCTACAAATAAAAAAAAACAAGAACAGTAGATATTATAAAATACATCCATGTTTTTATTTCAAAATACCAACATTTTAAGAAGTGTTTCCCTTTCAGTGTAGCTGGTTATGTGCTTAAAGAAGTTGTACACCCTCAGGGTTTTCAGTGCTGCCGACAATATTTGACAGCATTAGGAATAGTTTGAAGACAGTAAAATTCAGTGTTGTAAAGTGTAACATCTAATTGGTAGCAGGCTGGCACTTTGCATCTGTACAAGAACAAAGCTTCAGACCGCTTTCTTTAACATGTTACTGGTCACCTATAGTATGATACATTTTTAATATTCAAGCTATACTGTAAGAGTCTTGATAAGGAATCCTGGAGTAATTATGCCACAATTACCCTAACGTTTCATTATTTGTCTTTATGCGCTTATATTTCGAGAACATATGGCCTTCAGTGTAATGACCCTTACTTAAAAGTGAAATCTCAAATGGAAGTTGAGAAACACAATGCTGCTCTGCTAATGAGAAGTAATAATTGGTTCCACTGGGAATAACATGCGACTTTTTGTCTGTTCAGCAAAGATTCTACGGTTCTATAACCACATTTATACTTTGATAAATACTGCATTGAGGTATAGGAAGAAAAAAGAAACACTTGAGTCTCTGTACTGACATTATTAATGCTCATATTACCTGGGAAAAAAAACAACACACTAAAATAATGAACGTACTTGTTAGTCAGAGATCCTTCTTCTGGACAGTTCTTCAGAGAAACTGTTGACAAATCATCCAATGCAGTCTTGTACTCTTTACAACTTTAAAACATGGAAATAATGTGCTTTAAGACTAACGGAAAAAAAAACAATGGTCATAGAAACTTAATATTAGTGTTCAACCTGTTCCATAGAACTGGATAATATTGAAAATTGGCTCTTTGGACCTTTCAAGTATTGTTAAAAAGTAAACTATAGCCAAAAGGTTAGTTTTTTCGCTTTATTTTGCTATAAACAGAAATTACGGTAGCAAGTAGTTTGTTTTACACAAAACAAAATATTTCTGTATATTAACATTGATCAAAAAGTTATAAGTTTAATTTTACTTGAACCGCTAAGGTTAAATGAAATGTTGTCCAAATGAACACAGAAATAAAACAGACAAATTATAACAAAAGTTCAAACGCAAATATATTACAGCAAAAGGGGTCTATAAAGCAAGTAACTCTTCCAGCATTAAACAGATGAAAAACTAGGGTACCTGAGAGCAAATGCAATAATTGAACTAGGCTCCTTCTCACACACAGCTATAGGCACACGTTCATGCTCATACATTAGATAATGTTTATCTGGATCACTGCAGCAAAACAAGAAACAGAAAAAAACTTTTACGTGGTTATACATCAAATTAAAAGCATTTCAGACAAATATTGAGCCATTATCCTCTTGTAGAGAGAGAACATACATGTTTTCCAATAAGAAAGCAGGCAGTCTCACTGTGTCCTCAATCTCAATATTAATTTAAGACATATGAGGCTCAGAGCTAAAGAGTAGGGGTAAATGTAAAAAAAAGTTAAAATTAATGAAGTAGGTGATCCTAAACTGGTAGCAGGCAGGACTTTGACGTGACATTTTTTTTCCAAATGATTAATTATTGCAGAACTTCTTAAGAAACATGACGTAATACAAGAAAACTAAATCCCCACTGTTTTGTACAGTATGTAACATGAAGTCTGAAGTTAAAATGCATATAGAACTTTGGTCTAGTAGACGCAGTAGTAAATAAATAAATCATAAAAAGGTTAAGAGAACATATTTTCTAACTAAATTTTAGAAGCTCAAAACTATCACATCGAAATTTCTATATAATATATATATATATATATATATATATATGTGTGTTTTGCTCTTAAGATGTGTGACCTACTTATATTACATTGTTAAGCCTAGCCAAAAAGTGTAATCTACAATAGTGGTTATATCAGGCCATATAAAACATCTGTGTACTTTAAGAACATGCACATATTGGTTTAGCCACTAACAACCCTGTCCCTCACCAATCTGCCACACAACAGGATTCAGGATACATAACATGTTGCCCCATTCTGCCCCTAAGAGTTTTGATAATGGGCATCTTAATTTTAGAGCACATTGGGTGATTGAGGCAACGACAACCATTGAATCAGTTGCAATATTCCAAGTTCTCCTGTTTCATATGAAGGTTAGGGAAGACCTTGGGTGAGGGGTGTTACCAGCCAATTATTTTTGGCTGGACTTTTTTTTTTTTTTTTTTTTAAATAAAAAGAACCACATCACTAAACAGCAGCTCCAATAAAAAAAAACAAAAAAAAAACAGGTGGTCACTTTATCACCAGTTACAATTCTGAGTTTAGTTACAGTTGGCAACTAAACTTCATGGTGCACCTGTTCAATCCCTAATCATCATAAACATACTTACAAAGGGAGTGGAATAGGGTTGTAACTGTTTCCAGGAAGCAGGTTAGCGAATATAGCTTTCATTGTGGATTTCTCCTTCACCTGGCTGTCTGTTGACCCCAACAAATGCCCATCAAAAACATCTAAAATAGGACCAAATTAAATGTTATAATAGCCTTTAATGACCATGATTCTAAGTTTTAAAAGAAAGTAGTTTGAATACTGATTGCTACAAAGAATGGTTACTTGAGATGTGCATTTGAGGGGAATTAAAAAAAAAAAAGGGATTCAGCTATAAACAAGTAAATAAAAGTCATCTGTTTATATGAAACAAAATGGCTTTGTTTGTTTGATGCATCTTCATCAATTATTTATGAGGCAATGTTACCCCGAAGCACACATTATTTCAACGGTTGACAAGTGTGCACTGCAAGGCATCTGAAGGTATAGCGTTCCCTATTAAATGGCTCTCAAACGTTCCTTCAGCACATGAAAAAAATTAATTTTTACCACATTTAGTATTCAGTATGTGTGTTTTCTGTAGCCGACTGTTTTATAGTCTGCAGCTTAAGACAAGAATATGAATATGTATAAGAATGAATGGTGAAATTAATGCAGAATAAATAGAGTTATCTGGGACAACTCCCAACTAAATGAAGACATCTGTCCCTATTTATAATTAATGTGGATGTTCATGCATTTGTCTAGGACAATTTATTTGAGTATACCTAACCTTTAACTATGCAGAAATTTAAGACACGTTTCAAAATAATGTCTGTAAATGTAGTCTTTGCAACAGGCACATGAATATATCTTTAGTAAAATAACAAAAATATTTCCAGGGGCAATTGGATCACAAGACATTGAAATTCTGTTTAGGGAAGCAAATCGAATGACAAATATACCTTCACAGCTACTGGCAGTATCCATTTCTGTGGCATTGAAAGTACCGGTAAAAACCTGATCAGCAGCCAGCTCTGGAGGGCTTGGTATCTGCAGATGCGTAGAGCCAGTGGAGCTTTGAGAAAAAGTGGTCATGAACCGATCGTCTGGAACAAGGCATTCAAATAATTAAATATTTGGCATAACTTTCATTTGGGTTTACATATGTTACTTTTAAGTATATTATTCCTTCAGCACCATGTTCATAAGGCCAGTTACCCCCCTGAGGTTCAGAATATGCCCGCGACACCCCATGTCAAACGCAATCGCATTTAATATGCAGTGTGTAACCAGCACCTACACCTGTGATCAGGAAGGGGTTATTGGAGCACACTCCATTTGACACGAGTGTTAGACCAGTATGCAGTCTACAAGTCACTACACAATATGTGTCAATGACTCTTCCACAGAAAGAGAATGTAGAATGGCCTTCAAAATAAATGGCTTATGTATAAACAAAATCCTGCTGAGTCAAACATTGACCTCTGCAATGTTTGACAAGATAAGCGTTGATATAATCCTTCTACTTAATGTTCATCAATACACCCCAGGATATTCTTTGTATTTGAGCTTTTTATTCCAGTGAATAGCAGAACCAGGATTATATTGCAACACAGGTCAATAAAACCAATCACAAAACACTAAGTATATTAAAAGGATAAGCATTAAACCCTCACAGCCAGGGGCATATGACAAGCAAAATCAACCCTATTCCTACAGCTCCAAAATAGTTATTATCATCATTTATTTATATAGTGCCAACATATTATACAGAGCTGTACATTGGAGCTTACAGTCTAAATTCCCTACCACAAAGAAACACTAGGGTACAATTTTGTCAGTTGCCAATTAACCCATGTTTTTGGACTGTGTTAGGGAACCAGAGTAAGCTGGACAAAAATCCATGCAAACACACGGACATACAAAACATACAAATAGCATAACTAGAAATGTTGTCAATGTATAGGCAAAGTAATGGCTCTTTGACAAAAGTGTGTCTCAATACCTTTTAAGTAGAGTTATTTAACACAAAAACAAAATGGAGAAGGTGAACAGAGGAGAAACAGATGGCGAACAGAGGAAAGATAGATGTTCACATAAAAGATAAATGATCTCAGTAGAAAGTGGAGATGCTCAGGCTGGGTTCTCGAGAACCGAACACAGATACGAGTACAGAGTCGAGCCGGCTCGGTACTTTCGCGCGCCTTCGGAATTGGATCTCGCAAGTTTTGGATTCTATAAGTACCGCCCTCCACGGCGATCCAGCACCATTTCACAGAAGGGGTAGCACAGTTCTTGGCAGTCTCTAGAGCAGTTGGGCAGCAACATAGGTAGAAAAGAAAGAGAAGGGATAGCAGTGTTCTTCAAAGTCTCCAGTGACGTTCAGGAGAGCTCCATTGCCAATTGTCATGGCTGAAATACAAATAATAGGGCTGGCAGGCTTGGTCTTCTGAATTTGCAGTCCAAATGCACGGTTTCATATAGATAAACAAAGAGGAGAGCTCCATTGCTAATTGTCATTGCTGAAATAGAAATAATAGGGATGGCAGTCTTGGTGTAAATCTGCAGCTACATTTTACTGTACCATAGCTCACTCAGAAAACAGGAGCGGTGGCAGGATACACTGTTGAAACCGTAATTGTAATAGGGCTGCCAGTGTTCTTAAAAAGTGTCCAGTGGCATTCTACTGTGCCATAGCTCATACAGAAACAGGAGGGGTGGCATTGTTCTTGTCACTCTCCAGTCTTAGTCATGATGATACTAATCCCTCTACCTTATGTGCTAAAGTCTATGTTCAAATGCATAGTGGTTTTAAGGTCAGGGAAACAAAAATGTAAATAAAAAGCTAGTACTTTTGTAAAGAAAAAAATGGCCTTCCTCATGGAATTTGTAGTTCATTTTACGGAAGAGCTGTCACGATACTTGGACAATTCTTTTAGACCAGACCAAATGTCAAAATGTTGTGCCGACTCATCTGCATCACCACTGGGTGTCTTGGGAAAGCTAAATTTTTTCCTAGCAGCAATTTCCAGAGAAGCTGAAGGAGGAGATGTCATTGTGTCATGTACCACTTGAACTGTCAGTTTGCTGACCAGGAGCTCATTGCATCTCTTGAGATCTGGGTCAGTTAGAAAGAAAAAAAAAAAAAAAACAACATAGCTCTTCAACCTAGGATTAAGCACAGTTGCCAAAATGTCATGATCCGATTTTAAGATGTTGATAATTCTTGGATCCTGGCAAACTGAATAAAGTACTTA
Source organism: Mixophyes fleayi (assembly GCF_038048845.1). Lineage (NCBI taxonomy): Eukaryota > Metazoa > Chordata > Amphibia > Anura > Limnodynastidae > Mixophyes > Mixophyes fleayi. Next base: position 104,144,780 of record NC_134408.1, on the reverse strand, counting down.
ATCTACAAGACCAACATAATTAGCGGAATTGCTTGGTTTCATTTCCTCCTTCAATTTCTCTTGCTGCTTTTCAAAAGGTCTAATTAGGGGAATCACCTGACTCAAGCTAACAGTGTCTGCACTCTCTTTACAGGTGACTACTTTGAGTGGTTTCAGCACCTTGCACAACACGGAAGGTATTCTCCAGTACGATGGACTAAAGTACATTCCCCCTAAATTCTATTCTTCTTGCAGCTACTGCATTCTCCTACATGCTTCTGCAGAATCCCAAAAATTACCATAAATATTTTGGGACACAGACAGCATCTCCTGCATGTCATTGTCATTTTTTAAAAAGTTCTGTACCACGAAGTTGATTGTGCGAGCAAAAAACAGGAAATGTGATGGTGGAATCCCCCCTGCTGTAATGCTCTAACAATATTGGTGGCGTTATCATAAATCACATATCCTCAGGAGACTCCAAGCAGGATAAGCGATGCTGCAATGACATCTCTTTTTTTTCAGCGGTATTCCCTGACCTGCGCCTTGTCTCGTCTCTGATAACCACCTCTCACTCCCGCCTTCAACACTTCTCCCATGCTGCTCCCCACTTATGAAATAGCCTACCATGCTCAATCGGATTTTCCCACAGCCTTCAAACTTTTAGATGCTCTTTGAAATCCCATCTCTTTTTTTTTTTTTTTTTTTTTTTTTTAGAGGTGACCTTATCCTTGATAACACTATTCACACTAATGCACCATCACAACTATCCCAATATCCACTCTGAACCACACTCGCTCCTCTTGTTTCAGCTCTGCCCTTTGTTTTCATGTCTCCATTCATTTTGTCCGACTTGTCTGTTCTTGTTTTACATATGTCTTGTTTTATGTATGTCCTTGTCTTCCCTACTGTACAGCGCTGTGGAGCCTTACAAATCTACAATAATAATAATAATAAACATAATAATAATAATCCTCTTAGTGAAGCAGATGATACACAGAGTAGCCTGCCTCTGAAAAATGTGACGTTCTTGGGTACATGCTGCTGCTGTCCCTGCTGCTGAAGGTGAATCACCAACCTAGTGGGCTGTCGCAATCATACAATCTTTAGTTTACCCAGTTCCGCTTGTCCACATATCTGTGGTTAAGTGTACAGTGGATAGAATGGCATTTTGTATCCCAATAATGAAATTTTTACAAACCTTCTGGTAGAAGTGAGGAATAGCTTTTCTAGTAAAATGGTGTCATGATTTAATTTGGTAACAGGGACAGAAGACCTCAAGTAACTGTCTACAACCAGCTGCATCAATAGTGGATATTGGACATTTAATACTAGCATAGTCGTCATGGCGACTGTGATCCGCTTTGCGACTGGGCGACAGCTTTCATACTTGCTTCCTCTTGCAAAGGATTGTTTAACAGTCAATTGTTGTAAACTACTAGTAGTCTTCCTCTTGGTCTGCTTCTGGGATGAAGACCCACCTCCAGCAGCAGCAGCAGTTGGGCTAACACTCAAGGATTCTTCTGAGGAGTCCTGGATAGGGGAGGAGTCATCTTGCCTTAGAAACTTGGATGCAAGACTAACTCCGATCACTTGTGAGGATGTTGATGATAAAGGTGTTGTGGGTGTAGATTGCGGGTGCTGGGATCTAGCTGAGAGAAGGGAGGTAGCCGATGCTGGACTACTTGTTATTTTTTAGCATAGGTTTCTGATTTTCACAAAAGCTTTCCATGAACTCGCTTCAAATGGCCTAACATGGATGAGGTTCCTAAGTGATTAAGGTGCCTACCTCTACTGACTGTGGCTTTACAATGCTACAAATGGCTAGACAACTGTTGTCAGGATTTGGGTAAAAATAATTCCACATATAAGAGGTAGATTTTTTGGTCTTATGCCCAGACATGACAATGGCCTTCTTATCACTGGCAAGAACTGCTGCAGTCTTTGCTTGAAAGTGTATGAAAATAATATTGTGACCTGTGAGGTGGTCAAAATTGACTGCAAATGACTTCAAATTAGTGTTATTGAGGTTAATTTTGCTTTTTTTTCCCCCTACATTATTATTATGTGATTTTATATAAAAAAATAAATAAATATATATATACATAGGGATTTTAGAATAAAAACCCGGATCCAAAACCAAAACAACTCACACAAGGGCGGTTTTGCTAAAAACCAAAACACGAAGATAATCCAGATCCAAAAGCAAAACCAGAACACAGGGGTCAGTGAACATCTCTAGTAGAGAGTTGAAGATATAGTGTACAATAGGAATGCGGAAAATAGGATATACTCTGTTTTTTGAAATCTGCTGATAATAGTCATACAGCAAAATCACACTTTTTCTCCACTAAATATATTACTTAAATATCTAACAGTCTATATACTAGCACTATTATATATGCATTAACAACTAATAGCCACTAACCTGTCTAAACTCTCTGGCAGATTGAAATCAAAACCAATTGATCAGCAAACTATTCTAGCTGACTAATCTCTACAGAACTGCTTTAAAATAATCACAACTATTCCATTGTTTTGTTTCCTCTGTCCCTCTTTCACCCCGAATACTATTTTCAGAGCACATCCCTGCAGTAAACATCCTCCCTATACACTGCCTGTTCTAAAATGATTCATGAGAAAGCGAGGGAGATATATTATAAATATAATATAATATTGCGAGTAATGATGCTTTGCCTTGTTTTGAAACCTAAATTGGCACGTGAAAGTCATGACTGTTTCACTCAGAACCCCAAATCTTAGATCTGTCCGATTTCTCAGTTTCCGAAATGCATATATCTCTAAAATTTTATTATTTTTACATATATGTATACACACACACACACACACGTTAAACTTTAGGAAAAAGTGTAAAAAGAAGCTGACAAACCTCTGTCCCCATTCGGTGCAGGAGAGGGATTACGTGGAGAAGCATCCATACCACTTCCCTAGACATCAAATCGACAAAGATGCGTTAGCCGTTATCTAACATATAGTAGGATATCATCATCATCACCATTTATTTATATAGCGCCACTGATTCTGCAGCGCTGCACAGAGAACTCATTCACATCAGTCCCTGCCCCATTGGAGCTTACAGTCTAAATTCCCTAACATATACTCGCACACACACAGACAGAGAGAGGGAGAGAGAGACTAGGGCCAATTTTTGATAGCAGCCAATTAACCTACTAGTATATTTTTGGAGTGTGGGAGGAAACCGGAGCACCCGGAAGAAACCCACGCAAACACAGGGAGAACATACAAACTCCTCACAGATAAGGCCATGGTCGGGAATTGAACTCATGACCCCAGCACTGTGAGACAGAAGTGCTAACCACTTCACCACCGTGCTGCCCACAGTGTAGTCAATAGAAGTGGTTTAAAAGCACATGAGTTGGTACTATAATTGGCCCAGGCATCATGGAGAATACATTCTCCACACAAGAGAGTGAATTACAGTTTTCAGAAAGTAGAGGAAGAGAATAATTGGATTCTCCCATAGAGTTTCAGTGTCAATACACCTTATCTAGCCCATTAGGGTTTGAATTTAAGGCACAATAACACATTCTTGTTGAGGACAGGGCTTGGGTGAGGAGTATCATCCTTTAATCACTTGGTATAACTGTTGCAACACTTAATTTAGATTATTGCTTTCTCCCTCTATTCTTGCTATGCTTTTAAATCATCTCTTAATTTAGTTCTCTCCTTATGGTCACCTATGCTGTTCCCTTAAATGTCTCCTCAGTTTAATTATAGATCTGCTTGTTCTGTCTGTCTCTCTCACTTATATTATATTTTTTCTATTCGCTCATGCTATCAATTCATCTCCCCCCCCCCCCCCTTATGATCTTATACTGTCTCTTTGTTTGCTTCTTGAACCTTCACTATTACAACTTCCCTCACCAATGTGCTATTTATTCTCTCTGTTCACCTCTATAGCTTCTCACCTGATCTGTCGTACTTTCTGCTTTTTGTACGTTATCCAGTTGTCTCACGTTGTCCCCTTTTACTTCTTTTCCTCAACGCAGGCTCTAATACGGCTATCACTTATGTCCTACTCATTCACTTTTTTCTTCTAGTGTTTATAGCGCTCAAATTGTTCTGTGCCGACACACTGAAGTGAATGGGGAATGTGTATCCTGTCATGTGGGAACACTCACACTGCATGTAGAATTTTCCGGGCAAAAGCACTCCCACATCACTCTTGAGTTAGCTTCCCCGATGATTTTAATGTATCAAGCAAGGTGCAATTTTTTTAACACTATAAAACGCTAGCACCTTTTGTTCCAGGTAAAAAAAAGTGCTATCGTTCAAAACACCTGCATGACACCACCCTTAACTTGTAAGTCCATAGAAAAGAGCTGAACAGATACATTTCTAACTAGTAAAACCTGTGGAAATACTAGAGAAGGTTTTGAAATGTGTTATATTAAGATAAAATACAAACATTCTTGACAGGAAATACATAATATATGAAGTGAAAAATAAAAATTTGAAACAGAAGTACCTTTATGCTTACAAATATGAATTCGTACATAAATAAAAGAGGATCTCTGGCTACGCAATCTATACATAGCAGACTTCCAGTGCTGCCTTTCTGTCACTCAAATAGAAACTATACCTGTCAAAATGATTCCGTGGAACAAGGCTGAAGAATAACCATATTAAATAAATGGAGACAGTCATTATAAATGTTATGAACAGGCTTTTATACCAAGCTTGCTTCTAGCCGTGTAAGGCTGGGTACACACTACAGGTTATTCCCCCTATCGTGCCAATCACACGATAATCAACTGTTTGGTCCCATATTGCATACTGTCTATGCTCCCACAATCATGTTTCATTATTCCAAAGCACAACATAGTTTCATTTGCTTTTATAAAACTAAAAATCTCTATAAAACGATGGAACGATGTTGGGCAAATTCTGAAGTATGTATGCACTCACAACCAGCAGTGTAGGCTGATCTCCATAGAGTTTACAGAGTCACAATCATCTCAGCAGATTGTTATGACAGATTAAGAGCACAGACCTGAAGGGAAATCTTGTAAAACGTGTATAGTGTGTACACATGATTCGGCAAACTGATCGGGACTTTCAGTCGTTGGTAAAATAATTAACAATAGCGCATCAGTAAATATTTTCTATAGTGTGTACCCAGCCTAAGAATTTAAACCTGTTAGCATTGTGGGCTAGTAAAGATTTGTTTTTAAGTATAGTCTAAATGCAAAGCAAAATCTATTTTAGCTGTGTTTTATTAGAAATAGATGTATTACCTTATTTTCTTCACCTTGCCTCATTCTCCCAGGACTAGCAGGCACTGATGGTCTTTTGCGTCCCTTTTCTTGCTGAAAAAGCTCTTGCAATCTGTATATTAAAAATGTATTTATTATGGTTTGGGTTCATGAACAATCAATATAATTAATCAGAACCAATGAATATAAGCACTTTATGTAACAGATATTTATGCACTTAAATAACAGAAGATCATTATTGCTCAAATGTAAAATAGTGTGTACAGAGAAAAAAAAAACAAGCTTTACTGTTATATGTGCCAGCTTATATACTTAAAAAACAAGGTGACTTTAAAGAGCAGCACTGTAGATGTTTCATTTGTGTACATCTCCTAGTACTAGCACAAAGTAGGCCAGGTTTGCGCCTAGTCTGAAAATGATGTAAGTGCGGATTTCTTCAGGATATTATATGTATATAAAAGCTTTTAGCATCAACCAGCAATACAACAATATTATGCACAACTCTCTCAGTAAGTTGAAATGGGAGATGTGGGGATATCGGAAGAGGATGATTGGTAGGAGGCACCAAGCCGATTTCTTATTACCCTTAACATCTAATCCAACTGTATACAAGGAATACAATTTTTTTCATGAAACAAATGGGTGTGCCAACCATTTATTTACAAGACAGTATTCAAAGTTAAAAAAAAACTGATAACCTGGCATCAGGCCTCCCATTCACCTCTTACCATGACTTAATAATGATAAATATACTACTCTGCTCCAAAAGAAACGCACTCTTAATTTTGGAAGTGCTGGCTGGATTGTTTACTGGCACCTAACACTCATTGCCCTTTAGTATGTATTCCATCTAGCAATCTCAATGTTACAGAGAGGAACTGGTGGTACCAGACCTATGAAAATACATACATTGCCGCTTTGTTATATTGGTAATACACAAATGTGCCTGTACTCAAACTGTGGCTTCATCTTCTACTCTTTTGATTCAAGATTTAGATTTGTCCTAACTTGAAAGTGCTTATGTGGTAAAAGGCAACTCCTGGACATGTATGCGTCAACTGATGCATTCTATTTAGCTGTAATGCAGCACTTTTTGCCTTGGATGTATTATCGTGGTGTGTGCACATGTACTATCATACAATTTTGTTGCTGTACTGAGCTACAGTGTTTGCTAAATGAACTGAAACTACCAGCATAAAAAAGGGTTGGGGAGAAGTGAGGGAATTTCAAGAAATGTGAATAGATCTTCTGGACGTGTGTGCTCCTGTTTTCACAACCGATAAAGCATGAAAACCATTCAAAATGATGCAGAAATGTCAAATATAGTTCATATAAAAATGTCATTATTGGTCACAGAAGAAAAATGTGAGGTGCTGTAGAGACATTCTTGTCTCATTAGAGATCTCTCAGCAAGACAGCAAGTGGAACGTAAATTCTATGAAAGGAGCATAGTTAGTTTCTCTCCTGAGCATGCGCCACTCAGAAGAGGCTCTTTTCAGAACAGAGCAGGGTTGTAGCCTCGGCAGGTGATGTGGGGACACATCAGAAGGGAATGGGAACCGGCATCCAGGGCCCTAAAGAGGCCGCAATCACCTGCACCCACAGATGTTCCGCTACTGGCTTTAGCAAACTTAAGGTTAAACTGTTGTACTTTTTCACACAAATTATGGGACCATTGTGTTATAATGTAAGGCGCAATCTAATTTGGAAACCAATTTTTACAGTAAATACAGTTCTATTGAATTCTATCGGCTCGTTTTGCCAACTTGAAAATAATGGCATCATTTAAACATTAGTAGTATCCCATGAAAATACAAATCCCACTTTTTCAGTATTATTTCTGAACTGCACTATGTGTTGCACCACTGACATCTAGTGATTCAAACTGAAACTGCAGTTAGGTAATTGATTAAAGAGAAATGGTACACACTCAACAACAAAAATATCCAAAATAAAGCTTATGGGAAAATATAGTAATCTAGTTAGATTTGTTTAGCAGTTTAAAATCAATCAAAATTGTGAACTCATTAATCGAGCTCTCCATTCTAGTAACTCGCAACTTCTTCCTTAAATGAGTTTACTCTAAATATCATAGCTTTCTCCATTCATTTCAATGAAGATGTGCACATTTAGAAACCCCATTGAAATAAATGAGTTCCACAGCACTGTTAACAGATTTTTTTCACACTTCGATCACACATCAATAGAGACAAGTTGAATGTCTATTGAAGTAGGCAGTCCCAATCACAATGGTGGGGAAACGCTTATGATTGGCTGGTGGCTATAGGAAAGCCCTGGGACTTTCTGATATGATTATTTAGTGGCCAGCAGCACCAGTATGCAGTCACTTCTCTTTTTCTTTCCCTCATTAGACTACCACAGAAAAGGACTCAAGAAACAAAGTTTATTTTCTTAAATATTTAACAATTTAAACTTGTAAACAATGGGTTTTGGAGTGTTTTATTCATTTAAAAAATATAAAAATAATAACGGTGTTTTTTGCAAAAATATTTTTAGTATTTTAGTGTAATTGATTTTTTATTTTATTTTTTTAAATCTCTTCTCCCCCACAGAGATACTGGGACTACTTGACGGATTTAGGAAGGAATTGGGTTACCAAAGTTTTAAATGATTTATTTACTAGCTGAGCATTACAATTTATTTAAATGGTCCATTCATTTCAATAGAGTTTATTTAACATATAGAAATCCTATTGAAATGAATATGAAGAGCTACGCCCATTCATAAGATTGAGTTTTGGAGGGGTTTTTTTTGTTGATTGTTTTTGTTTTATTTCCAATTTTACTTATCTAACTGGTTTAGGGTTAAGAAGAAAAAAAAAAAAAAAAAAAAGGCTGAAGCCTGCGAGTCCATTTTTTAAATTCTCATGAACAGTCGTTTGCATTGAAAAATATCGAATGGGAAATATTGTAGAGATTGAAGTTTCCCAATGCCTGCCAATTTCCCTCGCAGTCTGAAAAAATTATGATTTCTATGGTGACATCCCCTTAACAGATTTTCCACTTTATGTGTAGAAACAAAAGGAGGGGACATAGAGTTGGATTATACATACAAAAACCTGAGAAACAATGGCATTTCTGAGACCCAATTCATTTTGAAAGTGTTCTATGGTGGAATGCCTGTTAGTGAAGACAAAACACACACAGAGGTGGATCACCTCACACAAGCTGTTTGTTTTGTTCCAAAGTAAAACTTTTGTAAGGAATATCCAACTTTTTTTAAAGGAATATTTGCAGTCATGTCAGCAGAGCGCAATAAGCACAAACTCCTGTATACATTATATATCTTTAATGCATGTTTGAGTCTTCCCCCACCTCAAAGCATTTTCCAGTGATCCCACTGGCCACTTAATACCTCTAGATCCTGGTCCAAGAAATAAATAAATCAAGCCGCGGCTGCAGGTGGCCTATTTACCATCAGGGAGCCTCAAACTCTCCTGCCCCAACTCTGCCCAGCAAGCTTGGCTTCCCCACTCTAACCCCAGAGTTATAGTGCAGTTTTGAGTGGCTTAAATGACAACTTCCTATAGGAGCAAATTGAAACTTAGCCCAAATACAGTAGGTTACATAGGTCATACCAATAATCACCATGAATACAATATAATTTATCTACCGCTAAACTTTCACTAGAATCTGACTCATAATTTGTGGAGTAACAAGTGAACCAGACACAAATTTATTCTTCTCTGCAATCTAGATTTAAATTCATATTAATTTTAGTGGTTTCCCCCTATCCCGGGGGGAGTGGGGGCAAATTCACCAATATTTAAATATCTACCTGCATCAAAAGCTTACTGGGATGCAGAGTGTATCTTGTTAATGATTAGTCAAGACAGTTGCAGCATCTCCTAACCAAGCTGCAACCTGGAAACGGATTTTAAAACCTTATGGGCTCTAGCCAACTGGCTGTAGTGCTACTGAGCCTTTAGGCCCTGTCAGCTACAGAAGAGGCATTGTTGTTCAAGATCTCGTTGACTATAAGAAAGAAGCATATAGACAGTTGAATGATACTTCTATCTATAGAGTCCTTGCAACACTCCCACCTCAGAGTTTCGAAAAGAAATTAAAATAATACAGCATTTAGTAAGCGGGTTCATACAAAAGAAGAATACAAGTTTCTGTTTCCTCCACATCCAGCTATGCCAATCTATCATCACTTGGAAACATTACACAAGAGCACAGTTACACCTCCAGATAGACCCATTATATCGGGCATTGGGTCTCTCGAGTCATCACTTTCTTTTTACATTGACAATTTTTACAGTCACGTGTGGTGAAACTTAAGTCTTATATTCATGAATCAACATTTCTTTTGAATTTACTTAGTGAGGTAGAATGGAAGAAACATTATGCCTTCCTTACTCTCGATGTGGAATCTATATATAGCAATATACCACATGACAGAGGTATGAAGATAATAGAGAAAATACTACTAAGAGATCTGCATATGTCTGAGAACCACCAAGGGTTAATTGTGAAATCCATTCAGTTCATCTTATATTGTTATTTTATGTTTGACCACAAATACTTTTCGCAGGTAATGGGAACAGCCATGGGGACTCTGTTCGCCCTGAATTATGCGAACCTATACATGGGTGGATTTGAGAAAACCCATGTGTGGGGGGTGAGTTTAGTGCTGACCTGGTCCTCTATGGCCGATATATAGACGAGGTAGTGATACAGTAGGTATACAATACAAGGTGGTGATAGGTATAAAAAAAAAATTGTGAACATAGAAGATTTTCTGGATACATCCGTTAAATTCACTGAGTCCAGGAGGACTAACTGAAGTACCGTATTAGAATTAAATTAAGTACTCTCCTGAAAAATGTCTACAGGCTGCAAAATAACTATATTTTTAGGATTTTTTACGTTTTGTTTTTGTTCTATATATTATAGTCCTTTTTGGGGTTTAGTCTCCATTGTATAGTTGTAATGAAATAAATTTGTTAGATAATCAATAGTGCTGTTTGACTATTTAGTATTTATTTGCTTTTATTGTATATGGATATTATTGGTTTATATCATTATTTTACTGAGGTCGATTTAAGTGTGGACTTTAGGGTAGAGAAGGAGATGAACTTTTCTCGTTTGTGAACAAAAGGTTGAATTAAGATCGTTAGGATCACAGATCTATTGGTTTATTAATCGCATTCTTTTTATAATATATCCATAGGATGTTGATAATACAAAAGTATATATTTTTTTATATGCCACCGATTCAGTAAGAAAAGATTATGTATTCAGATTATGATGAGATCGTGAAATGCTATTAATTTTAGTAAAGATTTTGTGTGTGAAATATATATTTTGTAAATATTGATAATCAATGGAGGCAGACCTTTAAAAAGGGTGCAGATAAAAGTCTATATAACTCTGATGAAATCATAAGAATACGAAGAAATGTGTAAGATTAATGACACTTACGGACATCTAAAGCTACCATATCCTACACACATAGCCTGTTATTGGATTGTGTTTCACACCACCCTTAAAAATCCGGTGCACCTATAGCAATCTGGAGCACAGAGAGAAGTGACAATTGGTGCTATTAGACAGCTAACAACTTGGACACACTGCAGGTTGGAACTAGAGAGCAAAGCCTGGGAGATACAAATCCCCTAGTCATTCTGACAGGGAGCAGTATAGTAGCCTCTATTCTAGTGCCATTCAATTGCTTATTTGCGGCTTATCTCCGTTGACATACTGTTTACTGCAATCATAACATACAGGGGGTACATATTATCCTTCCGACTGGATTAGGTATGAATTTAATTCCTTTTACACAAGGATATTTTATGCCTATTATGACAGTCTGATAGTCTTATATGAAACAACTCACAGTATCTGACTAACTATATTAAACCATATGGCCCTTGCCAACAAGGCATTCATATCAGCTTTCCTCTCAGAAACAAGAGATAGCAGATGAGCCATTCAGGACGATGTTCAAAAAGCTGTAGTGGGTCTGAAAGTCAAGGCCACTGAATTAAGCACCTGTGCTGTCCCTTAAGAGAAAACAATAAGAGATAATCCATAATTAACAATCTTCAGTGCAGGACATCTAGAAGCTACAAATGATTTCCTATTACTGGCTGACAAGCAGGACGATCTGGACAAGAGAGGTCGGGAAAATAACTTAGGCATTTGCAACATCCTGGAAGCGATCAAGATGTCTCACCTATAAAAGTACCGTCTTCGCCAGATACTAGCACCTTCAAAAATGTATGACATGTTCGTCTTTGACAGGGCAAACCAGGTCCTCTGTCATAGTACTCTTCCTCCCAGAGAGATATCATCATCATCATCATCATCATTTATATAGCGCCACACGTTGTGAATAACTGTTTATCAGCCTCCTAAAGTTATCCTTACAGGAGGACTGTACAAACTGGCAAGTATAACTCTCACCAACCACAATGGTGACCCAGTTTGGTCTGCCAAGTTTCTACAATGAAATAGTAGAATTCAGATATGCCTATAACCACGTCTGTCTCTTCTAAAATCAGGCCCTTGAGGCCAGGATTATCACACCAAAAGGCAGGAAAGACCATACTAACTGCAGCCACTACATACCCATCTCACTGTTGAATGCGGACATTAAGATTTATGCCAAATACAGCTGAACACAATCTTACCCCAACTGGGTCATTATGACCAAGTTGGCTACGTACTCAGATGTCAGACACGTAACAAAGCATAAAAACTCTATCAGTATGGTTATTTTCATAGGGGTATACAAACACTACATTACAATTCAGAGTATAAGTAAAATATATCTGTTCAGATACCCTTGATATAATACATGACACTACACAGCGGTGCTCTCGCTCACATCTGATCTATGCACTAACTATTGAACTCCTGGCAGCCCAGACAACTCTCTGTGGACATCAACATAAGGATCAATTAGCTAGAAGTTAAATTATTCCAAGGGAAGCCCTTCTCCTCCTTGTGTCAACCACACCTTCCTAGCACTTCTACATGCCAACTTCACATTTTCTTCTAATCACAGTAAGCTAAAATACCCAGGAACAAACATCACTCGTCGATCTGTGTACCTGAATCAACACCAGCCAAGGTACACATGGTTCACACAATTTGTTTGGAAGAACAAAACTTCTAGAACAAGCACTCTAACCTTTGATTGCCAATTACTATTGGGGGAAATGGATTTGCAGACATTAGCCTATGTTAGCTACCCTCTTATCAGAGTCAGATGGTAGAATGGTTTGCCTCTTAAGCAAACCTTAAGGTGGATTAAATTAAAGACATTCTTTTGTGAAATTATTATATAAATAAGTTGATATTAGTCCTTTCTTATGCTGTCATCAAATGTTCCTGTCAGATATTAGATTACAGTAAGCTCCACTTCAATCTCTCTTACCTTTCCTAACCCCACTCCTCTAATTGACAAGCTTAGATTAACTCTGGGTCGGGCATTTGATGAACTCCCTTACAATTTCCAGACACATCTCAATTTGAGGCAAATTGTCTTCACATGTTTAACAAAAAGCATGATCTCAGACATTTATAAATCTACTCTTTATGGCCAAGTAATCCTCTATTTCTAAACATAAGGTTAATTTGGAGGTGGATCTGGACAAACCACCAGAGGAGAAAGGCTGGGTCACAATTTGTGAAAAAATTACATTGATTTCACCGGCTATGGAAAAGATCATGGCTTAAATGAGAGGTCTCACAAATTCACTCAAACGTGGTACTTGTGGTACTCTATAACAAACCCACTTCTCAGAAAAACTCCCCCAGGGCTTTCAGCCTACTGATATAACAGCCAACAATTAACATTTGACTCAATTTCTATCAACCACAGAAAGGCACCAAACCACACGAGCTCCAAAATTCATGCCCCACCCATTTCCCCCTAACCATCATATCTGTCCTTTTCTTTGCTCCTTCCTCCCCAAATAAATTAACTTTCCAAGATTCATTATGTTCGATTAACAGTTAATTACAGTAATGCTTTGGATTTCTCTGTAAGTAAGCAGATTCTAAATTAGCCTGAATTGTATGATCATTGGTCAGTTATGGTGTACTACAGTTTCTCATCATTCTGGTGTTCATATAGTTTCTATATATAAAATTAAAATAAAATGATGAAAAGAAAGAAAGTCATACTATACCTATATACTGTAAAAGAAAAAAACATTAAGTATAAAAAATAGTTTTACTTTAGAAATATTATCCTGTTAGTAGGCAGATAGGGGTGAATTGTGTGTGTCAAAATTGTTTTATGTAGTATCTTCTACATACACTATCCTCTTAAACAAGAGAATTCCCTTAACCATTTATTCACTGGATGAATCACCCTATATAAATGTAAGAGTACTAAATATTTAAGATAACATTTATAACATTCTAGAGTTTCAATATTCAAGGCATAGTCATAAAATCTCTGCAAAACATATGCACAATGTTTTATGTTTGCTTTAATTGTAAAGCATCAAAAGTGTGTGTGAAGGTTAAGTTTATGCACAATACTGTAGTTATATTACTCGATCACTGAACTCTCATCTTTTGTGCAGATTTACAAATAAACTACTACATTGTATTGAAAAATAAAATCTCTGGTATCCATGCTCTTAAAACGGTTTTGACATTTGCAAGAAAACAGTAGTAGTTGAAAATGGAAACATTTACACAAAGCTCCAAGACGGACAACAAGACTAAATTTTAAGAAATTAGACAAAAGTGAAGCGCTTTCTATTTTTCTGGACGTAAAGAGCCATTTACCTGCTCTTAATACCTTTACTGCTAGACAACACATATATTGATCGGAATATAAAGAGGTTTAACTGCTTTTCAACTGTACTACATAGAGTCAATAATTACAAATTAATTAATGCAAGCTTTGTAATAACAATCTGACTGCATTAACCTGTTGTTCCAGCCTTGCAGCATTTCACATAAGGATTGCTTCTTGACTATTATTGATTCAAAGACAGACTGAAGTTGCTGAGAAGTATCCATGTTTGAGGAGAGCATCCTGGCCTGAAGTTTTTCAATCCAGTTCCGAAAGTCAACCTCCTCCATCTTATAAAATAAACAAATCAAATTACTGGAGGAGAGACGAGCATAAGCAGTATTAATGAATTCCGCGTCACATAATAGTGATTCAAGCCGCCTGCCATCACCAAGATTAAAGCTCTACAAGGATGCAATTAAGCAAATTGCTGAACCAGTTTGCATAGTGAATACTTAAGCATCTCTAGGAGTCAAGTTTTCAAAAATTAACATTAATATTAATCTACCAATTATCCTTTCCTTTCAATACCTAAGTCTACTGTAGCAGGGGCCACTTGTAGAATATCTGTCTAATTTACATATAGTTAAAGTGACAGATTAAATAGATTTATGTACTGTAGCTAAATTGTTACCAGGTTATATATCTGTTTTTTGATATACCATTTAATTAGAAAAATGTTAAACAAAAGAGGACATGTCCACCTAATGCTTATCATACAGGTAACACTTACAAATAAAATTAGGCCCAAGGATAAAAACAGATGCACCCCTTACAGTATATAAAATAATGTTGTAAAACATATTTCAACAATACACAAGTTATTACAAATGTGATCAGTGCAGTTCTCTGCCAACGCTGTAAGTTTTCAGGGATGATGCTGTTTGCTGTGTACCAGCCTTGGTGTTTAGCATTATTCAAACTTTGATCACTTCAATACACACAGAGCTGATGCATACCACCCAACTGTCCGGATTTCAGTGCGGCAGTTGTGATATTCCGCTTTCCCACCTGGGGACATTTTATTCATGCAGGTGGGAATGTTGGGGGAAGGGAGGTATCTAATGGGAAGCCCTCGGGGGCGTGTCCACACCCCGTCCCACTGCCGGGACAGGCATGCTGGGAGGTATATACTGGCGGCCTATTACAGTCTGATCAAAGGAGTTTTCACTTACTGCACTAGACATTCATCTTCTGATTACATACATGATTGAGGGTTTTTATTATTTTTATAATAAGAAAGCAGCAGTGCAATATTACAGTAAATTACATTAAGATTGGTAGTACCATACCCTTAATATTCTAATTCATACTTGCCAACTCTTCTGGAATGTCAGGGAGACTCTCTGAAATAGGGGTGATCTCCCTCACTCTCTGAAGAGTCTGGCATCCTACCTGATGCTGAGCCAGTACAAGACGTGGTTGGCTTCGCCATATGTGGCATGATGACACAGTTCAGAAATTGTGTCCTATGTCCATGTATTGATGCCTATGGAGGTGGACATTTTCATGGAGACCAAGATTTAATCAAAGACTGACAGATAAGACAATATGACTTCAGTAATGGAGACAGAAATGTAAAAGACACTTCAGTCTCTAGAGATTCATTAGTTGCTTTTCTTTAACACATAGTTGCCTACTCTCCCGGGAATGTCCGGGAGACTCCCGCATTTCTGGGAGACCTCCCGGGAGAGCAGGGCAACCTCCCAGTTCTCGCCTACGCAATAGATAAGTGGCAGGGGGTGGGGCTTAATTATGCAAATGTTGTGTCATCTTAGCCCTGCCCCCTGCTGTAATTGGCCAAAATTGTGACAATCTTTTAGGGTGCGGGGCCAAAATGATGTGATTCCTCAAACCCCGCCCACCTCCCCCGAGATCTCCCTGAAGCCAACGAGGAAAAGTTGGCAAGTATGTTCTAATTATATTTTAACAATATCCCTTTATATTCTACAAATCCTGCATTTCTGACTTAATAGTCCAATATAAAACAATAAAATAATTTTCTTCAGTTATTTTATTACCTCTTTCTTGGCAAACAGATCTTCCATCTTTTCCTCTCTTGTTTTGTTAAACGTATCTGTCTTTAGGGATGTGAGCCGGTCATCCACCGCTAAATATACCTGAGTCACTCTGCCGAAAATTAGGAAAAAAAATAGACAATGTGAACAACAGCCTCTGTGTTAAAAGGGCAATTCATTTAAATGTGTCCATAAAAAACAAATTACAATTTGATGAGAATCTATAGTAGACTATAACTCACCATAAACTGCCATAGTGTATAAATATGTTCAGCATGCAGTCTGCTGTTTCACTTTGCGGACCGTTACCATCTTTGGAAGGCAGAGCTTCAGAGCTTCTCAATGAAAACCTAAATCTGAGTGACACTTTGCCATTTCCCAGTACAGGAATACATTGTACAGATTGTATTATGCAATTTGCCCTCTCGCCACCCACCAAATCCAGCTGATTTTCGTTATAACAGGGATACCATGAGAATAAGGTTCAATGCCATAGTGAAAAACAGTCCCAAGCTGGTGTTTCTATGGGAGACAGAGCTACAAAAAATAGGGTGTATCCCCCAGAGACAACAAGCCTTGCACTGAAAAGTGCTGGGACTCTTCCCAACACATCTAGGCAGCAGGGTAATGTACAAGTTTGGCAAACTTGATACCCCAGTGGTCCCATTATAGGGGACACAGGTCTCCAAGGCATCTATCCAATATACCAAAAGGAAAAAAATAAGTAAGCACATATGCAATTTTAAAATTAATTTTAATTGAATAAAACTCTTCCTAAACCCAGACTTACCACTTTATTATATAAACATAATGACAACATTATTTTCAGCCTTGAACAGCCATAGTCCACATGGGAGAGGGTGTGGGGAGTACCAATAAAAAACACCACATATGCCCACTAGTGCAGCCGCCAGAAATGATCAAAACAGGAAATCCCATGGATCTCCCCTTTCATTTGTTTGTCAATCCCAAGCAGTTACTTACACTGACTGGCTTCTGCTGGGAGACACACACTGAGTGATCTCTTTTTTTAGCGATTTAGTGAATAACTACAAGACATGTGATTTGCTTTAGTTTTTTTGCGACTTTATTGTGTGGGGGAGGTGGGAATCAGGGAAATCTATTACACTCTGCTTTTTAGGAAAGTCATGGTGTCATGTGCAAGCTAATGTTTAGGCATAAATCTGCAAATATATGTTTGTGTATTACTTCCTAGAAATAGTGTGACCTGGTGCTCTTAGAAGCTGTTAGATCAATGGGTTTTGTGGATGTTAAACCACCCAGGGGGGCTGGTAGATAAGGATAGCACCTTATACCATTTATGGCAGGATGGCAAATGTGAATGCCTTTGAGGAGATCTCTTGCAAGACAATGAAATCTCACACATGTTTGGGAGGCCCCAGACAGGCCGACTGCAGAGACTGGGTTGTATGTTAATGACAGATTCAAGCTGAATAAGGGCACAGGAAAAGATCATATCATTTTCTCCAATATCATACATACCAGAGGCATGTGTGGTATGCAGATGAAGGGAAACTTAGGACCTGTTGTGTGAAGGTAAAATCATGTTCGTAAACCATACTGTTGAAAAGTTAGGACGGTGTAAAGAAAACTTGACTTAGAGGTATTCAAACAGCAAAGTCATAAGACCCTAATTTGCATTCTCCCCTCCTGTTGGTTCTGACCTCACAGGGAAGGGGGCTGGGGGGCCCTGTAGCTTGACTTTAAAACTGTATTGAAAATGTAACCCTGGGTTCTTCTTCTGAGGGAGTTTAATTGAAGAGGTTCCATTTTTTCCTGCTCCTCCCGGCCCCACAAACTTGATTCTAAGTGAGGTATCAATTCTGTGTTTTATCCTTTTTATTTTATAAGAAACAATTGCACTCTATTTGTATGTCATTTTATTATCTTTTTATCTTAAGCATTGTGGATGTATTTTCCATATTAAATTACACTTAATAAGTTCTAGTCTCTGTGTTCTTATGAATTCACGCGACAGTTTGGTCCAGACGCTACCTAATTGAAACGGTGCAAACCTTGTGGTTTAAGTGAACTCTGATTAAAGTAAATTGTGTTGGATTAATGCTAGGGAGAACCGAAGGCTTCCTAAATAAGAGTGTCAGCTCTTATCCGAAACAACCTTGGTGGTGGTAATTAGTATCGCAAAGCTAGTGTGTGGCATAGATAGGGAAGGATTTAATCATTTTAGACAGACCAGGTGGTTGTCTTTGTGGTTGACCCTGTGTCACGTAAGCGTCACGCAGACTCAGGTGAGTGCTGTTCGTGACAAATTGGTGGCAAGCTTGTGGGATATATTTTTAATTATTTTTTTTAAGAACTTAAGTGAATTAGGGTTGTGTGATCCCTGAGAGAGGAAATACAGACTAATTCACCAGAGACTAAACTCAATGCTTAAAACATTATAAGACATACAGCAATTGTTTCTTTCCCTCCCCTTCTCTTTTTTTTTCTTATCTTTTTTTATTTGGCATTAAACTGAGGAAATGGCTGCTGCATATAAACGTTTGACAAAGGAGGCGCTGATTTCAGATTGTGAGGATGCAGTAATTCCCACCAGTGGCAAAAGTAAGGAGCAATTGATTGAAGCTCTTGTACAGAGGGATGAACATCAACTCACAGTTGTGTCCGAGGAAGAGCATAGCCAGGACTCAGGAGCGGACCTGACTGTGGATATTCCTCAAAACCAGGGACGGTTAATTTCGGATGATTCTAATGGTTCATGTGTGGACACTGCTATGGACGTTTATATGCAAACCGCCCTGAAATATTTGGGCCCAGCGGACATTACAACTAAAATGCAACTTATACAGCAGTTCCAGGAGAAGGAAGCTGCTGACCGTCAGGAGAGAGAGAGACACGCTGCTATGGAGGCAGCAGAGAGGCGCGCTGCTATGGAGGCAGCAGAGAGGCGCGCTGCTATGGAGGCAGCGGAGCGCCAAGCAGAGCGACAGGCAGAAAGAGAATCTGCTGAGCGAGAGGCGGATAGGAGATATGAGCTGGAGCTTGCCAAGCTCAAACGCCAGCTAGAAGCCAAAGACACTGGTATTAGCAGACCCCGTCCTGAGAATTTCCCTGTATTGGAAAAAGACGGGGATGTAGATGCTTTTTTGCGAGGGTTTGAAAAGACTTGCCGACAGTATGGACTGGCCAAAGATCAGTGGGCACAATATCTAACCCCTGGTTTGCGAGGTAAAGCATTAGAGGCCTTTGCAGATCTTCCACCTGAGATGGACGGAAATTATGAGGCAATCAAAAGTGCCCTGTTGCAACGTTTTAACATCACCCCAGAGGCGCATAGGCAGAAATTCAGAGATTTAAAACGCAGTGCCTCTGACACATATTCAGGACTTGTGGCCCAGCTGTGTGCTTCCTTCAAACAGTGGGTTGGAGGGCTACAGATCACCACCTTTGATGCTCTGCAAGATTTGATGATCCAGGAGCAGTTTCTGACTTTGTGCCCAGCTGATGTGAAGGAATG
The DNA here is from genome assembly GCF_038048845.1 of Mixophyes fleayi. Classification (NCBI taxonomy): domain Eukaryota; kingdom Metazoa; phylum Chordata; class Amphibia; order Anura; family Limnodynastidae; genus Mixophyes; species Mixophyes fleayi. The sequence goes on along the minus strand of NC_134408.1, from coordinate 104,125,242 downwards.
GGTAGTGGATCGTGACCCTACATCATCTGCGGAAGCAGCTAGACTGGCTGACAAGTACACTGTCACCCGGGCACCTGCAGCTAAAAGAGGAACTTTTGTGCCAGGGCAGTCGGCCTGGAAAGGGGGCCGGCCAGGAGGATCAACGCCACCCCCCTCAACGCCATCACCCACTGTTTCTTCATCTTTTGGGAGGGTTGGGGTAAAGCCTGCTGTGGGAGACACCCGCAGGTGTTTTGTGTGCAACCAGGTGGGGCACATTAGTACCGCTTGTCCAGAGAAGACCAGTTCACCCTCCGCTGGGGGGGTACCTTCCCTGCAATCTTCACCAGCTGTCCTGTGTGTTGCGGGACCAGAAGGGGGCCGGAAGGACAACCTACAAACAGTCACTGTGGGTGACAAGGTAACTGTGGGGTTAAGAGACACTGGTGCGGATGTTACATTAGTTCATTCAGAACTGATAGGGTTAGAGGACTTCATTCCAGGAAAATGTATTTCTGTGAAAGGGGTTGGTGGAATTCACCTAACTGTACCTGTAGCCAAAGTCTACCTTGATTGGGGTGCTGGAAGAGGTATAAGGGATGTCGGGGTCTCGGATAATATGCCTATAGATGTGTTACTGGGGACAGATTTAGGAAGAATGTTGTCTCAGTATGTCTGTAATGACGATGTCAATGCCACCCCTGTTACTGTGTCAGAATCAACTGAAAGTACCAAAGTTTGTTCCCAGGTAGCAGGAGGTGACAAGGAAAAGGTCTGTTCAATTGCACCTGAAAGGTGTAAACCAGGATGTGACAGGGACAGGGAATGTCTTATTATACCTTATGTAGGTAATGATGCTAATGTCACTGTGTTAGAATCAGCTAAGAATACCAACGTTTGTTCCCAGGCAGCAGGGTGTGACAGGGAACGGAAATGCCATATTATACCTGAAGTGTGTAATGATTTTAATGCCGCCCATGTTACAGTACCAGAACCTGCTGAGAGTAACCATGTTTTTTCCCAGGCACCAGGAGGTGACAAGGAAAGAGAATGTATTATTGTACCTAATGCGAATAATGAGGATAATGCCAATAACAGTATTGTGTTAGAATCCAAACCTGTCTTCACACTGACATCTTGTCATGGGATAGGGACAGCGGACATTGTTATTGCAGAAATTGGCATTAATACTGGTGTAAATATTATGCTTACTAGAAATGGGTCAGATGCCCATGTGATTACTTCTGTTGTGCTAGAGAAAGACAATGTTTCTACCCAGGTAATATGCCCAGAAGATGCTGTACAAGGTAACTGGGAGGGCGGGCAGAGTGAAGATGTATATTCTGTGCCTAAACCAGCTGCACACAGAGCTGGTGAGCATGGGGGGGAGACACCTAGTCCTGACCAACGGGAAATAGCGAGTGACAGCAATCCTTACCTTGCTGCTGGGACCTGTAGTTCGAATGTTCACCACTCAGATCTACATCTGAGTTCTGACCATTCATCTGAGTTTTCTATAGAGACAGGGGGGTCAGTGGCTAGCCCACTCTCACTTAGCCAGCCGTCTAACAGCTTAGAGGAGGTAGATGAGGGGCCCAAACTCCCTGTTACTCTACACCCCCAGATAGATGAGTCCAAGAGGGAGGGGAGCATCCTGTTCCGTAGCCCCCAAGATAAGAATTGCATAGTGTGTCCCCACCTAGAAGTGCAGTGTCAGGAATCCCAGGCCATTGTTCCCTCAGGCTTTAACTTAGAGGACATGAGAATTAGAGACAAAGTGCACACTGCAACAGGGTTGGTACATGAGAACATGACGCAGGCCCAGACAAGCCAGAAGCAGTGGTATGATCCCCCTGCCAGGATGATAGAGAGAAATTTTCATGATAATCTGTTGAAGGCTCCTAATGACAGTGATGCGTGTGCCCTGACAGTCTGTAGATTGCCAGATGAGGGGAAGAAGGACTTGCCATTGGATCTAGTAGCTGCAGCGCAAGGGATAGGACCCTTTAAGAATACAGAGGTTAGCCCACAGATATTGCCAGACCAGAATTCCCAGCAGTCTGAGATATGTAACCCCTTTTTAACCCTTCTCCCCAGAGAACCTATTGAGACCCGGCTAACAGCTATTCCATTTGAACCAGGTGGGATCTGTGGGAGATGGCTTGGGCTATGACCTGTCAGTCAATTCCCATGCCATCTCTTAAAAAGGGAAGGTGTCATGTGCAAGCTAATGTTTAGGCATAAATCTGCAAATATATGTTTGTGTATTACTTCCTAGAAATAGTGTGACCTGGTGCTCTTAGAAGCTGTTAGATCAATGGGTTTTGTGGATGTTAAACCACCCAGGGGGGCTGGTAGATAAGGATAGCACCTTATACCATTTATGGCAGGATGGCAAATGTGAATGCCTTTGAGGAGATCTCTTGCAAGACAATGAAATCTCACACATGTTTGGGAGGCCCCAGACAGGCCGACTGCAGAGACTGGGTTGTATGTTAATGACAGATTCAAGCTGAATAAGGGCACAGGAAAAGATCATATCATTTTCTCCAATATCATACATACCAGAGGCATGTGTGGTATGCAGATGAAGGGAAACTTAGGACCTGTTGTGTGAAGGTAAAATCATGTTCGTAAACCATACTGTTGAAAAGTTAGGACGGTGTAAAGAAAACTTGACTTAGAGGTATTCAAACAGCAAAGTCATAAGACCCTAATTTGCATTCTCCCCTCCTGTTGGTTCTGACCTCACAGGGAAGGGGGCTGGGGGGCCCTGTAGCTTGACTTTAAAACTGTATTGAAAATGTAACCCTGGGTTCTTCTTCTGAGGGAGTTTAATTGAAGAGGTTCCATTTTTTCCTGCTCCTCCCGGCCCCACAAACTTGATTCTAAGTGAGGTATCAATTCTGTGTTTTATCCTTTTTATTTTATAAGAAACAATTGCACTCTATTTGTATGTCATTTTATTATCTTTTTATCTTAAGCATTGTGGATGTATTTTCCATATTAAATTACACTTAATAAGTTCTAGTATCTGTGTTCTTATGAATTCACGCGACAGTTTGGTCCAGACGCTACCTAATTGAAACGGTGCAAACCTTGTGGTTTAAGTGAACTCTGATTAAAGTAAATTGTGTTGGATTAATGCTAGGGAGAACCGAAGGCTTCCTAAATAAGAGTGTCAGCTCTTATCCGAAACAACCTTGGTGGTGGTAATTAGTATCGCAAAGCTAGTGTGTGGCATAGATAGGGAAGGATTTAATCATTTTAGACAGACCAGGTGGTTGTCTTTGTGGTTGACCCTGTGTCACGTAAGCGTCACGCAGACTCAGGTGAGTGCTGTTCGTGACACATGGTAAAACTGAAGAATGCATTTTACCTTCACATATGAAACCTTAGATTCAGGTGTTCTTTAAATTTTCTAGTAGTCGGATGTCAGCAGGGCCGGATTAACCATAGGGCTAACTGGGCTACAGCCCAAGGGCCTATGGCATCCTGGGGGCCCTTGAAAGTGCTCAGCAGCAGTATTGATTGGTCGGGGGCGCCCCCGGCGCGATCAGTGCTGCTGAGCACTTTCACTGCGGTCCTTCTCCGGCGCGCTGTAGTCTCCTTACTGAGGAGATCTCGTGAGCCTCACTCTCACGAGATCTCCTCAGTAAAGAGCGTTCAGCGCGCCGGAAAAGGAGGTAAGTGCCGGGGGGGGGGGCGTGGGCAGCTCGGATCACGGAGGGGGGGGCCCTCACGGGGGAATGGATGCCCCCTTAGCCCAGGGGCCTCCATTCCCTTAATCCGGCCATGGATGTCAGCAAACAAAACTGATTTTATATTGCAGCGATAGAATCACTTATCGCTGTAAACTACTATTATATTCTCGTTGTGGCAGCTGGGCGATACTGGCCTGGAGCAGTAAGGGTTATCTAACCATGTCACTGGGCCAGTCTGAAGAGATATGCGCATGCATGACCAGACAGCTGGATCAGGCAAGTGCAGTGAAAGCTCATACTTGAAAAGATAAATATTTGTAAAAAACAAAAACAAAAAAACCCAACAGCCTCGAGACCCAGCAAATCTTACCGCCACTGCTATGGCCAGTTATGACCACCTTGAGTTATATATAGCAAGGCCTGTTTTTGCTGGAGAAAAGGGATTTTTGCCTTTTAATAAATAGGCCTTGTTCTTTTTATAGCTATACAAATATTAAGTGGCCAATAAAATAAAATAAAAGAGAAAATCAAAAAAAATATTTGACTGAAAATAGACCTCATACAGATCATCAACCGCAGGCGCTCTACAGCATTACAGCTATAATGCTTTCCCTAGATGCCGAAAAGACTTTTGACCGGATATCATGGAACTTTGTGTTCATGCTTTGAAGGCCTATGGTATTTCAGCAGAGTCCTTGACTGGCATTGTCGCTCTATATGCATCCCCCTCCGCAAGGGTTCTGTCTGACTCAATTTCGCTCTCCAATGAGACCAGAAAGGGTTGCCCTTTGTCTCTCCTGGTGTTTGCCCGCTTATTAAGCCTCTGGCTGCAATTATTAGACAGAATGACTGTGTGCGTGGACTGGGGGTGGAGCCTTGTGAATTTAAAATATCCTTTTTATTTGCCAATGAGGTTCTTTTGCCCCTTACGCACCCTCAGACTTATCTGCCATCTCTTTATCAGCTTATGGAAGAATATGATGCACTCTATGGCAATAAAATCAACTTTTCTAAATGTGAGGACATGCTGCTACATGATCCCTCCCTGCTGAAGGCACGGATCCAAATCAGTGTTTGCGATAAACTGGCAAAAGCACAAGATTAAATAACTTGGGATATTTATTTACTCTATGACCGTCTGTACCCAAAGAATTTGCTCCGAATCCTTGCCAGAATCAAATGGGATCTCCTCATCTGGAGGGAATATATCATTACGTGGCTAGGAAGGATTATTGCTATTAAGATGAACCCAATTCCTATACTTTACTTGTTCCAGTCTCTGCCAGTTAAGGTCCCAGATTTGTTAATTAAAGAGTTGCAATCCTCCTTTCAAAAATTCATCTGGAACGGTAAGACTCCCAAGATTCTCCCTAGAGGTCCTAAAGAAGCTCAGAATCCAAGAGGTGGGGATTTACAGATCTCAAGCTTTATTATTTTGAGTCTCACCTGAAGCAATTGGTAGCCACCTATGTCCCTTACCATAACATTGCTTGGGCTGATTTGGAAACCAACTTTTTGGAGTCCATTTTTGGCTTCAATTTGGGGGCCATCCCAGTGCCGACCAACCACCAATGGATACCTCACTCTCCTTCCTTAAATTTTGCTCATCTATTTTGGACTTTTGCAGGTCCAGACTTTAACTGTCCTCCCCTATTTCCCCCTTGGTGCTGTTATGGAACAACCCCAAATTTTTCTCATCTCACTTTACAAAGTGGATTCAAGCCAAGATCAGGGTGGCCCATGACCAGACCTCTAATATTACCTGTTTCAAACATTCAACATAAATATACTTGCTTCTACCCCATTTTCTTTGAATTTTTCCATATACGTCATATTCTCATGTCCTTTCCCTCGACTGATACCATATGGGCTCTTACCTTTTTTGAACAGCTATGAAATCCCCGCTCTCCAAGGGTATAATCTCTTCTCTCTATAACTTGTAGATTGAGATTACCTTTGACTCCCAGGGCAGTCATTAGCAGGATTGGGAAAGGAACCTGAGCCCTTCCCCAATAAGACTTCCCGGAAGGAGGATAGAGAGGGGATTGCCACTAGCTCTATTTCCATGCAAATTAAAGAAATAGCCTAAAAACTATACTATAGATGGCATTATACACCTGACAAACTCTCCAAAGTGTTTACTACATCCATTCAGAGATGCTGGCAGAACCATGGTCAGAGAGGTACGCTTCTCCACATATGGTGTACCTATTCACCCACAGTCCCCTTCTGGAATATGGTCCTTTCTGTTCTTAATTCCGTCTCTGAACGCCCATTATCCAAGGACCCCATGACCTTTCTCTTCTCTCACCCTATGCCCGAAGAGAGATCGCTACTTCTAATAAATTGATCTCTCATGTCCTTGCAGCGCCAAATCCATAATAGCCAACCATTGGAAAAAACCTGACTCGCTTACAATATTAGCTCTGGAATCTATAACTTACTACCTACATGACAAAGACCACAAGTTTCACCTTGTCTGGGCCCCCTGGTATCTTAGGGAAAGCCGTAATTCCTTTCCCACCTCTGCCCGCCCACTCTTTACTTCTATCATAGTTCGGGCTCTGAGTTGCCTCTGGTCCCTCCAGACTAGGCACCATATGTCTCGAAAACATGTGGCAAGATGTGTTATATTTGTTTCTTGTACATACCGCTATAGACCTGTCTCCCAGTGCCTAGCATTTTGTTTTCTTGAGTGCTTTGCACCTGTCCCCTGTCCACCCCCCTCTCCTTTCTGCCCACCCTCCCCCACTGCCCCCTTTTCCCCTTACTCTCCCTTTCATAAAATAAAAAAAAATTATATATATATATATATATATATATATATATATATATATATATATATATATATATATATATATATATATATATATAAAAAATTGTTGGTTTTTTTGAAGGAATTGATCTGAGTGTTTTCGGTTATCGCTTATTGGTTGCGTTTTCATCTGTTTCCTTTATTTATAAAGTGTTCAAAAAAAAAATGATATTGACATTGTGAATGTTGACAGACTGTAAAGTAGACAGTCACAATGCCAACAAAAAGCATTAATTTAAAACGGCAAGAGGTAACCTGACCTTTTTAACCCAGGATCCAGATTAAAATCAATGTCATAGTTTTAGTTCAGATCTTGCAACATTCAGAATGATGCCATATCTTGTCCTAAATTTCAACACACACATCACTCGCACTGTCTCAAGCTTTTGCATTGTGAAAGGATTTTAATAGCTAAGCAAGTCTGACAGGAAAAATCTGAGATACGCTAAGTCGCTAAAGGGATTAATGGGAATTGAAGAAACACACTGAATGATGAGCTCTGTGACCAAACTTACTTGCGTCATCACAGAAAAATCCAGGAATATTTTTTTATCCCTTAAAATTTACATTACAGAAAACAAAAGAGCAAAATGTAGTTTACAGATAACCATGCATCCTAAACAGAACAGGAAACCCTGATTTTTAGAGATTTTATTTGTTAACCTGTTCACTTTTGAGTTTTTGTATGGAAGTAGTGAGAAAAAGTAAGTTTCAATGTCCAGTTTAGGAAGAGAAAGTCTCATCATTTGAGATACCACCCACACACACAACATTCTTATAATTATATACACACATATACATAAACACATAGAAGATGGAGTGATACACAATATATAAAGTAGCTAAATTCTGAAGTAAACAAATACACCTACTTCTGCGAGAAGTCCTTTAAATCTTGCAAAATGGACACTTTTGCTGGGGTGTGCTGCTTGATATATATTTTAGGCATTGGTACACACACTTCAAGAAGTCTAATAGAGGAGTAACTAGACAATGGAGAAAACAATGTTAAACAAATAAAAATCTACATTCAATTTAGAAGACCTTTATAACAACTACAAATGAATAAACCAACTCAATATTTCTGGTCCATCAATTTGGTCCTCCCCTTGCTTTCTTTTTTGGTGGCGTTTTGGACACTACACACTGATCTTTTTGCACTATATAGCAATTTCTCTCTCTATTGTTCTGAGTTTTATTAAATATTTAAACATTACACTAAATTAAACATAAGTAAAATAGCTTATCTGAAATCTATAGGTTTTACAGTGTACAATCTCCTTATATCATAGATGACTCCTTCAGTTCCAGATAATATATTCAGTAGTCCTAAAATAAGCCAAAATGCAATTCATCTCTTATGACAACTTCTTCAGGGTGATTAGCAGTATATTTCACAGTTCATGCTCTTTTGAAAATTTGACACACAGGGCTATACCAGTTTTTTTTTTATTTATGTGTACATGCTCTACACACTAACACTGATGCATGTGTTTCACATATTCTAAACACCATTGGATGGTTCAGTGGGTCACGCCAAGATCAGATATGCAAATACACACACACACACATATATATACACACACATCATACATAGTAGATTGATGCCGTCTTGTATATGCCTTCCTATTGTTTATGACTAGATTAATATTATATAATGAAAGGTGCACATGCAAAATGCATATTATTATTACCATACATTTGTAAGGCGCCACAGTGCTCAACAGCGCTGTACAGCAGGGAAAAAGTACATACATAGACCAGGGACATACAAGGTAGACAAAATAAATACAGACAAGAAAACGGGTATGAAGGATCCTGCTCATTAGAGAGCTTACATTCTAAGTGGAAGAGGGTACAGCTTAAACAAGAGGAGCAAGTGTGGTTCAGAGTGGAGATTGGAATAGTTGTGAGGGTGCATTAGTGTGAACAGATGTCATCGGGGATAAAGTCACCTCTAAAAGAAAAAAAAGAGATGAGTTTTCAAAGAGCATCTAAAGATTTGAAGGCTGTGGGAAAGTCTGCTTGAGTGTGGTAGGGAATTCCATAAATGGGGAGCAACACGGGAGAAGTTTTGTAGGTGAGAAGGAGAGGTGGTTACCAGAGATGAGACAAGGCGCAGGTCAGAGATAGATCTAAAAGGGTGGGAGGGAGAGTATTTTGATATGAGATTTGAGATGTATGCAGGGAGTGTTTTTGAGGGCTTTGTAGGGAAGGGTGAGTAACTTCAATTGGATTCTGGAGGACACAGGGAGCCAGTGTAGGGATTTACAAAGTGGTGCAGCAAATGTGGGGTAGTAAGAGAGGAAGATCAGTCTGGCAGCAGCATTTAGGATGGACTGGGTGTCAGAAATGCCAGATAGCAGGAGGTTGCAATAGTCAAGACGGGAGATGAAAACGGATAAGAGTTTTGAAAGAATGCTGAGCAAAAAAAAAAAAGGGCGTATTCTGGCAATGTTATTAAGGTTTTGTGCATGCACATTTAAAATATATGGAGCCATGTTTCTGGTGGATGTCCCCATAGGAATAACGTTAGTTGGAGATGCTTTCCATGCATGCAATATTATCTACTCTGTGTGTAATGACCAGGTCTCCACCATAGAGAAAGGGGAGGTTCAATTTAGATGGAGCAGAAGATTATGAGGAAAGTTTTATGAATTTCATACACCACCTCTTTATCTCTTTGCACATGGTGGTGTCTTTTTAGTAACATATTACATTATCAGGCACACTCTTCATATATTATTTATTTTCAGATTGTTATGCTTGCTGACAAACCAGTGACCTCAGAGAAGCCTGCCATTTCCATAAGGAAATGACTGATGTATGTAAAAGATGTAAAGAAACTGTGCCACTCCTACAAAAACATATATATAATTTTTAATTAAGTGCCATGTCACAATCATTATTTTGCATCAAGCTAAACATATTAGTCTAAATGAAACTAATATGTTTGTATGTAGTGTCCTGAATCCAAATCCTGCAAGTATGTGTGGCTTCTCCAATAATTACTCAGAAAAGTCAAGAGATGATTTGTAATGTCCCGCAAGAAGCACAGCTCCAATAATGACTATTCTGCATGTCACAGAACGGTGTAAAAATCACATATTGATGAAGGCAAATCCAGTCCCACAATCTTATAAACAACAAACTTCTAGTATGAATAACTGGATCCTTACCTGAATGAAGCAACCATCTGGTTATAGGAGAAATACTGGTGGTAGTTGTGATGTATGGAATGTCCGCAAGGTTCAGCATTGGCTCTTCGAGTATATTGGTTGCCATAAAACCGGAGCTCCAAGTATTTAGCAAATGACATACACCAGGATTCATTGGATAAAGGCACAACAGGGGTAACCTAAGTGTTAGAAATATAATTAGTTTAAATGTTGCAGGGATAAACACAGGCATACACTTAACAGTGTATAATTAGGCTTAGAGAGCTATAGTTAAAATACTCTGAATTGTGAAATTAAGTGAACCTAAAATACTAAATGTTGCTTACCTGTGCTCCATCAATTTGGCATGTCCCATAATGTGTAAATGTCCTGATCAGAGATCTCCTCCCTCGTTAACACCAACAACTGGGTTGTTAAGTGCCCTCCCTCATGAACTTCCCATTCAGTTGAATAAATTGTTCTTGTAGTGTGTATGGGGAGAAGGAGAAGGGGTTCTTGCCCCCAGCAACGCCTATTTGGGCAGGAGACAATCTCTTACTCGGTATAGGGGAACCTGATGGATTGGTGTAGACCAGGGTTGTCCAACCCGCGGCCCGCATGCGGCCCAGCACGCCTGTAAATGTGGCCCAGAAGGAGTTTTGGTTGTGGCAAGGGGGCAGCACTGTTAGGGGAAAAAAAAAATCCTGCAAAAAAAAGAAAAGAAAATACTTACCTTGCGGTCACGCGGTCACGTCAGCTGGTACTCCGGCTCCCTCCCTTGTCTCCTCCTCCGTGCGGTGCTCGCAGTGAATCTCGGGCGTGATGTCATCACGCCCAACATCCATTGCGGAGCGCAGCATAGAGGAGGCACCCGCGCGAGAAGAACAATCAGCAGCACAGAATTGGAGAAAAGAAGAGAAGAGGACAGCAGAACAAGCCGATTAAAAGGTAAATTAAGGGGGATTTTTTTTTTATTATTTCAAGGGACGCTGACCAGTGAATAAAAGTCACCTGGTCCTGGAGCATCATGGACCTTATCTCCCTGCTACATACTTCTACTTGTAATACTAATGGGGCATTATATATTATTCTCTTTGGCCCATTATAAGTTGTTATCCCTTAACTAACATAGTGGTGTAATTAGCAAAACAGGTCACAATTTGGGGTCACAGTGATGTATATGTCAGGTACCGCAGACCTGGTCAGGGCACCCTGATATACAATGCCTGGCTTAAATGCACTTTATTGATATTGCATCGAAACAATACAAAAAGTGATTATAGTATAATAACTAGAGAGGATTTTTTGAACAAGGCGATTGAAAGGTAAGTATAGGGGATTAGAAAAAAAAGTGTTTTATATATTATATATATATATATATATATATATATATATCACTTTTTTTCTCATATATATATATATATATATATATATATATATATATATATATATATATATATATATATATATATATATATGTTAACTATGTTTTCTATGGTTTTTTGGATGATCAGCTATCGTTATTGTTAGTATATCTTATGTGCGGCCCAAACCAACTCGTCGTCTTCCAATGTGGCCCAGGGAAGCTAAAAGGTTGGACACCCCTGGTGTAGACCATGTAAGCAGCATTTAATATTTTATCTGTAGTAATTACACCCAAAACAAAATTTGACATTTGGGTAGAATAGCAGCATTTAAAGAGTACTGAACATAAGGTGCTAAGAATTTTTGTTTGTGTGTTTATTACTTAAGGCCTTGTGAGGTTCCATAGAACTGTTTATATTACACGTCACTTTTGTAGAAATGCATTTTGCTTCTTATGTGCGACTGGAAGAGGCAAAATGTGTCCTATTATAAAGTATAGGGAGGAGGGAGAGAAAGGCTGTGTACTCCTGGAAAGCCCCTGTAAATGAGCCCACTCCCTCTCACTCTCATTGAATAATCCTGCTAAATTAATTCTCATTCTTCCACTTCGGTGCAAAAGCAGACCCACTCATGTGCCTAATCCTCACTTAGCAAGGAATGCCCCAATTAGCCCAGCTCTTTCTATTAGCCAAGACAATCTTTTGCGCACACACACACAGGCATCACGGCGTGCAAACCCAAAACCCTCCTAAAAACAAATGCAATTGTCCAAACATAGGTGTGTAATGTTACAAAAGAGAATTTGCACTGTGGCTTTATATTTTTGCAGTTAATAAATGAGTCTCAGTGACTGATATTTCAGACTCAATTTGCAGAAACAAACAGTTGATTGGTGAATTTATACACAGGGGCAGGTCCAGTGATGTCACATGTTGCAGAAGGAGCTTCAGGTATCTGTAGTGGAGTGGGGTGGTAATACTTTACTTTTTAACAGGGGAATATGAGGTTAACAGTTTATTTTACTTTCATTTTTTATAAATTAAAATGTCAGTTTTGAGCTTTAATGGTCCCTTATATTGTTAAGATTAGTAAAAGAAACCTCATATTTGTTCTGTCCATAGATTGGGGGTAATAAAGTTTCATTTGGAAAATGTTTTAGCTGTGTATCAAAAATGACTTAATAGGTATTGGACAGGCTTCCACTTTAAGGTCCAGTAAACATAACACTGATAGTTTTGGTTACCCCTCCAACCCACAAGCTCCAGTATTTTAGGCTTAATCAGTGATCTGCTTTGCTCTATCTTATCAAAGTTAAATTGTACTTTTGAATAGAGTTTCTATTTCTATGCACAAAACTATCAAGTCCCACAATATCGCACCATAGCCATCTATTTATGGAAACAAGGATTATCTTCTGCTATCCACATTCTGGACATGGTTGCCTTTGCAAAACTTATTAAATTGGACACAAATTACCTGTATGAAGAATGTATTCTGGTGTCATACCCTCAGGGTTCAGTAGGATTCTAAATGGAATAACGTACCCCCGAATATAAATTATTACAGATATTAGAGGTCACATCTAATTTCCATAAACTGTATAAAAAGGTGTAATACAGGATATGTGGCCTAGTGGGGTTGGGGCTGGTATAAAAACCATGTAAATCTAGTCCTGCCGGTAAACTGAATTAGCTTATACATTAGCATAAATAAGATTAATAAAATGAAACATGTACCTGTTGGCAGATTCTACACCAGGAGTATGTGAGGATGGTGTGTTGATAACCAGGAACAGGAGAGTCCAGCTCCTTTAGTATGATCTGAACACATCCACTTCCATGGACAAAACGTCTGATGTGGTGTACCATTGGAGTATCACAAAACACACTGGGACACTGATAAGATTGACTGCAGGAACACAACAAATTCAGTGAAAACCAATCAAAATATGTACAAAATAACCTTCAAAAGGGCCACACATTACCCTTAAACTCAGTAATAAGTTAAAGTATTACATTTTATCAAAAAGGGAGACACCTATCTGTAATAACATATCAGCAGCCATCTTAATGTACCATAAACAAGTTTTATAAGTTATAAACAAGTCTGACAATTCAATGTTACTTCTGGGGGACCAGATTTTACACCAGCTTTTCAAAGTAAGATGAAAGGTAGGAATAGTCACAACTAAACTGTTAGCAAAGATAAATGGGCATTACTGTCACTACTGATGTTATAGGACATTATGTGTATAGCTGGCGATTTACTGTGCATTTGCTATGAATGATCTAATTGCTGCATATTTTTATTACTGCTAGCATATTATTGGGCCTTATTTCTATGGGTGGCTTATAAATTTGCATTTGTGTTATTTCTACAGGTATATTACTAGCATAAATACTACAGCTATACATTTTACTATCCATAACTACTATTGCTGGCATTCTTGGCACTGCTCATGACATCTGATTGTTCACAAGCATCCAAGTGAAAAGCCTTAATGCTGGTAAATGACTAACAAAATACGAGTCATTACACTTCGCTGGAGAATATTAATAAAAAGGGAATTTTCATACTCATAATAAAATCCATTTCTCCGAATCCATTTGGGGAACACTGCTTAGTTATAGGCTATAGCGGGTGCTGTTCTAAAGCACTATTCTACACTACAACTTGTCTGAACTTACAGTGGAAGGGGCATAGAGGTGGAGGAGTAAGTCTTCAGTTATTTAACTAATAAAGCCCTTGAGATGGTACTGAAAATAAACACTAAAATAAGAACAGCACTCAAATGTAAACCAGAAGGAAGAACAAAAAGGGATGGGAACAAAGCATTCGCCAAATGGATTCAGAGAAATTTTCTGGCGATTGCAAAAATCCTTTTTACTCATCCATCCAATTTGGTGGAAACTGCTTAACCATGGGGACATTCCAAAAGTGCCCCTAGGAGAGGGAACACTAGGACACAAAACTTTTCGACTAAAACTTGCATCTTAGGAAACAAAGACAATAAACCTGTAGAATTCAGTAAAAGTATGTACTGAGAATAAGGTTGCTTCCCAGATGGATGTGCTGCCCAGGAGGCAATTTTGAATGGTTGTATCCTAATCACCAAATGGTTTCGATACTGTATGTTGGCTTATTTGCATATTATAAACTGCTATACGGCTACACCTTCCTTTACTGTATTATTAGGTTTTAATACATGTGTACTAGAACCTAAGTACTTCACTATGCAAATTATTACTGATTTATTTTATTTATTTTACTTAAGAGTTGGATCTCCCTTCCCAATTTTTCCCAAGTAGCAGTAATGCAACACCCACATTTTGGAAGCACAGATAACATTTTTGCTTTTTGAATTATCTATGTAGCACAAATGAGTCAAATTCCTACATAGTTTCTAAATACAGTTAGTACTCAATAACCAAGTGCAGGGACAGCTTTAATTAAACAAAAAACATGTCCCACATGCAGAAAAAACAAACTGGTACCAAAGAGGTGAGCAGCATATAGGTTATGGCGGGCTTTCCCCAGCAAAAGTCCGCCAAGAAGGAGTGATTATTACAGGAGAAACGGTCTAATCCAAGCATGCTTGTCCCTAATGCAGGGCTTACCTTGTGTAGCCCCCACATGACCCTTGATCGGAAACACCAGAGGTCCTGCTAGTCCATATTGCATAGTATAAACCTACATACAGCAGCCATGGTTGACCATTGTCATCTCAATCTGCTTATACTCAATCTAAATTCAGCTGTGTCAACCTACTCTCTCAAATACAGCGGATAGTTGCAGTTAAACTTAAAAATCAAAATGAAAATGACTGTGTGGAGGGGGCATAGAGAGGGGGCTGCAAGAGTAAGCTTTGGTGTGTAGTAGTGCCTTACTCCCAAACAGCACCATCTATACCCATTATTAAGCAGTGTCCCCCAACTCGACTGAATGAGCAAAATATTTTGTTCTATATTGTCTATACATGTGGCCCTTAGCGGTAGCGACACCCTCATAAACGAGCAGGTTGCCCACAGCTGCTTTTCAGTCCTTCTTTCAGGAGAAAGAAGCTCTGGGACCATATCTTAAGGTGCAGTGCTAATATTCATTCCATGTGGTGAATTTTAAAATCTACATAGTAAATAGTGACTATATAAAAAAGTGTGGAGGCAGTTGTAATAATATATTTGTACCAGTTGTTTAAGTGGAAATTAAGAAGTGCTCATATAGAATTTCCACTTTGAACCCACGTCTCCTGTGTCCAATTGCCTTTCCTGTGTGTTTCTCCACCACTCCCTCATCTCTCACTTGTGTACTTACATTTTCCTCATATCGCCATAACATTATAAGAAAAAAAAATTAAATACCTCACTCATATGTTCCATGTTACTCTTTACCTTTGTCTTATTTATTTCCTCTCTCTGTTCCTAAATGCCCCTATCTTCATTGCAGGTATCCCTCTCTTTCCCTCCCTACCTGCTCTCCCTTGTGCCTCACATGCGGCTTCTCTCGCTCCTCCCTTACGCCTTGATTCTCTATCTATCCCTGTTGCTGCTATTATTCCCCCTCACTAATGAATTCCCACTTCTACCCCTCCACCATCAACCTGTGCCCCCCACCCATCACCGTTTCCCCTTTATCACACTGTCCCCCTCCGTTCTCTACTTACCATTTTATGACCTTCTTTATTCTGTCTTTCCCTTACTTCTGTGTTCTGGCTCATCTCTGCGCCGCTCCTCACCGGCAGCATCGGGACGTGATGTCACGCCCGACAGTCAGTGAGAATGGAGCAGGGAGGTGGAGTGAGTCATCGACGCCCACCATATGCAGCAATGGTGGATAAGTGGAGAAAGCAGATGGAGTAGAGTGTCTCTCTGGCATGGCGCTTCCCAACTTTGCCTACTCGGCTTACCTCCGGCCCTTGCTATGAAGAAAGGGGGCGAAGAAGTACCACCCCACTTCTAGCACCGATTTGTACATTATGAAAACCCAAATTAAGCACTATATTCATATAATTAGTGTAGTATTCTGATAACCATGTAAAGGAAATTAAAAGATAACTGCTCGATAATACCATCAGCTGTGCCATTAATTTATACCTACCTTAAATCTCAAGATAAATTTTAATTTTAAAATTATTAAAAAAAAAAAAAAAAAAGTGTAATTACTGCCTTTTTTGGATTTGAAGGCAGCAACCAAACTTTGGTAGTTGCATCACAAGAAAGGTCTGGATCTCGAGACCTCTCTTTCTGATAATCAGTGGATTAGATCATTAAATGGGTGGTAATTCCCCTTCATATCAGAAAATGCATACTATTCTACTATAAAAAGATCCCACAAATCAGTAATTATTTTAATTAAATAAAAAAAATAAAAAAGACAACTCACCGAAAACAGTATCTCTCCAGGAATACACCCAATGTCAGATCATTTTTACCATAAAACTCCATTGTAACAATCCTATATAAAAGAAAAACATAAAATAAGAAACAAATATTTAGTTTATTGCTATTTCCCTGTGCTCGCTCTCTCTCTGTATGTATGTGTGTAAGTTAGGGAATTTAGACTGCAAGCTTCAATGGGGCAGGGACTGATGTGAATGACAAATACTCTGTACAGCGCTTGCTTCGGAATTAGTGGTACTATATAAATGATGATAATGTATGCACGTACGTACGTACGTACGTACGTACGTACGTACGTACGTACGTACGTACCATTATGCATATAGCATTTGAGACCTAAAATGTTGGCACCCTTGCACCTTTTTCAAACAAATCACAATTTCCTTTAAACATAAGTTGAAATTAACAACAATTGATTGGCCTCCACAAATGTTTTTCTGCTACTATTACAAAACCTTTGTTTAAGGACTTAATATTTGGTTGCAGTCCTTTGGTCAAAATAATTACTACTTCAGAACAAGCTGGCATCTTGTCTTGAACCATTCATGGTTGCTTTTGGAAGTGTTTTAGGGTCATTGTACTGCTAGAAGACCCATGACCTTAGATGGAAACCCAGCTCTCTGACCCTGTGTTTAACATTGCGCTCCAATACATCCTGTTAAAATCCAGATTTCATGATGCCATGCACATGTTCAGGGCAACCAGTGACAGCAAACTCAACATCACTGAACCTCATCCATGTTTGACTGTAAGGAAGGTGTTTTTTTCTACCAAAGCCTCAATTGCCTTCTCTAAATAAAGGAATGACATGATTTTCCAAACAAAACTCTAATTTGGTCTCATCTGTCCACAGCACATTGTCCCAGAAGGAAATTGGCTTGTTCCAGTGTGTTTTAGCAAACTGCAGTCAGGCTTTCTTATGATTTTTTATTTTTTCCACAATGGGGCCCTTCATTGAGTTGGAGACTGGTGGTGCAAGTTGAAACAGCCATACCTTGTGTCTAAAGGTTAGCTTGAGTCTGTGTGGCAGTTGATCCAGACACTTTATCCAATATTAAATAAAAACCTACGCTGCAATCTTCTTTTTCTCCTGCTGCCATGTCCAGGGAGGTTGGCTACAGTGCAATGGGCCTTAAACTTTCTAACAAATTATATATGGTTGAAACAGGAACATCAAGGTTTCTGGAGAACTATTTGTAGCATTGAGCTTGTCAATGCTTGGTTACAATCTTTTGCGTGACCTCCCCCTGACTAGCTTTACTTTCTTCATGTTCATTGTAGCACACACAGTGATATAAAACAGGAGAATGAGTCTCTCTCTATTCAAGCTGGTTTAATTAGTGATTTTATATTGCTGGCACCTGCTATTCACCACAAGCAAATTCAGTTCCAAAGTTAAGGAGAATCACCTGCTTGAAATTATTTCTAACTACCTTTAAAAGGTATTATGCTGTGAAGACACACTGGAGCCTTAGAAAAAGCAACTGTATCATTTGCTGCAATATCATCATTGTCTAAACATAACTGTGGCCAGTTTGTGGCAGCATTTCCTGAAAGCTTTATGCAGTTAGTTTAGAAATGATCCGGATTGCAGTCATATACTGGCAAAACTGAAACCTTGCTATCGCATGAGTGAATATATAGGAATTTAACTAAAATAATAATGCTGGCCCATGGTAACTCACAGATAATCTGATTAGCTAGGACTAGCAAAATAAAACTTAAAAACAAGTAACAAGGCTATGCAAGAGCCAGGAGACAAACACAAATGGAAATGCTATTGTATTGTTAATCCACTATTGTTCCTTATATTAATATTATTGTAGGTCATGATATTTAAATACATTCACAGATTGATGGACAACTTTTCAAGTTTGGTCATTTGAATGAATAGAGGGGAAAGATATCAATAATTGAGATTTATTAATTATAGTTAATAACACGCAGTAACAGATATATTACATTTGTTACATTGTATTTGAGTCACTTTTTTTTCAATATATACACTTTTCTTACTATTATTTTAATACCTAATATTCTCAATTATTTTAGAGCCTATAAATAAGGATTATTATATTTTATAATTATTACACCCCAGTGCATCTATAGAATAGATACTTATTCTAAAAATGTGCCAATAATTTTGTCTAGCCCACTAAGGATTTCTGTGTGGAATAAGCTATGTAAAAAGCTCTACATTTTGAGTTTCATTCCACTGCAAATCAAAAAAATATTGATATCAAAATACATATTTTTTTATTTCAACAATTTTCGGGAAGAAATTGTGCATTATTAGGAAAAACTGCACGCTTTTGTCCAAAACTGTATGTATGATACATATCCTATCAGTATGTCCTATGTATGATACTAATTAGGATATGAAATGCACTAAATCACTCACTAGGTCATCAGTGGTAAACAAATCTATTGGTGCACATTTGGCTGCGTATCTCATATTTAACAAGCATATTTTAAAACAAGATTTTTGTACTTACTTACTTACGTTTCCTCTGAGTTCAATAGAGGGCGCTGGTAATCTGGGGTATTGAGTGCAGTGACTGGAGCATTAGGCAACTTAAAATTTACTGGCAAAACTGAAGCTCCTCCCCCTCTATACCTAATTGGCTGTTTCTTAATCCTCAGTACGCTACTAACAAAGCACCAAATATTGTAATTGTGACGAAGAGGGTCTCCGTTTATTGTACTTTTTAATCCTTGGCCCAGTTTAAGTATTTAAGTACCAGAGCATCGGTGTATTATGTGTATTGTTATATCTTGTTATTAGGTACATTTTGCCCTTGCTATTACTTGCAATATTATATGTATCAGAAATAAAAAGACTTTTTATCGTGTGAAAATAGCAAGACAGCAGAAGCCATATTGTATGACAGAATGGAAAGTGGTGTTAGCCAAGATAATTACCAATAGTCTCAAATGTCCATTGTTATGAGGTGTGGCATAGTTCTGGGCTGTTAACAGTCACTCAGACATTGCTCTGATTACTAATATAGCTAACTGGCAACCCAAGTTAGTTATTTAGGTCAACAGGTAAATCTAGAAGGTAACTAGGTTAGAACTTCCAGATTCTGTACAATATGTCTCCACAGTACTATACTGGCTGAAATAGCATGGGATAATGTATTAATATGTATCAATATAAATGTCATTGTATCAAAATGTATCACAGACTCCATTATTGCTGCAGATACAATGCATCAAATGTCTTAATATTTCACGTAAGCGTGAAGTGTCATTCCCTGATGTAACATTGTAACCCTTTGTTAAGTGTATGCAGCCAAATAGTTAATTCAGGAATATAAGGAGCATATTAATGGATTCATTCGATCTTGGAGGATCCTGGTGTATGTAACACCAGTACAAAATACATTTTTTAACTGTAGACTGTTTTTCTGGGAGTTTGTGCCTGTTTGGACTATGAGCTGTGAGGTAACCTACTGGTGGCTTTGTTTGGGTTTTACAGACACTGGTGAACTTACTGACACTTGGTTATATTTGGTGGGTGAAAACGTTTCTCCTTTGGAAGCACTGTTGCATTGAAACTGGATGTATACATTCAATAAATAACGAGATTATTATCTATTTCTTGCCTCCTTACCTGTGAGATCCGTGAACCTAGGGGGACGGGAATCTAGAGAACTATGGTTCCAACCACGGTGTCCTCACAGTATTTAATAAATACTACTACAGATCCATGTCCTGGAGCAAAATAGCTCCATCTTGTTGTTAAACAGAGATGCTATCATGTCAACTTTTGGTTGACCCCATCTGACCACCTGGTGAATACCAGGTAAAGAGACCATTCTCCGGGATGAAGGACATGCCTAATGAGGAATTTGGCTTCCCAGCTCTCTACCCCTTTGATGAATACTGCATTTCTCTCAAGACCCTCAAGCACCAGTCCCTGTAGAGGATCTTGTCCTCTGGTACGAGCACCCACTGCTGAAAGGCCAGGAAGATCAAATACTCTAAAATCTGGGCCATCTCCCAGCTCTATCAGGTTAGAGCTATCCTTTTTGGATCTTGAGCGCAGTGTAAGTTCGTTGTTAAACATAAATGTATACAAACTCAAACGCACAGCTTATATACAAATGTAATCATGCAAATCTTATCTCTAAAAACATAGGCATACATTAAAACTTCCAATTAAAACCACTCTGGAGTCACACAAAAAGACACAAGGATATAGCGAAAAATTGTTACTGGTTATTCCAATATTACATTAGAAATGGATGCTGCTCTTAGAACGAAAAATCTTAAAAGGTTCTCTGTAAATGAAAATTCTTAAATAGTTCACATCATTTAATGTGGACTAATTTAAGAATCTTCTTTAAAGGAAAACTTTAAGAATTTTGGTTGAATTTTTTTGTATAATGGTTTTAAGGGTGACTTCAAGTGGATTAGGGAAGATAAACAGTGTTTATTTTTCCTCTTGAACAGCGAGCTGTCCAGAATCTCTATTTCCTCACTGTCCTTAATCTCTAGTGTCTGCCTAACAGCGCACACTAAATCATCCACTCTCTGCTTCTTGTAGGAATTCTCATCATGATACAGGAAACTTCAGGGTCAGAAACCTCTACCCTTTTCGCTTCCTCCTCAGAAGAAAAATTGTGGAAGGACTTTACAGTACACAGAACAGACCGATCTCAGAGCAATTTTCCAAAGCTTCTCTGCACACTACATCATGTGCCATGTGACTGTGATAGCCATGGTAGTCACATAACACTGGAGAATTATAAATCAGAAGAAACAAACCAAGAAAAAATGGTAAGTACAGAGATTCTTCTTATAGCTTGCAACAATGATATTTTTCAAGGTATTGCTGCTTTAAACATCAAAAGCGTAAAAGTAAGGATTAGGAAACTGGTGACTTGGCACAATGTAACTGTCCATTGTGAAGTGCTAACTGGTCAGATAATTTTTGCTATATCCTTGTTTGAAGTAATACATTGTTAAGAGTATGATTAAAGTTTTGTAAACTCTGAGTGTAGAGGTCCTGTGCTCGCTTTTGTCGAGCAGTATTCTTTAAAAGCTTAACTTTGTATATTTTAAATGCACAATCTTAAGGCTGACACTACTCACACAGTTCTGACTATTTTAGTTTGCATTGTAATTACACATCACATGAGTTACTAAAGAATATCATCTATCCCACTAGCAAAACCCATGATATCAGGAGAATTAAAAACAAAAAAACAAAACATTATAGCAAAATAAGATTATTACTTAGAACTTACCATGGACTAACACAGGAACTAGGAGCATTGCAAGATTGAGCACTGGAACTGCTGAACAGGACACACAACCTTTGGTGGTTTAAAGTACTAAGGCAGTCAATCTGGGAATAAAGCATGCATATACTAAAATCAAATGTATTTAATGAACACCAGAACACCATGTTAAGTATATTTTCTGGTTGTATGGGTTTACATTTTAGTATGGAGTGATTTAAATGTCCATTGTGAAGCTAGAAACACTGTTGTTACAGAAGCCATTTAAAATCATTGTGTTTTTTACAATTTAATTTATATAAAGAAAAAATTAATTATTATGTAATTGCCACCTTAAGCAGGGCCTTCTCATATTTTTACTAACTGATTTGAAAATCATGGAAACATTACACTAAACATGTGCATTTTATGAACCAAGAATATGTTCCAGCCTGAAAAATGAGGAAGACAACTATAGCTGCTGTTTTAAGAAACAAGTCATGGCTGGAAAACATGCAGGACAGTTGTACAGGCGACTGCATTGCTAGCAAATTTACTTAAAACAGTTGGCTGGAATTCCTTCTACAGAGAACAGTTATTCACTTTTAAAACATATAACAAAATAAAGAACTCCACCCAAAACTTAAAATTACTTTTGAGAAGAGTATGGTGTGTCCCGATGCATCCAACAATCCACTGCTGCTCTTTCTTGCCTGTTTCAGTCAAAAAGTGGTGTTAATGCAAACTGAAAGTTCACAGTGCATAAGCATCAACGCCATCACTGCCTGTTTTACACAAACCAGCCCTTAGCAGCATAGAAGAAAGCAGTGTGGAAATGCTAGAGGAATCGGAAGACTCATTGTGTCCAAAGTATTGGATGGAGTTCTCCTTTAACAATAATTTTGAAAGAATGTTATCTATTACAAGATGTACAGATAGAGATATTATATATATATATATATATATATATATATATATATATATATATATATATATATATATATATATATTATATATATAGGTAGATATAGATATATAGGAAATCAATTGACAAAAAGCTCAGTCCTGTACTCAAAGTAAACTTACTTTAGCCTTCCAAGACATTTCATTTTCATTTAATCCTTTGTCTTCCTCCAAGTCATACTTTGTTTCATTTTTACTCAGAAGCCCATTTGGCATCTCCTTGGTTTGCACAAATGGGTCCCCTCCATCTTTCTGTCTTATTCTGCCTCCTCTAGCTCGATAATCTGCTAGAATTCTAGCTAGGTTCTGACTTTCTCCCAACTGCTCTGCAATTTTGGTGCTTAATAGTTCGTGAGATGGCAGCACCTCAATAGATCTTCCCTGGACATTTCCATTCATCCCCTGTAAACTAGAAAGCTCACGCAAGAGCTGCTTTTTCCTCCGGCTCTCAGTCTCTTTCACATCCTTGTTAAGTAATGGGGACATGTACACCTGCTCTGGAAAATACTCTCTGCTGGGGCACCTCGTGCCCTTGTCTGTTAACAAAAAGGGTTCCTTGTAAGAAATAATGGGAGAAATGCACAAAATAACATCTTTCAGCTCCTGTTTAAAAGCTACAGAGAGTACTTTGAGACGGTCATCTGTTGAAGTGACCTCCTCAGTTATGTACAATCCAGTATCATCTTGTAAAGGATCTCTGAAGAGCCGAAGTTGATTTTTGGGCTCTTCTTGCTCAAGTTGTTGCAAGCCGTCATCATCTTTTGAAATACCAGGTATGTGACACATTTGTGTAAACAGCTCAGGTTCAATCGAGACAGAAGATAAAATTGAAGCTGATAACACTCTGGGTGGGTCCTGTTTTGTGAAGGAAGTCGTTTCAAAACTCTTACTATCCAGCTCTCCTACTTCCTCAAGGTAGGATCGTGGTTCTGTGAAGTCTACATCCTCAGAGGACTGCGACTCAGAAGTCGCATGTAATTTTTCTGAGGAACGGTCAGATTCCCAGTTGATAACACCACATTCCTCACCATTAAAAAGATCTTTCTGGCTGCCATCTTCCTCATGGCCTTCAATGAGGGATCGGAAAGAGCAGCTTTTAGGTAGTGTTGGAGGCATAGCAAATTCATCCATAAGAAAGGAAATCTCCAACTGGGAATGATAAGCTGCATAAACCATAAAAATGATTATGTCTTTCACACGTGCCAACTCATATTCAGATGCTCCACGTAGCTTAATTGTGCAACCCAGATGTTGTGGGCATCCTTCAAAGAACATCAGTGTTTTGGATTCATCTATGTAAAAATAAAAACCATGGACAAATTAAATACATCCAGTGTGTAAAAAATATATTACCAGTCAGCAACAACACTTGCAACTATTTTCTTTAGGAAGAGAATTCATTTTTCTTGTTACATACATCATAACAACTAATTATCACATCATTATCCTTCTTACATATATGGTGCCATCTTATTGAAGTTTGTATGATGTATATGTTACTCCAACAAAACACAAAGCTTTAAAACAAATCTAATGACTATAGTTTCAAATTATAAATAACAGTAAAAGGATATGAGATATAAGTGAGTATGTGTGATATATAAGAAATATTCATTTTTTGTAAAAAATGCAAGATTTAAGATTGGAGAACACAAACCAATCTAAAAATGGATGCGGAAATGAACTTCAATAAGGAAATATAGTGGCTAGGACGATTGCATTTATTTTAACAGGAAATATCCACACAAATGATAATGGCAAGTTTTCAATATGAGTTTAAGAGATTAGATGCTCACTCAAGAGAAAATGACCCGATAAATTATACTTATATCTAAATTGCCATGTTAAGACTTCACTATTTGTTTGCACAGATACTGACATTTGTAGAAAATCATTGATACAACTTAAAATATTTTTAAGAAAAATATATGTGAGCATAGGCTCTCTCCACATATTTCTATTTTCTTCTAATATATTAGAAGATCACAACAAGAAGGACAAAACAAGACATATTTCCAAGAGACATCAACATCACATAAATGCTGGGGAAATTAAATGACTTCCCAAACAGAAAGTAGTGTTTTTCAAACTGGCAGTCCCTCACATATTAGTGGTCACTGCAAAAAGTTCTACTCCTGCATTAAAATAGCTAGAATATTCTTTTACTGTCTTTGCTGCACTGTGTGTGTAAATATATATACACACCAATCATTCACAACATTAAAACATGTCTAATATTGTGTAGGTTGCTCTTGTGCCATCAAAAAAAGCCCTGACCCATTGAAGCATGGACTCCACAAGACCTCAAAGGTGTCCTGTGGTATCTGGCACCAAGACATTAGCAGCAGATTCTTTAAGACTTGTAAGTTGCGAGGTGGGCCCTTCATGACTCAAGCTTGTTTTTCCAGCACATCCCACAGATGCTTGATCGAATTGGGAAATTTAAAGGCCAAGTCGACACCTTAAACTCATTCTCATATTCCTCAAACCATTCATGAACAATTTTTGCAGTGTGGCAGGGCACATTACCCAGCTGAAAGAGGCCACTGCCATCAGTGAATAGCACTGAAATGAAGTGGTGTACAACAATATTTACATAGGAGGTACGTGTCAAAGTCACATCCACATGAAAGCCAGAACCCAAGGATTACCAGCAGAACATTGTCCAGAGCATCACACTCCCTCTGCCTGCTTGCCTTCTCATAAAGCAACCTGGTGCCATTTTTTCCACAGGTAAATGATGCACACACACCTAGTTGTTCACATGATGTGAAATAAAATGTGATTCATCAGACCAGGCCACCTTCTTCCATTGCTCAATGGTTCAGTTCTGTGCGCTCATGTGCCCATTGTAAGTGCTTTTGGAGGTGCACAGGAGTCAGCATGAGCACTCTTACTGGTCTGCGGTACGCAGCCCCATACACAGCAAGCTGCGATGCACTGTATGTTCTGACTCCATTTATAGGATAGGAAGCATTAACTTTTCAGCAATTTGTGCTGCTCTTTTGTGGGATTGGACGAGAAGGGCTAGGCTTTACTCCCGACATGCAATAATGAGCCTTGGGCACCCATGACTCAGTCGCTGGTTGCCCTTCCTTGGACCACTTTTGGTAGGTACTAACCAGTGCATACAGGAAACACCCCGCAAGATATGCTGTTTTGGAGATGCTCTGACCGAGTCGTCTAGCCATCAAAATTTTGTCAAGGTCATTCAGAGCCTTACACTTGCCCGCTTTTCCTGCCTCCAACACATTAACTGTAAAACAGACACTTCGCTTGCTGCCTAATATACTCCTCCTTTAACAAATGCCATTGTAATGAAATAATCAATGTTATTTACTTCCCTTGTCAGTGGTTTTAATGTTGTGGCCGATTAGGATAATATACGAGATAGATAAACACACACAAATATGGACATCAAGTGCAGTTAAAAAAAAATTACAAATATGTGGGAATTTTATTTATTTTTTTAACATTACAATACTTTTCTTTGCTCTTCATTTGGACCTCACCCCCATTTATCGGACTTAATAACCCAGGATTAAGACATCATAATTATCTGAAGTGTCACATGCTGGTCCAAATTTAAAGAACACTGCTAGTAAATTTCAAACTGCGATAATCACCTATACTGCTAGTAGAGAAATCTTTCTTTGCTGAATTCAGGACCTCCTTATGGTCATTTTTATTAAATGACCATATTACTTTGCTTCATGTAGCTGCAAGGATTTAAAAGTTCTGTAATGTCCTCCAGGCAATTCCACGCAGCAATTTAAACATTGGATAAAGGCGGGAATACGAGTGGTCTCGGACCTGGTGGTCAATCAAACTTGGGCTTCTATGTCGGAACTTCACCATAGTTTTGAACCGTTTCGTCCGCTTTTTTTGAGTACTTCCAGGTCCGACACTTCGCTATGTCTTTGCCCCCCCGGGAGGCTCTCCGGGCCCCGACCTCCTTTGAATATATGTGTCTACATTCACCTCTCACTAAAGGGATGATCTCCCAGATATACAACTGGCTCATACACTACACTTTCGATGCTCCAGGCCGACATGAGCGGGAATGGGAGAGGGACCTGGGTCCTCCTCCAGACGACTTATGCTGGGAGGAGGTCAGGGAGGGGATTGCCAAGAGCTCGATCTCTACACTAATTAAGGAAACAGCCTATAAAGTGTACTATAGGTGGTACTATACTCCTGATAGGCTATCTCGAATGTTTCCTACGACCACTCCGAGCTGCTGGCGGGAATGTGGCCAGAGAGGTACGATGTTACACATATGGTGGACCTGCTCTCGCATAGTTCCTTTCTGGAACATGGTTCTCACACTCAAACTCTGTGTCAGAACAACAGATAAGTTTGGACCCCTGGTCATTCCTTCTGTCTCGCCCTATACCTGATGAGAGCGGGTCTTCAAATAAGCTTATATCCCATATCTTGGCAGCTGCTAAATCCTTAATAGCAAAGCACTGGAAAGACCCTAGGGCTCCCTCTATGCAGGAGCTACGGTCTTACATAAGACATGTCGCAAGCATGGAGAGTATAACGTGCTACCTTCATGATAAATCACATAATTTCGACAGAGTGTGGGCCCCGTGGTATTTATTAGAAAGCCGTAGCTGCCTATCCAATACGGCTCCCCCTCCTGCAGACGGAATGTAGCTCTTGGGCTGCCTCCGGATCCCCCGGGCTGGATATGGTGCGCTGCTGGTGAGAAATGTTTGTATACCAGTTTTCTTTTTGGTAGTCTATATAAGTGTGTGGTTTAGCTTTCTCTAGCAATGTTCCGAGTTTGTTTGCTTATTTATTTATTAGCTATATTGTTAACATAATCTGTGCCCTCCTACCCCCCATTCTTTCTTTCTCTCTCCCCCTCCCCCTCCATATAAAAATATAAAACATAGAGGAGACATTTTGAATGTTAATATTTTCATGTCATTGGTGTTGATTGTATCTTTTTCTGTTGTTTCCTCTTTAAATAAAGAGTTTAAAAAAAAAAAAAATTTCTGTATGGATTCTTGAAGTGAGAAAAGTAAGAACAAAGTACCAAAGTTGGTGGCTACAAAAATGTAATAAAAGACATTTTCCCTATTAATCATCACCTAGAAACAAATATGTGATAATGAATTGCAGTATATTAAGTTGGAAGAAAAGAAAAAAACTCTGCATGCTCACATATTTCAATGAAAGATTTAGTGAGGGAAGGGGGGTATTTATTAACACCCACTTATTGACAATCAAAAGGGTGACAAACCTATTATGCTCTAATTTTTTAAAAAAATAACCATTACAAATAAATAAAAAAATAATATAGAGTTGAGAGATGTTAGATACTGCTTAAAGTGTCCCACTTGCCCTCATATCCAGGCTTTTTCATGTTT
The DNA here is from genome assembly GCF_038048845.1 of Mixophyes fleayi. Taxonomy (NCBI): domain Eukaryota; kingdom Metazoa; phylum Chordata; class Amphibia; order Anura; family Limnodynastidae; genus Mixophyes; species Mixophyes fleayi. The sequence continues at coordinate 104,097,253 of NC_134408.1, read as the reverse complement.
TATGATGCCTTGAATTAGAAATGGAATTCTTTATCGAACAGTACAAATCCTTTTGAATTTTCTAAAAGAATGCTGCAGAAAATTGTGGAAAGAACAATTTTGCAGACACAAGAACTTACTGTTAGGCAATGGAAACACTTGCATATAAAATTTGTTACATGTGCCAAGGCGAGGTTTCGTCAACAGCTGATCCATGGACATTACCAAGTCCCCTTGTGTCACTCGACTCACTCGGTCTAAAACTTGCTGGAGAAATAAAAAGGAAACAAAACCTGTATGTCACACTAGTCATTTGCTACAGACATTCTTACATTTTTTGATACACTTGATTCTGTATTATTGCCTATGGTCCTCTCTTTCAACTGTCAGTGACAAGATACGCAAGGGAGAAAGGCTGATACAGCAGGAAGTTTGGTAATTAATAAATGAAAGAAGGGTGATGATATCTCTGGCATGAAAACATCATTAAAGATAAAGCTTATTTTAGAAAAACAGAGCCAATTAAACAAGGACAATTTTAGGTTTTCAAGACAACAATGCAGTTTTAGGAGAATGACAAGTTCACTTAAAACAGAACCAAGTCCAATGTAATTGTAAGCTACTCAAAATTAATTAAGCTCACCAATTGTTAAGTCAACATTTTGTCAACATTGTATTTTATGTACAAAGCAAAAGTATGAATTCTGGTGAGTTTTCACAAAGCAAGAAAACACATTTTGGGACTGTAGACAAAGTTATTGCACAAATATTAACAAACAACCATGGTCTAAGCCTTTATTATGCCATTATTATAATTCCACTTTTGGATAACGGGAGTTTACAAATAAATAAATCTGTCCAGTATATTTGTCCTTACTACAGTTTAAAGAAAGCGGACATTTTAGAGCAAATGTATGAGTTGGCTGAACCAAGATACCATGCTGCAGTTAATATACTAATGTTCTGATTCACTACAGACTGTTCTAGCTCAGTCCACTCATGGCTAATCAGTTTTTAAAAATACATCAGCCTGTCAAGTAGCCTATTTATAATAAATACTGAACAGGTTACTTGACACAGGCTAAAGGTATGATGGGAGGCACTCTATCTTGAATCTCACTAGAACATTACAAAGCTCTTATCCTCGAGTTGTTAGGAAGATTATATCTGTTAGTTAAGGATGGGGGGGGGGACAAATATGTAAACTTTACTTTATCACCAACACAGCAATATAAGTTCAAGATATGTGTTGCTAGTATGCTGACTTTTAATTCTATTTGCATTCTACTTCATGTGCATGATTTCTTGAATGTGCTGTGCAAAGCATAGTACAGGAAGCACATTTTCCCCAAGATCTAATACTTCCACTACCATATGCCGAAGGAAGGAAGCTTGGTGTATTGATAAAAAAAAGTGCACCATTTCAAGCCATGCTGGGTAAGTATCTGTAATGTGTTATTTCGAAAAAAAATAATAAAATGATTGTAGACATTCCCTTCATTAATCCTAAAACTAGCTATTTTGTTGGTTACAGTAGACAATCAATCTCTCCTGTTTTAGGCAGTGCTAACATTATCACATCATTTTTTTAGTGCAATTTTCAAAGCTCTAAATCAGCTGCAGATTATTGATCAAAAGCTAGGCTCATGACAGTTTAGTAAACATACAGGGAAATAGGTTTCTTCTACCAACTATACATATATTAATACTTATATTTACATGGTAAATTAAATTTTAACAAAATCTAAGTTTGCAGTTTATGAACGGCACTGTTCTGCAATAATTCCTGAATTAACGCATCTCTTTGAAAATTAGCTTACATACCGGTTTAACATTAATAACCAAGGTAATTCCATGTTCTAGCAGCATATCCTGTGCTATCCTGGACACCGTCTTTTCAACCAGAACCAGTGTAGGTCGTACATCAACAATCCTTTGAACATAGTTTTTCAAAAATTCCCTTTCCTGAAGATCAGAGAAAAACAGACATTCATAGTAGAAAAATTGTCATAAATAGGGTGAGAAATTCATTTCAGATGAAGGTTATATTTTGTGATTTACTTCCAAAAAGAAAAGACCAGTAAAATTAAGCATAGCTCAGGGTGGTCTTTTGCCAACACACTTAAAGCGACTAGTTCTAAATTAATACAGGAGATGAGGCCTTTTGAAGAGGCACGGGGCAGACAAAGCACCTTATTATTAATTAAAGGCCTGCAACAGAGAATAGGGTTTTACAGGAATGTCTAAACTGTAAGAATCTTCGTTGGGCGCACATTCAGGCTGTGTACACATTGAAGCATTTTCGTCCAATAAACGGGCAAATCAGCCCGACATACAACCGGAAGTCGGGTTAGTGTGTATAGTGACACGATGGTCGAAAGTCGTTCCAAAGTGTCGACTGTCAGCTCATTTAGTTGGTCGTACTGTTTAATATTTTTCCGACCAATCTACCCAACGATCATGTAGGGTGTATAAGTTTCCAATGGATCCACGAGCAACTGCTGATAGTTCCTCGAGCTGCCACTCCTTTGGGGGCATGTGTGTGTTAATTTCAGATGCCTGTACCAGTCCCACATGGTGTGGTGTCCGCACGTCACTCATTTGGTAATTAGGTGCTTCTAGCGGTAAAGCAATAGCAGGTGTCTATTGCATTAATGCGTACAGAATACGTCTGCCATTTTAATTAGAAACCTTTGTCAGTGCAGTGTTGAAAAAATTACGTTTTATTTATGTGTGTATTGCTCATGTCTGCCTCCTTAATTATAGCTATGTGTCACTTTATTGTACACTCAATACACATTAATAAAAATGCAAAATGTCTTACATTTGTCTTAAAAATTTGATTATGTGAGGTTACGGACGAACGTACAATATACATGTGCTAACGAATGGGGTTTGTGATGATAACTATTGAACATGTTCTGCCCTTTATTTAAATTTCTTGGGAATATCGTTACATGGATCTCATAAGACGTTTCAGTGTGTACAAAATTCTAATCCTTGCCAACAACAATATGGCTGTGAAAAGTCGCTGCCCGGACGGTTGGTCTTTCGTTAATCGTCTAAAAAGTGACTAGTATGTACGCATTAATCGTCCGAGCGATCAGACCTTCGGTGGAAGGTAAAGTATTGTAGTTAACACGTCGGTCGAAAAATTTGTCAGTGTGTACCTAGCCTCACTCTATATGTTGTTTACAAGATCTCACTCCATATGCCAGCCATGGGCTAAAAGGATGAGTCCTGCATCCTGAAAGAAAACAGGTGTTTCTCACACAGGAATAAATGGCAAAGGGAAGGGAGCTAGGGATAAGTACAGGAAGCACAGTCACAGACTGATAAGGGAGGACAAGATCACTGGGTGGTCTCTGCTTTTAAATTTGTCCACACTTGACTAAAGAAGAGCGTGTTCCACTGCACTCAATGGGCTGCATTGTCAAATAATAATTTTTAAACTGCAGCAAACCCAGACCACACACCCCTCTATAGCAAACTGTTTAAATCGGTGATCATTTTCTCGCCCGGATAAAAAGCAGTTTAATATTGGGGAGAACTTGAAGACGCTGAGTGGGACCAAAACTGTCTGCCATAGGAGGAGCCTTGTAGCAAATTCATATTAATAGAGTTCACTCCTCCAATTCAGAAGTTCAGGAGACAACTTCTAGACTGGATGCCTGTTGTGATTTTAGAAAATAAGGCACGGTAGAGTTAGCTTGATAATGCTGGTGATAGAGTTTTGTTATGCATATCCCAAGATATTTCTTGGGATTCTTCTTGTGGGTTTGCCACTTAAAGAATAGTTTTGTTTTAGAGTAGATTATTGGTCTTGCTGAATATAGAAAAACGTATCTAATTTTTTTCTGGGTTGACCATTTAGCCTAAGAATGAAGCACAGGAATCTAAGTATTTCCAGAGATATAGAATGGATGATTAGGAGTTTGAATGCGAGTAGAGAACATCATCTACAAAAAGGAAGATTCTGTGTTCGGGTGTCCAGAGTCGAATTTGCAGATGTCAGGGTTCGCATTAATTTTTATGGCAAGATTATCTATGACCAACCCAAATATTAAAGGTGAGATAGGACACCTTGGTCTCGTGCAAATGTATATTAACGCCACTTGCCGTAACTGTCATAGTGGGATTATGGGCAGTTACTGATAAATATTTTCCAGAAAAACCCATGGAAGATAGCGTGTCGGCAACATATGGCCAAGAAATACGATTGCAAGCTTTTTCGGCATCAAGAGCCAACAAGTGGACAGGGTTCTGGGTGTGTACAAGATCGATTATGCGCCTCATGTTGTCTGACACCTACCAGCTTGGGATAAATCCGACCTGGTTCAGGTGGAGGAAGATTTGCAATTACTTTACCTACCTTGTATGTGTGTTTTATGTATATGCTCGGTTTTCTCCACTGTGTTGCAGAACACCGTAGTGCCTTACAAATCAACATTATTACACGTAATAAATCTGATGGGCACTTAAATAAAATGCATTCCCCATGATGTAGATTCTAAGTTTATTTATATGGTGCTACATAGTATCATAAAATCTTAAAAATACAACATTAGTAGAAAGAACTGAAATACAAAGCAATGAAAATAAGTGGATATTTGTACTTGCCATAAAATCAATTTCTCTGAATCCATTTGGGGGACAATTACTTGTTTTTCAATAATGTTCTTTCAAATGGTTTTTACAGTAAGTAAAATAATCCTCTTTTCCCATTTATCCTATCTGAGAAAAACTGCTTAGCCTCGTGGACATTCGTAAGTTGCCCTTAAGAGAGGGAACGCTCAGACACAGGCTGACACTTGGGTTGTAAGAGAGGCTACTCCCAGGCCACTGTCCAGACTATCGTGTAAGGAGGACAAGAGTGCTAAGTTAAAAAAGAAGCTGGTGTGCACTCCTTACCATTCACACCCACCTATGTAGTTTTTCCACAATTCTTAGAGGAAGCTGGTTACCTGGCCATGATCATGCTCTGAATGGCTACTATGATAGCCCCCTAGCTCAAAGTATCATGGACTCAACTGCCATGCTGGAAAATCCAGCTGAGCCATGTCTTGGTAGAAAATGGGCCCTAACTTAGCAAATTATTCTCTAGAGGCAGTCTCCCTGGTGGTTCTATTGACATGCTTATGTTTGGTGGCTTGCATCCGTGGTTACAATGGTCCAGTCCTAGATGAAGGCCCTCGCTGTGAACTGCGAACTGTGTTGCCAAATGAGGGTTGGACCTTGATCATTTGGCTAGAATCTCAATCAAAAACCTTAACAAGAGAGTACAGTGACTGAACACAGTGCCTAAATTAAGCCAGTACTCAATATCAAAAACAGAACTATTCATCCTCAGAGGAGAGTGTACAGCGACAATAGTAGCAGTACTCATCCATATCTTCCAGAAGAGAGAGCACATGCACAGCTCACACCACTTCTACAATAAGCTGTTCAATATATCAAATATTCCAGAGATAAAACAATTCCTAGGTTCAGATATAAATCAGGTAACATGCAGGAATTTAACCTGAGTCATACATATCTCAGACAGTTTCCCTACCCTTGAGCTATTTAGAATGTATAGATCCCATAGGAGAGACAGACTACAGGCACCAAAGAGGTGATCAGCAGACCGATTTCTTTCTGGCTTTACTCAGCAAAAACTCACCAAGGAGAAAGTGCTACACTGGGGAAAAAGCAACTCCATCCCGATGGTTCAGTCTAAACATGGCACTGCTCATAGGCCTTATCTGTGCCTTAGTGCAGAGTTTTCTTTTCGGCGGCCACCCACATGACCATTCCTTGATGCAGGATGCCAGGTGTATAGCTGTAAGCCCCATCCCAACCTGTCACCTGAATAGACGGGCTGTGAACACAATTACCATAGCTCCCGGAATGTGGTACAGTAAGTAAGCAGCAAGGAGGAGCGTCAAATGAGCTGAACTAGTGCTTATGCCCTCACTCTTTAATGTTATTCTCGTATTGAACACAATTGTCTTTTCCCAAACTGGAAAAATCAAAACACCACTAAGATCTATATGGTGCACCGTATGTTGTTTAATAGCAGTGAATCCGAGGGAAAAAAAAATAAAAAATCAGTATATCTAAAAAATGTATTTGAAATAATCAACTTCAAATTAGTAACGCAGCTGCAAAGCAGGGTCTGTAAAGCCGCAAGAATATAATATGATATTAAAGAAAATTACAGTGCTGAGATTGACTGAAATAGATCACCATCTGACACAATACTAAAACGTATATAGTTTATTCACAAACATGCAGTGCATAACAATGATACTATTTTACAGAAAAGGAAAAAAATAATGAATTCAAAATAATTTGTTCTGAAAGTCAATAAAAAAAAGTTGCTCATATTCCAAATGAGAACAAATATAGACTTGTAATGTACAATGTCACTGTTCCAATACTGTAAAATTGAACAAAATTGTACAATACAAGTCTATATTTGTGCTCATTTGAAATGTCAGCAACTTTTTTTTATTGACTTTCATAACAAATTATTTTTAATTCATTTTTTTCCTTCATGTAAAATTTTATCACTGTTATGCACTGTGCATGTTTATGAATATATCTACATGTTATAGCATCGTGTTGGATGGTGATCTATTTCAGTCAGTCTCAGCGGTGTCATTTTCTTTGTTTAATACATTATCCCAAGCTGCAAATGATGAAATAAGATCAAATAAAAATAAAGGTAAAAAGACCTTAAAAAAAAAAAAAAAAAAAAAAAAAGTACCCTACTCCTTTGGTACAAATCAAAAAAAACGGAGGACTTGCAATGGGAGGGCATAGAGGGGAGGAGTAGAGTTCCAACAGTTTTAAGGGTATTCGTGCCTTACTCCCAAGCAAAGCGCCAAATGGGATGAATGAGAAATTAGATTACAGGCTAATGCCCCACAAACTTTTTTCTAAATGAGCAAAACTTTGCAAAATATTCTCTGTTAATACCGAATACAAAAAATAATTTCAGGTTCAGTGGTTCTTTAATTAAATTACTTACTCAATTACTAAAGGTTCCAACCACTGAATCAAATAATTAAACAAATTAATAATGCAAGAAATAGTTACTGATCAGCTCGTCATGTGCATATCTTTGAGGTCTGCTAATTTGCAATTGCATTAATGCAAATAACTGGTATATATAGAGGCTGTTCAAGAAAATAAAAGCCATTACTTTTTTTCCCCACAATTAAAATTCTGGATATATTAATGGTCCAACTTCTAGAATACCCATGTTCTTATATGCAGAGAAGTACTACAGCACAATATTAGAGGACAGCGAGTCACATCATCCCATCTCTGCATTATATTCCACACAGAACAAGTCATCATATCGGTCACCATACTTCTTCCTAGGAGGAAATGCCCACAATAATCTGCTTGCCTGTGAGAGGGGTGAATATTTTTGTGACAGCATGACTAAGAACCTCACTGGAAATAGAATCATATACTACAATCAGAACACCATGATTTTCCAGCTACAATACTTATGTATTCCTGAAGCTTAATGACTCATCCAGTCACATGTGCTGTACTGCTCTCAAATTATGTCTCATGTGACAGGAAAACATTTCCACTGAAAGCTAGGTGGCACAAAGGAGCTTCACAAAATACTTTTTTTTATGTCTGGAAAAATGCAGTACAAATTTGCAAAAGAATGCAATGCTCATTTGACACTAGCCTTTCAATGCTGTTTTTTTTCCAGCTAATAGAATTTGTAATTCTAAAACTCTTATAGACTTGCATAGCAAACAAAGATTTTCTGACCTGAACGGACACTTCAGCTGTCAAAATGTTACATAGGAAATTGTAATAAGTTAAGAACTCAAGTACAAGTGTGTAGCAGGAGAGTCTCTTTTTACATTCAGATCTATGCTACTCTAAACCAAATCAGCAGGGGCAGGTTGGCTGGGCTTGGGGGGCAGGGGGACATCTGCCCCCTGAGCAGCTCCATATTGGGCTACCTTGAGCTGGATCACTGGGCCACTTGCATTTCTTTTCCTTTAAAATATTTCTAATAGGCTGCCGAGTTGAGTCTTGCCCACCCCGGGCTAATATTTGCCAGTTCTCCACCAAAAATCATTCATTGTAAATCATTCCCGAAAAATCAGTCTAATTTTTACAGTCTATCATAATTATTGGCAGAAATACACTAGTGTAGAGCTGGCATTTGCCACGGTTTGTCTGTTATGAACAAAAAGGTATTTAACATTTTCTGTGACTAACCTGAAGGACAATGGGATCGATGCATGTAAACTTCGTCTCCTCTCGATACAGGTACTCAATGGAGCATTTTAAGAGCAGAATTTTTGGGCTTTTAATACTGCCATTCATCTGTAACAAAGTACAATATAAGCATCAGTAGGACAAGTGAAGGATATGAACAATGAACAGGACCAGCTATGCCATTACCTTTTTGTGTGCAATATTCTTGGTGCAGACAAAGCCATTGATCACCATGGAATCAGATTTCTTCCCACCGGGTATCTACAAAGAGATAATCATATACTGTGACAAAACGTATTATTTCTAGCCCAACAACACAGTATGAATATTGGATTTTGGTTTTAGTCAGTGGACAGTAAAACACATTTACAGCATTTATGGCATGGAGCTTATAAGAAATCCTAGATAATTTAGTAAATATATTACTATGACTTGCCATACAAATATAGCTCACAAAAGCCCCAAAACAAATTCTGCATTGGTAAAACTATTTTCTGTCAAACAATGGAAACAGGTACAATATATTTGTATAAAACGGTACAGTATATGATTTTATTGCCATTTGCATAATGAGATTTAAAAAATAAAATTCCCTACTACTGACCTTGTCGTACTCCATGGATCTCAAATAATGGTATGTAACAATAATTAAAAATTTTTTTTTTTACTCATAATAAGATTATCTACCGCTAAATACTTTGAGTATCTTGAGAAATGCAGTATAAGAAAGAATTTCTCTCTACCCTCTAAAACAGGCCTGTCCAACCTGCGGCCCTCCAGATGTTGTGAAACTACAAGTCCCAGCATGCCCTTCCAGCTATCAACAGGTTGTCTTCTGGCAAAGCATGCTGGGGCTTGTAGTTTCACAACATCTGGAGGGGCGCAGGTTGGACAGGCCTGCTCTAAAATCACATACCTTTTTTATGTGGACATACTGGCGGATGTCCATATCATCATCATTTTTAACATCAGGTCGGACAGTCTGCACCACCTGACATACCACTGGTACAATGACATCACGCCAAGAGAGGTGGAGAGACTCATTATACAACAGCTGCTGTAACAGGGACATCATGTGACTGTGGTTGGCAGACCTGGGGAAAATGAAACATGACCCGAGTTGCTGATCGTTCTATAGTTTGATTCCCAAGAAGTTTGAAAGTGGAATATTCCTTACAAGAGTCTCTCCATGGCCTGCTTTTCTCCATTCTCTTCTCTCAGCTGATCCAGTGTATTATGATGCCAACCCAAAGGCGTGAATGGCAGATCTTTGGATTTCTCTTCCACTCGTCGATTAAATAGAGATTCTAGAATTAAAAGCATAAAACTAAATAGCAGATGCAAAGCTTCATCTAAAATAAAAAACGCAGATCTAAAAGCATAGTCCTCCCTATTTATGCTTTTAAACTTCCCAATTCTAAATCACTATACAAACAAAATTCAGTCATGCAATGTTCATCCAGTGACAGGACAGGAAACTCTTTAAAACTTTTAATCTACCTCTGTGCCTTGTTCAAAATGAATGAAATAAACATTATTTATTATGATTAATAATATTATTATTATTATTATTATTATTATTATAATAAAGTATTGAATCTACATATGCTGTTGTACATATCTAGAGCAAGCTAAATTCATACATCAAACTTGTAAAACATAATTGTTAACAAGTAATGTCAACTGTTTCTCACAAATGTGTTAGAATTTGTGGGATTCAGTATTTAAACACCAGCAGCATGTTCTGCTTATTACCACAGATGAAGCGTACATAAAGAGCAAATTCCTCTGGGTTTCACAGATGAAATCTTGCCCTGAGCGTACCAAAGTAAAATTGCACAGGAGTCTAAGCCTCCCCAAATATTTCGAGTTGCAGGCAAATTAATTTCCTTTGCATGCTCATGGGGAGATATTTTTTTTTTTTACCCCAGTTGTGTTTCAGGCTGTATGTTCTTGTCAGGTCAGAGCATACAGCCTGAAAAAATGTGTAAACACAGTGCTTGATTCAAGTTCCATATAAAACACACATATTGGTAGTATATATAAACAATTGTACATAATCTTTATAAGCAGTGAATTTTAATGTCATCCCTTCAGTGTTCATTGGGAAAATGAGTGTATCAGAATGATTAATGTACCCCTGCAGTAACATTTAAACAGATACTAGAAGTCCCCTAGGACTTCTGTGGCCTATATAAAAGCACATGCCTATAGCCCTGTGCTTTTCCATGGTCTCCAAACCCATTTACTTCTTACAGCCATACAATTTACAGTAGGTGGTGCATTATCCCACATTTTTTGCTGCACAAGCCTATATTGTGATAATATAACAGCAAAGCTTATAATCACATTGAATTAGCAAGGAAGATGTTGTGTTTGGTAATTGTTTTATTAATTCTGTGTAATTTTACTCTCCTATATTGTTACTTTATATAGAATTTGCTTTTATTTGCTTTAAGTGGATTTATTAATACCACTAAGTATATGAACTTTCAAATTGTTTTGTTAGATTATCAATTATGTTTTTTGATGAGCTAAAAAGTGAGTATTTTTTTTTTTATTTTATTTTTTTTTAAACACAATGCACATTGCAGCATACTTTTTTGACCTCACTGAATTGATGCTTTCATGTATACTTTGCTGTCGCAAAATATTTTTTGGTTATGAATTGGCTTACTGGAGTATAAAAGATCAGATAATGTGGTCAATTAAAGTGAAATCTCTCTATTCTTGCAATAAAAAACAGTTATAAATAAGTAAAAAAGAAAAAGATAATTACCTTTGATGAAAGCATCACTTATTGAAATAATCTGTTGCCCACCATCTTCTGACAGAAGAAACTCTAAAAGAAAAAAATGATTAGAGGACACAAAACAAATTGGGTTACATAAGAGTTCCAGCTGAATTATGCAGAGAGCACACACCCTGCATGTCTCAAACTGCACAACATAAAAACCTGAAATTACTGCTCCCAAATGTATTTTGAACACTACAGTGACACGTGTACATCTATTCACACTGAAAGTCAATCCTGGTACACTCATGTTTTAAACAATGCAAACAGTGAATTAGTTTAAATAACAAAACAAATAAAGTGGCAAATATAAACAAATAAATAGCTAGAGGGGAAAAATTAACTTTAACTCTTTTTCTAAATAGAATAAAGTCTTATGAAGTAACAGGAGAAAAAATGCAAAACTACATAAGCCTAGTGACAGCTTATGATGCAACCTCTACGATATGAAATTGTGTGATTAAGTTATTACTCACACTGTCATTTTTTTAAAAAAATGTTTTTACCTGCCAATCATTGGAAACCAATAGATGCAAAACAATTATTCCCATTTTCACTACTTCTAGTTTTATAACAGTTAATGCATTGTATCTTTACTTTGTAATATGAACAGTTAACAGAAACAAAGATTAGAAGACACTCAAGGAAAAACAAAGTCACCAAGCATTATGCATGTGGTAAGCATGGCCTTGGTGCACAACATGAAAAGGGAGCATATTCCTTTCTTGAGGTGGAAAAGGGTGACCACAAAAATACATTTAATAGGCTCTTCCAGCTAACACTACCTAACCATTTACCCTCACAAACTGTTAGTAGTTTTTACTTTTTGCCTTTTCAATGCACTGCACAAATCTAGAATTGTAAATAGAAAGAATAAACAATCAATATTTTACGTTCACAGTAGCTCCTCACCCTATATACACCCATTCCTGCTATGCCTCAATTTATAGTTAACCACAGAAAGGAGAAAAAAGAGAAACAAGAGGAAAAATGAGAGAAGAACAACACCCTATAGAAAAAAAAAACCACACACAAAAAAAGGAGAACCAAGAGCATAAAGGGTGGGCGCCCAGGGTCCTACAACAGGGCCGTCATTCCCAATGGGCACGCTGGGCAATTGCCCGGGCAAGGGGGCCCCACAGGCAGGGCTCGTAATCCTGAAAAAAAAAACAAAAAAAAAAAAAAACTTACCTGTTTGCAATCACGCACTAAATGCCAGGCGTGACGTCATCATGCCTAATGTTTTCAGTGAGGAGTGCAGCACGGAGAAGCCACAATGCGATGCTGAAGCAAGCAAGGATTCGAAGAAGAAAGAAAACAGAAAAGAAAGAAGAAGAAGAGAAGAAGGGGGTGCAATCGAAGAAGGCGGCAATAGAAAGGTAAGTGAAGAGGGATTCGATTTCTTAGTTGCTATACTTGCACTCCGCCAAAGAGGGGGTAGGGGATTAGGACGCTGCCACCAACCCTTCAGAGTTGCCTTAATACCCCACAAATATGCAGTATAAATTTGATTGATTATGGGGAAGGGGCGCATAGGTTGGGTAAGGGAAAATATTCCTATTCGAAGCTATCTAATTACTTTTAAAGTATTCTTGCTTTGTAAGTACACTAGAGTTGAGTAAGCGATGTTATAGCCTATCCAAAGTGATGATTGCTTTGCAGTCTTAAATACCAATCAGATGGAAAAATGTATAAAATTTTACTAAGACTATTTTTGAGTGCACATATATGCTGAAGGGGGAAGCAATTGGAGAATAATAAAGGGCATATCATATCATAAGGGCGCCTCTCACATATAAGGGCGCCTCTCACATATAAGGGCATAACATAAGGGTATATGTAGGTGGAATAATCTAGTAGTTGAGCATATTTTTTTACTGTTTAAACACTTATTTTGTTGCAGGTAACAATAAATATAAGCCTAATATTAATGATAATTTAAATTTTTATTCCTGTGAGTGGTTGTGTAGGTAGGTGCCCCAGAGCACTGCCTTGCCCGGGGGCTCATAATGTTGTTAAGATGGCACTGTCCTACAATGGACTAAGAAAAAAAGCATTTAAATGTATAAAAATCCTATTTTCTCAGGCATCCATTGGGGGACACAGTGAACAAACAGTACAAAGCTCCTTTCTCCCAAAACAGGCATACCTGGATGCAAATATACTGAACTTGTAGAATCTGGTAAAAGTGTGGCTAGGACCAGGTAGCTGTGCTCAGTCGAAGTGCTATGTCCTACTGCCCAAGAATCATCCACTGAACTGGTAGAGTGAGACAAAATATTTTCTCCAGAACCAGCTGCCCTGCTCCACTATAAGCCTGATGAATTACAGCTGTAATCCATCTAGCAATGTTAATTTTAGAAATTGTCAGCCCCTCTTGTGTGCATCATAGGTGGCCAGAAGGTCTTCAATCCTGCACACATCTTAAAACCTATGCATATAATTCAAAAAGCTCTGACCACATCCTGACAAGAAAGAGAGCCCTCATCCTCTGAAGACCTACTGTTGGTTAGAGCCGGGATGACAATGTTTTGATCAATGTTTTGGTCCGAAAAACCACCCTCATGAAGAACTGGAAAAGGAGACTTGCAGGTCAAGGCTGCTAGCTCTGAAACTCTCCTAGCCATAGAAAATAGCCAAAAGGGAGAGAGTCTCCATGTAAGAAATTTCAAATCAGAGTCCATGGATTTAAAAAGAGAATGCTGCAAAGCATTCAACGCAGAGTTTAGAATTCAAGGAGCCATTGGTGGAACATAAGACATTTGTAAATGAAGGACAGCTCTCAAGAAAGTTTTAAAGTCTGGCATGAGAACCAGTCTTCTTTGAAAGACTGAAAAAGAGGACACCTGAACTGTAGGAGAGCTAAGGTGCAAACCAGCATTCAGACCCTCCTGTAAAAACATATGTAACCTAGGGAAATGAAAAGAAGAGGTATGAAATCAGGCAATATACATCCTCCAGACTGTATTAGAATTCTTGGCCAAACATAACTTCCAAGAACAGAATAGGGTTTGCAACCCAGTTAAACCAATTGTAAGCACCAGATAATGGACATTTTTGTCTATAAAGACCGACTAAGAACCACTTGTCTTGGAACAAAAGAGCTCCACTTTGTGGTTCAACTGAGATGCCATCAAGTTGACGCCACCTGTCCTTTGTCTTCTATAAACACCTCAGGATACAGAGACCATGCACTAGGGTGAAGAGTCTGTCTCCTAAATTTCCACCCCTGGCATGAAGATCGCCATGATGACCCAAACATGTTTTTTCGGCCCGCTGAAAGAAACTGCATATGTCTCGCATGGCTAGAGGCTCCTGGAGCCAGCCTGGTGGTTGAGATATGCCACCGCCATGGTGTTATCCAACTGTATCCTCACAGCCTTACACCGCAGTAAATGTTATACACTGACCAGAGCGCAGACCACTGCTTGCAGCTCCAAAACATTGATTGGAAGCTTGGATTCACTCCAAGGTCCTAAGACCCATAAAAATAGGCCAGCCCCCTAAGAAACCTAATGGCTGTCCCTACTAAGAGGCAGCCATACCTGGGGCCCACCGCCACTTCCTAACCCGCCCTCTCACATCTGCCACTTTTCTGGTGCTCAGAGAGACAATAGCTGCTCTCCTGCAGCTGCTGCCAAGGAATGCTTGCCACAGCCTTCAAATCAAGAGAAAAAAAGGTTGCCTGTCACAGCCTCACCAGGTACTTAAACTAAACCAAGGCCTAGCAGGAAGGGGGTTATAAAGGAGGAGTTACAATGAACTGTTAAGTTTTACAGTGACTGCACACCTCGTTCATACACTATAGCCCAATGTTTCCCGGGGGCCACTAATGGATGCCAGAGAAAAGTAAATTTATTTATATTTATCTGCAGTTGAAATAAGATCTGTAAGTTTGGATTGCTTTTGAAAACAGTTTTTCACAATACCCTTCAAATGAGATACATATACCTACAGAAGTAATTTACAAAGTCAGAGCTACCAATATAAAAAAGTTTAAAATGTGCTTCATTTGAAATTGCATAAAGCAGCAACTACTCAAGTATACAACTCAAGGAACAACTGTCACACAGACAGAATATAAATTAGCTTCATTTAGGACAAAGCTGTGCAAATAAGTAGACAGAATATTTGCACAGCAGACTAAATGGAGCAATATACTTCAAATAGCGAAAATTCAAGTTACGAAACTAGAAGTTAGCATAAATAATATGTCAAAGCTATTCTCATGGCTAATATAACTTAAACAGAACCAGGAACACATAAGTAACTTTGCAGGTGTTTTTTTGCTTTACAATAAATTGGTATTCAGTTCATACACATTGATGGTCAATTGTGTTTCTCTCTATTTCTAGACAATTCAAACTCGGAAAAATGTCTACGTGATCCTAGAGAACTATACACAGGACACAACTTATGAACCAAGACAGAAGCAACAAACATTTTGTATCCCATTCAAAATAATTTTCCTATGGTTATGCTGGACAAGCATAAAACACACTAATCACATGATATAAGGAGCGGTGAAAGAATGTCATCCAGTCTAGAGAAACAAACTAAAAAACAAAGTAAAAAGTCTAAAGAGCTTATCTGAATAATAAGTGTCGTTTCAGAGTAGAGTTCGCTTGTTCAATTAAGTATGCAATCACCAGTTCCACCAAAAAAAAACAAAAAACAAGAATATTGTATAGTATATTTTTTTTACATCTTATCCTTTCATCTTACAGCATTGCCCTTTCAATTGCCAAACAAGCATTCTTCAAATCTCTAATATCCACCTAGTCTTCTCATGTCGCCTCTTTGCCACATTCAACTCACTTCTCTGCCCAACTGCACCTCCTCCTCCTTTCTCCCTCACTACCCATGATTTTGCCAATTATTTCAAAGGCAAAATTTACACCATTCGACAAAATATTTCCACATGCCAAATTCCACTCAATGTACCCAGCTTTACCTACACTCTCCAATCCACCTTTAATTCATTCTCTACAGTAACTGAAGACAAAGTCTCTGCACTCATCTTCTCTCACCCTACAACTTGTCCACTCGACCCAATTTCCATCCAACTACTCCGCTCCCTCTCCTCCACTGCATGCCCACCTCTAGCTCACCTCTTCAACCTGTCTCTCTCCACTGGCATATTTCCATCCTCCTTTAAATATACAGCCATCTCACCTATTCTAAAGAAACCATCTCGCGATCCAGCCTCTCTCTCCAACTACCGCCCTATTTCTCTCCTCCCCTTTGCCTCCAAACTACTTGAGCGATTAGTGTACAAACGCCTGTCTCACTTTCTTTCCTCTCATTCCATTCTCGACTCTGCAATCAGGCTTCCGCCCTCATCAATTTTTCCATACTCATTCTCCTAGACCTCTCTGCTGCTTTTGATACTGTTGATCACCCTCTTCTCCTACACACACTTCACTCCATTGGCCCTTGTGACACAGTTCTTTCATTTCCTACCTATCGAACCGCTCCTTTAGTGTTTCTACATCTGGCACATCCTCCCTTCCACTCCCACCATCCGTTGGGGTCCCAGAAGGCTCTGTTCTTGGCCCTTTACTTTGTACACCTCTTTTCTTGGGGCACCAATTCACTCATTCAACTTCCAATACCGCCTCTACACCGACGACACCCAAATCTATAGCTCTTCCCCTGACCTCTTTCCTTCTATACTATCTTGTGTAACCAACTGTCTTTCTGATATCTCCACATAGATGTCCCAACACTACCTAAAGCTCAACATGTCCAAAACAGAACTTATCTTCCCTCCTGCCAGAGTCACAACCTGCTCTCAAATCTCCCTCACTGTCAATAACACCACAATTTCTTCAGTCTCCCAAGCCCACTGCCTTGGTGTCACACTTGTCTCCACCATCTGCTTTATTCCGCACATCCAGACTCTTTCCCAGTCCTGTCGACTCCAATTAAAAACATTGCCAGAGTATGCCCTTTTCTTACTCAACATTCTTTCAAAACTCTTATCCGTTTTCATCTCCCTTCTTGACTATTGCAACCTCCTGCTCTTTGGCATTCCTGACACCCATATATCCACACTTCAATCCATCCTAAATGCTGCTGCAAGACTGATCTTCCTCTCTCACCACTCCACAACTGCTGCACCACTTTGCAGATCCCTACACTGGCTCCCTGTGTCCTCCAGAATCAAATTCAAATTACTCACCCTTCCCTACAAAGCCCTCAACAACAACACCCCTGCATACATCTCAAATCTCATATCAAATTACTCTCCCTCCCGTCCTCTTAGATCTAACTCTGACCTTCGCCTTGCCTCGTCTCTGATAACCACCTCTCACTCCCGTCTACAAAAGACTTCTCCCGTGCTGCTCTCCACTTACGGAATTCCCTACCACGTTCAGACTTTCCCGCAGTCTTCAAATCTTTATATGCTCTTTGAAAACCCACCTCTTTTTTAGAGGTGGCCTTATCCTCGATAACACTATTCACACTAATGCACCATCACAATTATCTCAATCTCCACTCTGAGCCACACTCGCTCCTCTTGTTTCAGCTCTGCCCTCTTCTACTTAGAATGTAAACTCTCTAATGAGCAGGGTCCTCCATACCCTTTGTTTTCATGTCTCCATTCACTTTGTCTGCATTGTCTGCTCTTGTTTTACGTATGTAGTTTTATGTATGTCCTTGTATTCCCTACTAGCTTGAAATGTATAAGCTCCCACTGCGCTTCTGAACTCATTCAGGTAAATTAACAGGAAGGATCCGGTGTCTTTCAGTTCTCTGCAGACGATTTTATCCACCAGTAACGGTTGTCTGATAACTTTGGTACAGCGCTACTGAGCATTGTGGCGTCTTACAAATCTATGATTACTAATAATAATTAACAACAAACAACAACAAGAGCACCTAGAGTTTTAATATATGTCACAATGAATATATATTTTTGGTATGCATGTACACTAATGTTTTCACTCAAATACTTTTAAAAAAATATACTACACTTCATTGTATTCTGGGGTTTTTGTGAAACTGGACAGAACATTGGTAATCTGGAGCATCAAGTGTCTTATGTGATTGTATTCTTAATTGAAAAGGACAACACTACTCTGAACCTACACTTATTATTCAGATAAGCTCTTCTTTGACTTACTTTTGGTATGCGGCCACAGGTTGTAAGTCAAAGAAAAGCTTATCTGAATAATAGCTTAAACATTACACTTATTGGAGATATGGGCTGTTATGTGGGCCAAAGATTCCGCAACACTAATTTCATACGAACATTCAGACCAAATGTGTTGAACACTCTCATACTTCCTCCAGTTTGAGGATGTTGCAAGTTTCTCATAGTGAGCATGCTCTTAACATTACATGGGATGTTCTCACTCATTAATACTACCACCCTTGAGGTACATATTAAAGAGTTGTAAAGTAGCACCTAATATTTCTAAAAGCATATCACAATTTCTCAACAATGGAAGAAATGACAGTATATATACTCTCTTCAAACCATCAACTTATTTAAAGCTCAAAGTTAGAGGTTTCAATGAGGGTTACATTGCATGTAACACTGTACAGTGCATGAACACACAAAAAACCTTACATGCACAAATACATTCATTACAGCATGCAAAAGAAAAATAGTTTTAGTAAAATCAATAAAATTAGAATGGAAGCCAAGAAAATATTTAGTATGCAAAACTACTACATGTGCAAACTATACATTGAAGTAAAAACCTGATTTAATATCAATCATTGAGAAAATGGAACTCCTGTATTTGACATTCTCTCAAGTGTTGCTGACTGCGTCTATGAATATGCCACATGATCCAACCAACATAGGCATATGTTGCAGTTACAGTTACATGTTTTATCTTATGCCTAAAAACCTTTCAGATGAAAGAAGATACAAGCCAGCATATGCATAAAGCCTGCATAGAATTTCCTCTGTATTTAGTTGATTTTGAGGCGTGAGCAACAATGTTTCCAGATGAAGGGGAAAGCTATCATAGAATCAAAATAACTGCATATAAAGTATTCACCAAACAAAGTCATCATGGAAGAGCCCATCAAAGACTGAGTTAATACCTTTCTGGTCAGCAGGGTGAGGGGGCACATGGGGGTACTTGGAGTGCTTCTTGATGTGGAAGTTGACGTTGTCCATCTCCACATTGAGGCTGATGGAAGCGGCCGAGTCACTGTCCATAGCGGACTGGAAGCTGCTGACCGATGTACGTTTGCTAGGACTGGCAGAGTCTTTGTATGATGCAGACAGGGGGGAAAAAAAGCAAAGGGAAAAGGAGGAGGGAAAAAAAGGGTAATCAGGGTGGAGGGGAAGAAACTACGTTTAGTATATGTACGTCCCCAAGAGCAGCCCATAAATGCAACTAACCAAGTCAGGTTTTCATGTAGGCACTTATCTAATCCTGGTGATAAGATTTAAGACAATGTATGAAGACAAATATGGGGGAAAGTTATGTATTTTCTTAACACTATATTTGATTTTGTACATATTCCCCAGTGTCCCTCTATGCTGCTTTGAGAGGCAATCCAAAGGAGGAGTACCAAGAGCAGTTGGGGTGGAACTATAATACACATATTTTGTGAGATTAATCTTTATCATGTACTGTGCACCAAAATCCATTTTTGGAGCAGAGCTGCATTGTATGCAAGACGCAGTCCTTATATAGGACTGTGCTCTACCCCAAAAACGGAGCACTGTGGCAGCTCCATGGGTCTATGTATGTTAGTACATAGAGAGCCTTATGTGTAAGAATAGTACTGAATACATTTAATTGAACCTGAGGACAGACCCTGGGGGACTTGGTATAGCAGCCGCTTTATACCAGAACATAACATCATACTACCAAAAGGACAGGAAGAGCACAGAGGGAAAAAATATATGAACCCAAAGCCAGAACACACAGAAGAAGGAGGTTTATGCTTACAAATTGGAACACAACAAAACCTAAAATCCATTATATGTCTTTGTTAAAACATATAAAAGACTCAAATACAACATAAAACTCACTCTCATAAAAGCAAATTAGTGATATTATTAATCTTACACATCCATAAAACATATCAGTCCAAGCATGTTCTCATGCAGTAATGTAGCCATCAAAAAGAATCCAGGTATTGAAAGTCAGAATTAGACAATTTCTAATAATGGAAAACTATATTCATCATGACAAATGTAGACGTCCTATCATTTGCAAGAGATTGAGTCATGGGGGACCAAGGTATATTTGAGAAACAGAACCATGGGTGACACCACAGCACTCTGCATGTACTTATGAGCTGGTCAAATCCAATATTAGCTGCTGGGCACAAAGGGCTTTTTATGCCTAGCAAACATGACTAAAATAGCCTTTTCTAGTCCCAAATATACCCTGAAAAATATCTTCAATTCAGGCCAATTTGTCGAGACCAATTTACAACACTGTTTAAGTAATCGAGAGACTTACTGGTTAAATTATCTTCTCCTTCATCTGCAATCTGTTCTGTGTCACTATCATCAAATTTGATGTCCTTGAACCATGATGGCTCTGAATGTCCTTCCACAGAGTTCACAGAATCACTGTCAGGTGAAGGAGTCTCAGAGAACTCCGTGCTCTTGAAATGCAAACAATTTCAAATCAGAAAGGTAGTCAATCCTTATACTTATTTAGCAGGCTTTACAAATGCATTAACTACCCTTCTTAAATTTTAATACACTAAAATGTTTTTTAAATAGTTAAAACTTTGGACTAGTGATATAAACAACCCCAGTACGGACAAAACAATTTACATCCAAATATATTTTCTACTGCAGGAAACAAGTTGATATTCTGACATTTTGCACTAAAAGCCATAAGGAAAATGGACACCATTTACAAGATGGATTTATTTTATTTATCGTTCTAGACATGTTGAATGAAACATATAAACTGTATTTATACAAGCAGATATTAATTTATCTGCATATAAGCAAATGGGAGATGTGATAGATAATGCCTAGCCAAAATAAAATGAAACATCATCTATAGACACTAAAGCAACCTCATAGCCAAATTAAAGAAAATTTAAACAAAAAATAAATCTAGTGTGGCATTTCCTGGTCGATTTTAAATTATTTGGTGACATTTATAATGTTGTACAATGCAGATGGCTTTAAGTTTCATGACTTTTGCATACTTTTTAGTTTTTTGGAGCAAAATCAATTAAGAGCAAAATCCTGTTGGAATGTCACACAAGGTGATCGTGTGAGCTGCACGGGTACCCTTGGGAGGTGAAAGCAAAAATGAGGAAAGTTTTCCCCACAAACATCCCGGGGAGCATCACACAAAAGAACCTCATGCAAGGTTCCCACGAGACTTCGCTCTTAACTGAATCTGCATATTGCTGTGGTTTTCATCCATGTGTGTTATTATTACAAGGCACTGTTAAGAGTTTTCATTGTCCTGGGCTATGACACAGCTCTACTGTACTCTCTACAATCTAAAACAATAATGAGAAACAAATCTGACTATCGGAACACATGGAAATCGCAGACCAAAATTAGAAAGGAAAAAGCAGTGTATTTTGTATATCCAGAATACGCATAAACCAATATATGAAATTCATTTGAAGGTGGAATTTCCCCTTTCAAAGTAAAGGGCAGCAACAGAAACTAGAACTGTGAGTACCTGAAGAGGTCTGTACAGGGCATATTCATCACGAAAGAGTTGATCATGGTGGGTGACACAGTCCAACCATCTGCCATCGACAAGCGCTTGTCCGATGGCTATAGCTTGAGCTCTGAAGAATGAACCATATTAATACACATAGATCTAATACTTAATAGACAAAAACTAAAGTGTGCTGTACAACTACAAAACTACGAATAGGACTGTTCTAAAGATCAATCCAATGAACATTCTGCCCATTTCACTGGGGAATGCTTATAATAAATCTGGGCAGAACATTTATTATACGTAAAGACAATACAAAAACACATTAATCACTCAAATTCAATTTGTTTTTCTGTTAAAATAAAAATATATAGGCAAAAAAAAAAATACACTTCCTATATTAATTCAGATGTGGAAAGAAAATATGTCATGCTTACAGATATAATCAGATACAATATAATGTGTCAGGCTATACAACAACAGATAACCTTTCCCTGGGCGAGAAATTACACATCATTGGCTGACTTTATTTTTCTTTACTTGTGCCGAAATATAATTTCCACTAGTTGTATGATCTTGAGTTAATGTTCTTGCATAATACATATCCCATTTTGAATAATAAACAGTCAAAGACAGCTTGCATAAACTTCTAAAATATTTTCCATTAAATACACCAAAATAATAACTTTATAGTATCACCCTCTACATAATGTATCTCTAATTGTGTTGATCATTCCTTTCTAGAATTGAGAAGGTGCATAGATTACCTAGTTGTGATATGTCCGTTTCTAATCAACCAGTTAACCAACTCCTTTCCCACAATGCAGTTTGGATATGTTCGCAGCCAATAACGGTGGTCCTGAAACTCCATGCCACTATTGTGGTGACAGACCTTCTTCCACAACTCCTTCAGCTGCACAGAGTCCTTAATGGATAAAATAAAGGCAGCTTTCTTAGTGAAGATTTACTCATTGTAATACATTGCAGCTTCTGTGCTAACGATATGGGGGGTGATAAAGGGAAAATATAATCACTGTTTACTGTAACAATATTGTAGCAGTCACAGCAGCCGTGATAAAACTCTATGAGCTTTATTCAGTATTAACTTCTTCAATTAAATGACTTTAAGGGCTCATTCACACAAATGCCGTGGAAAAGGGGGTAAAATGCACAACACACAAGTTAAATGCATTATAGGGATGTTTTTCATGCATTATAATTTCAATCAATATAATCCTACTGTACTGGCAGCATACATTAACCTATGCAAATAAGTCTGTGCTGTGTTTTATCATTTTAAAAGCAGAAAAACAATTTTAGTACGGTTATTTAACCTATTTTTGTTAAATTATTAAAAAAAATGGCCAGATCAGTGTGAACAAGCTCTAAACATTTCCCATGCATTACTGTATTAGAAATCAATTATGGCAAAAAAAATATACCAAATGAAACAGATAAAATGGCCATAGAAAAGGGGACTCAACAGCAAACAAGAGAGCGATGGTCAATAAAAAAAATTCAGGGTGTGATAAGAAAAATATTTAATTAAATCTTCAGTGACAATATATATATAATCTCAAACAAAAAGAAGAAAATATTGGCCATTAGCAGGTTGATTTCACACAGGGAAGTAAGCTGGTCTTATGAAGACACAGCAAAGAAGTGTTTTTTTCTCTCTTCTTAAATGTGGGTCTCTATGGCATGCTTTACATCTCAGAAACTATATATGTTATTCTTCAAACTAGCAATTCAAGATATTATATAGCGTTAGAATCATTATGCTAGAATGGTAATTCGCATAATAAAGTATATATAGCAAAGGGTAGGGGAACTAGTGGCTCTTCAAATCTAATTGGGCAACAAATTCCAAAGAGTTCTATGATGTAGCTAAATTAGCTATACAGAAACATCTGCTTAGCTAAAAAAAAAGGTGCCAAATTGCACTTTCGTAAATTAGAAAGTCTTATACATTTGTAATGTAAATGGTAGTTCTATACCAAAAGTATCTTCCTTTCCTCTTCATTGGTGTCACTCTTCAGATATGTGCGAGAGGCCTGGGGGCTGACAGACGATTCATAAGATGGCACCATGGGAGAGCCAGAACGATCTAATGACAGGTTAGTAATACTGGCAGACCTAGACACAAGAAAAGAAAAAACAGTAAAATAGGCATTTTGAATGGAAAAAAAACAACCATATCCCTTTATCCAAAACATATCAATGAGATTCAACACTAGAACTACTATATGATCATTAATATCAGCAGCCCTGTGTTTTATGTTTTGCTAGGAGGAGGTCTTATGCTGGTCATACGAGAGGAAGTGTTTCCATGGCCTTGATACTTATCCTTTTAAAATCAATAGAATAATTATTGGACATGACGCTAAATCCAGTGAGAAGATGAACATCCATGTGTCAAGCCAACATTAAAATGAATAAATAGGCCCTAATGAAGGCCTCAAGTTATCCCGCTGCTTGGCAAACTGACAAAACTCATCCAATTTGGCCACTGATGTGCAAAGTCAAATTGGATAGTGATCTTGTTACTCTGCATTAATAATCGAGATATGGATTAGCCCATGTTTCAGGAGATTAATTCATGCTGGAATTTAATTACATTTTCAGACAATGCAAGATTTGTGGGAGTGCACACTTTCACTGCGCTTACAGCAAAGAACCCTTTGCACAAATGGAGATTAACGTTCCTTTCTTCCAGCTATTTTGTGTCTTCTACAGAGATCCCAAAAATAAAGAGATTACCAGAGCATTTTCTATATAAGGACTGTACAGTGATCAGTATCCTAACTTCAGTCTCCCCCTCTTCTACATACTTCCAAATTCTAAGATATTGATTTTGTGAACGGACACCCAACATTATTGGGTAATAAATTGCTCCAGGAGAACAACTAATGGAAGATACGTCTACCGACAAACAACTGCAGAGCACAGCCCTATCTGTGTCAAGTGTGTAATCTACTCCCGGGAGAGCGCCATTACTCTCAGGCATACAGGACTGCCATCAGATCGGCTGCTTGATGAATTCTACACTGCTGTGCACAAACCCTCTCTGCACAAACGCTCTCTGCAGGGGAAACGCAATATTGTGAAATTAATCCGGGATCATAAAAATTACAGTTCCTAAAGAATCGCCTATACGAAAGTTACCTAACATTTGGGTTAGGGATTCTGTCAAGCAGAGGGCTCCATCTAATAGCAGGTTCTCTTAAGAAACGGACATCAGAAGTTCTGATTGGTGCAGTTTCCTACCTTGGCTGTATGTACCCTGGAGGAAGCCACTGGAGTCTGTTGAATCCCCTCATAGTGATCCATAATACTATAAACCCTGTTGAATGTTTGGCGGGAAAATGACAAATCAAGCACCTTTTTGCGCCTGGTTTATAAAAGTTAGCTCATCAGGATCTTCTGACTGTCCTATCCCCTTATATGCTAACTGCGTAAGAGTGAGTAACTGTCAAAGTCGAATAACTGGATGAAGTCGGCTAAATTGATTAATATTGGTTTACTGTGGGGGGTTAACGCAATCGCACAGATAAAGAACACACACTTACATTTGTAAATAGTACACATTTACTAAAGTTCCAGTCAAGATTCTTTTATTAATAAAAAAAAAAAAAATCAGATTATTTATACATAGATAATATTACAGTAGAGGTAATTATGGCTCAGGTCCTCAGCAATGTATGGAGTTTTGTCTCATTCATTCATATTTTAGCAGCAAAAATCCGGTGTCAACAGAAGAGCGATCGCACATAACGATCGCAAGTTATGAATATTATGAGATTAATAAGCAAAAGCACTGTTTATGGGTCAGTTTAAACAGTTTTTTCGGCCGGAAGACACATATGCAACAGTTGGAGTGAGAGCTGCCCCCACCTCTGGATCAATGAAGAACTTTCATTGGAACAGCCTCTTTGCCAACAGACATCAGCTTTGACGACTGTTCCTGGATCCACAGAGAGCAGCGTATGTATTGTTTATACTTTATTATATTTTTGCTATGATTTTCTATTAAATCTCATTTGTGCGCTGGATCCACATTAATCGCATCAAACAATTTGTATTAGGGACAATAGAAATGGACATAATTTGGGGGCTCATGGAGAGGCGCCACATTAGTCATGGATTCGCAAAACTTACGGATTTCGGCTTATCAACAAAGGGTGGAGACGCGCAATATACAGGTAAGAACGCAAATAGTTCTATGCCTTTAATCATCCAGTGTTGCTAAACCGAATATCCACTTTATGTGATCTAAGGGGCGAGAACCTAGGGACAAGAAAGACAAATGGTTTATTTTTCATTTCATTTTGCGATTAACACGTGATTTGTTTACATAGCATACGCACATATTTACCTGTACATTTGCCACGTGTTTAAACGTTTTTTTCTGACAGATATTGCTGATGTATTTTATAGTGAACAGAATTGTTAAAATCTCTGGAAAGTTATTACCAACATTTGGGAAAGTATTTTTCTGTACAGAAACACAACTGTGTAGGTGAAAGTGTGAATTGGCTGACTGTGAAAGTATAACTGTTGAGGATAAAGGTTATAATAAAGGTAGTATACGGTGAAATAAAGGAAGTATACGGTGAAAATAAAAGGTAGTATACAGTAAAAATAGGTAGTCCCAATTGTAATAGTTGAGCTTACAGATAAGTAGTACCTGTAAGCTCTTCAATCGGATCGCACGTGTTGCATAAGAAACAGTGATTGTGCAATTGTGGACGGTGAGAGGAAATTAACTGGAAAGGCTGGTATTGTTGAGTTCAATATTTATTGCTCCCAGTTTTAAATTACTCAGCAGAAACTTCACTGGAAAAGGGGGGCACTGTTTTGTGCTGTGAAGCGTTTAGTCGTATACTTCCACACGGATATTTCCGTTCTCCCAGTTGAAAGTAACTGTGTTAGGGTCCTCGTTGTGTACGTTTGGCATTGCATGAGTTGTTAAGTTGTACTCAGTTGAGTAGTGAGTGGACAGAGCTGATAGAATTTATCCAAGGCCGACATATCTCTAGCTTATGTTTTGTGTCGCGAAGCGTAGGGGATTACATTTTCCAAATGGGTGCAAAACATACATGCGAGGTGGCTGATGTGACTGAAGTGCAGGTCAAAGGCCCAAAAGACTTGGCAAGATATACAATGATAAGGAAATATGGTGCGTACGCAACAGCGTACTGTGATAAATGAGTAAAAATGACTGCTGAATGTGTGAAACCTTTTTCTAAAGTTAGAAATTTCGATCCAGAGGTATTGAGTACTGTTACAGATAAAATTTGTTTGATAAAATCATTAAAACTGATAATTAAACACAGACTGTTTAAAACTGCGGCAACAGGAAGGGAGTATGTGGCACGAGAGACCATGCGCAGTGGAAGGTAGTGTTGTGAAGCAAAGAGAAGAGAGTGCTAGCACGCCCCCTCCTCCGTATGTGGATGGGGGGAAAATATAACAGATACCAAAAATTATAAAAATAACATAAGTAACTTGTATCCCATATCGAGTGATATACAAGGTAATGTTTCAGAAGAAGATGATGAACCCACTGTTGTTTCTGTCCATGCAAGTAACATACAAGAAGTGCCATGTAGGCAAGGAAAGGGAGCGGTTCTACCCACAGGGACAATGGCCGAAGCAAAACTGGTACAGGAGTCAATAGACTGCAGAATATCTATTGTACTGAAACAGTGCTTGCAGCAATTAGCCCTGAATGTAGTGATTTGGTGGGCTTACATCCAGTCCTCACAATAGCAATTCCTAATGGGAAAGCGGACAAAGATGGTGTAGTTCCCATAAGACATGTAGCAATGCATTGTCCATGGAGTGGGTTTGAATTACAATCAATTATATCTGATTTCCCAGACCCAAAGAAAGATTTGGCAAAATGTCAGAAATCTGTTAAAGATTTAGTTAATGCTCGTGAACCAACAAATAAAAATTGGCGAGTAGTGTTGAGGGCCTGTTTTCCTCCTAATATTGACATACAAAAATGTATAAAGATTTGTGAATTGGAGGAAAAGTATTAATGGATAGCCTCAAAGAAAATTTAAAAACCAGGGTACAAACATCATTCCCTAACTGGAGAGGGATCACAGTAGATGCCCTCAGGGAATCTGCTATAGAACAGGATAAAAATATATGAAAAGGAAGGAGGAACAAAATGATAGGTTAATGAGGGCAGGTATCCAGGCACTAGAAGGACTACACACACGTCCACAGACTAAACACATATTACGGGGAACGAAAACGATATGAGTTTGTGAGGTGCTTTAGATGCTCTAAAAAGGGAAACCTAGCAAAGGACTGTAGAGAGAAAACAAGAGAGGACACTAGGAGATTTCGGCCACCTAGAAGAGAATCCCATAGATACCCACAAAGAAGACACAAGCCTCAGAGGTTTCCCATCAGTTGCCTGCGCACATCATAGCAGCAAATGTTTTGCGGGAGGACAATGATCGACACTAGAGGTTAGTTCATACCTGTATCTTATAACTAGTTTGGTTCTTCCTTAAGATTTTCAGTTAACCTAAGTGACAGTTAATGTATCTGGTATAAAACAAACCTTTCTTGCAGATACAGGGGCGGCCAGGTCAGTGATAATTTCTCCCTTAAGTTTACAGGTTACTAACAAACCTATTCCAGCTATGGGAGCAATGGGATGAGTGCAACATTATCCTTTTACAAAACATGCGGAGGTTACTATTGAGCCCCTGCATACAAAGCATTCATTTCTCTTGGCTGCAGTGGCTACTAACAACCTACTGGGCAGAGATTTATTATGCAAAATGGGATGTTTTATTTACTGTACCCCTGATGGTGGGTTTCTGGATATTCCAGGAAAGTTTTCACATGAAGGGCAGGACATACTAGACACCCCACAAAGGCTAATGATGTACTCTACTGGTCTAGATCAACGTCCATCTCAGGTAAAGGAAATGTTATCACAAATACCATGTCCCATATGGACTAAAGATGGACAAGACACTGGATTGATGGCAAATGTAGCCCAAGTAATGGTTCATTTAAAAAGTGGCAGGCAAGCTCCAAAAATACCACAATACCCATTAAAACCAGAGGAGGAACTAGGGGTTTATACGGCGATGGAAAGGCTGCTGCAACAAGGTATTTTACAGCTAACAATCCAATCTTCCCAGTGAAGAAGAATGGGGGGAGGGGTTACAGATTAGTCCAAGATCTAAGGGGAATTAATAAAATAGTTAAGAGCCAATTCCCCGTAGTGCCCAATACAGTTGTCATCCTCATGCAGATTCCTCCATCTGCCAGTCATTTCACGGTAATTGATCTCTGTTCCCCTTCATCCTGACTGTCAGTACCGCATTGCTTTATCCTTTAAGGGGGTACAATACACATGGACAAGATTCATCAAGATTACCCCAGGGGTTCATTGACAGCACCAGTATTTTCTCTCAGGCCTTGCGTGACTGTTTGCAATCCTCCCAATCAAGCAATGGGTCTGTCCTAATTCAATATGCTGACGATTTATTGCTATGTTCTGATTCTTTTATGTCATAAGTGTCTAATAGAAAACTGTTGCTGCTTCATCTCTCACAGACAGGACACAAGGTTGCAAAGGATAAATTACAGCCATGTCAGACCAAAGTGAAATACGCGGGACACGGTCTTACCCAGGGACTAAGACACCTGACAACGGACAGGATTCAGGCCATACAAGACATGACACTGCTGCAGAACCCACAACAGATCTGTACCTTCTTCGGGATGTGTGGGTATTGTAGGTCATGGATCCCAGGTTTTTCTGTTCAGGCCTTCCCATTGCGAGAGTTAGTCTCATCCTTAACGTCTGAGCTTGTTACATATACTGAGTTGTCAAAGCAAGCATTCCTTAACCTTAAAGAGAGTCAGACTAAAGCCTGGACTGGGAATACCTGATTTTAAAAAACCTTTTGAGTTATATTGTACGGAAGCTGATGGTTGTGCAGCAGGGGTTTTGACACAGAGAAATGGTGTCGCTAGCAGACCGGAAGCATACTACAGTGCACAATTGGACACTGTGGCAAGCTCTGTCCATAGATGTTTAAAAAGTGTAGCATCGACTGCTCTTCTGTTAATTAAGAGCGAGGATATAATACTAGGACACAATTCAATTGTCTATACACCACATGCAGTATCTGCCCTGTTAAATTCTGCTGAAACTAGGCATGGCTCCTCAGCAAGATTCACAAAATGGGAATTGGGACGGAGATCACCTGCAAATAAGACAGACTGTCACAGGAGAACTATGTACGGTTATGCTGTCGTAGATGACGAGGGTGTTATAGAAGCTGAACCCCTTGGTCCACCTCACTTGGCTCAAGTGGCCGAACTCGTAGCATTGAGAAGAATGTGTGAGTTGGCAGAGGGTAAATCAGCTAATAAATAAAATTTATTTTATATATATATATATACACACATACCGTATTTCCCCATGTATAAGACGCACCTTTTCTCAAAAAATTTAGGGTCTAAAAACGGGCTGCGTCTTATACAGGGGAAGTGGGGGATCCAGAGAGGGGGGGGGGGGGATGCAATTGGCAGGTCCGTTCAGTTATAGTGTGCTAAAGGGCTTGCTGCCGGCGGCTGCACACTCTCCCTGCCTGTATCTGCGGAACGGACCTGAAGGGAGAGTGTGCAGTCGCCAGCTGCTCACACGGAATCATCCAGCAATACACCAGGGGAGGGAGAGATGGTTCCAGCGGTGTAGAGGGTTGGCTGTCTTACCGACTCTCCATAGCGCAGAGCAGCACAACCTCTGTCTCTTTCCTCCGGTGACTTGTGCCAATTGATTACAATCAGAGCAGCCAGCCGCAACATTCTCCCTGGCTGTCTCTGCCAAACGGACTTGCAGGGAGAGTGTGCAGTCGCCACCTGCTCACACGGAATCATCCAGCAAATATTTTTTTTTTGAGTTTCAGAGAAAAAATTGGAGGCGCGTCTTATACAATGATGCGTCCTATACATGGGGAAATACGGTATATTATATATATATATATATATATATATATATATATATATATATATATATATATATATATATATATATATATATATATAGACACACACACACACACACACACACACATATATATATGCATATATACATACACACAAAGTAAGTTTTTGGGGTAGTGCATGACTTTCGGGCCCTCTAGCATCTTAGGAACTTTATGACAGCGGCAGGCTCACCAGTAGCACACTCAACACATAAAAGGACTTTTGACAGCAATACAGTTACAAAAGACAGTCATCAAGTGCAAAGCCCACACATATGAAGACCCAGTATCAGCAGGTAATAGCAGGGCAGACGAAGCCGACAAGTGGGCAGCAGGATTATTTGTAAACATTACAAATGACAAGATGATTGTTTTCCAAATGACAAACACACAAAAATTTATTGAAATACAAAAGGCAGTCTGGAAGGTGAAGGGATCCCTCTGGAGAGATGGACAAGGTAGGCCCGTGGCTCCCAGAGCATATATTTTCCAGGCCTAGCTGAGCTAGTACACAATCTGAGTCATCTGGGTAAAGAAGGTATGTGTAAGCTGGTAAGAGCATACTGGTGTGCACCAGGCTCTTCTTCTCAAGCTAGTAAGAAGGCAATATCGTCCTACTTTTTGATGAAAAATGTTGGAAAGACAATACCAACGGAGCCATCCCATATCCCTCCTACAGACGCAGTTTTGGTATCCCTAGAATTATAGAAAGTTATAGGTGTACTGGTTTTACTGGTGATATTGATTAGATCATGTGTAAGCTTATGGGAATTGATAGCAAACTTTATACTCCCTACCAAAAACAAATTGAGTAAGGTAATGGATGAAACTGGATTGGCGTGGCCAGAAGCTTTGCCACTAGTCCTTCATAACATCAGAATCACTCCCAGACCAGCTGCTAATTTGTCACCTTCTGAAATACTTTTGAACGACAACCTCAATTGATGAACAACAGGATGATTTAAAATGCAACAACAGAAACAGAAGCAGCAACAGAAACTCAAAATACTGTAACCCGACACGCTAAACGCTAAGTGTCACGATGTTGAACCTGGGGAATATGTTATGACCTGCAATTTCTTACGCTCGGGTTGTTTAACAGACCAGTGGGAAGGTCCATACCAAGTGTTGATGACCAGCACCAGATCTCTGAAAGTAGCAGAAAGATACTTGGATCATTTCCACCCACTGCAGAAAAGTCAACAGTCCGGAGAAAGTCGAGACTTACACCCAAGATCTGTCACTCGTAAATCTGTTCTGAGATACCCAAGATTGAAGTTACCAAGATCTGAGCCAAGGACTTTGCAAAGACTATTATCCCAGCATGGAGTGGCAGTTTTTCTATTCTTTTTTCTTTATTTTCGTGATGGTGGTCAGATGAGAGAGAGTTGATCCGGTAGCGATACTGATGAGGTGGAGGAGAATTCGATAAAACAATCAGTACAGCCTGTTGCCTTATTTAACTCAGGGGTAAAGAAAAGGTCTGTGTGAAGATGCCAGGTTTTCTGGCTCATTTCTACCCACTTCATGCTGGCTGGCCACCCAGGGGTGTCTTACCATACCAGGGAAGCCTACCCATAGTCACTCAGGCAAATGCAGTTAGAAAAGTACAACAGTACATTTATTGTAATAAAAACACTAGAATATTATACACAAACCGTAAATAAATACCTGGCAGAGGAGGGAAAAGAGAGAGATACACACAGACTGTGAG